>NC_140483.1:124495590-124705590 GCF_964271855.1 Acomys minous
TGCAGATTTGTTTCACAAAAGGAATGCACTAGCCTCTTATGGCCCAACTTTGAAATAATGCCTATTGTACTCTATGCAAATAAAAATTATTTACCCAATTACTAACAGTGTTCCTTTGCAGGCTCCACTTAGAAAATCTTCAATCTGTTTATTAAAAGAATTTATAGCATGCTAACTTTATAACAGATACAAAAATTTTATTATTAAATTTTTACATTTAGGCAGGAGAGTGGGATGAAGAGGGACGTCTAGAAAGCTATAAAGTTAGCATATGAGAAGTCTTTACCAAGCAGGAAGGCAGGAAACTCTAAACTGAGATTAACTAGAACTGGTTAGAACAACTGGCTCAGCTACAAATGTACTCAGAGTGTCTAAGGGTGATCTATTAGCTCATCATAACACAAAACAAATGCCCCATGTGAATATGTAGGATGTTAATAAGACACGTGACCCGTGCAGTTGTAGCAAAACTGCACATATCAGGTGAGAAGGCCAACCATGGGGCATTAACCCCACCTCCACACAGAAGAGCTGTTGGAGCTGCTACTCTTTGTTTTTGCTCATCCTCCCTCAGAAAAGCATCTTTCCCCAATAAAACCCCAGCCTTTGCTACTATCCATATGTAGTTCCAATTCTCAGTCCCAGGACTCCAGAACCTGGAACCTCACTGAACCCTATCTATATCAATATATAAGAAAAAATTCTTGAGCAAAAGTAATTTCATATATCTTCCTACTATTTCATTTCTACCTCCAGGAAAAGCACTGTTAATAATCTCTAGGCATGCATGCACGAGCGCGCGCGCGCGCGCGCGCGCACACACACACACACACACACACACACACACACACACACGGCTTTAGTTTTCAACGTGAATAGATGAGTTTTAAGTTTTATATTTCTTGAACATACAGTATGTTCTTTAAAATAAAACCCTGCTTCTATTGTTGCATTTTACTCAATGCTGAGCTGTGAAGGCAGCCTGTGTGCATCAAGGACCAAGGACAGCATGTGCGTGTTCCTGGGCTGAGCCTACCACAGAAGAACGCCTAGTCAAACCCGTGGGGAAGGATACGGAAGAAGACATTTAGAGCAGCACTGTTGAGATTCAGGCCAAACTTAAGTGAAATTGAAAAAAGGTTTAGAATATAGCATTTCAATTGTTCTGAGTTTACCTATAAAGGCTCTCTCTTATACATTTATGAGCCAGATAAATTCCTAAAAGTCAGAATTCTAATTAAGATCATTTTATAAGGATGGTATACATGATAAATAAATCATGTTCATACATAGTGGTAGTAGTTGTCTCTGGATTGTGATGCAAGCAGGACAGTATGTGTGATAAGTATGTCCTTATTACATCTTATGTCATATTATTCTGTAATCCTTCCAAGTAACATTGCAAAGTCAGATTACTAATTTGTTGATAGAGTTACTGTATTTTCATGGCCTCAAGGAAAAGACAATGTACACATAATGCATAGTTATTAACACAGCTAGGATTACAACACCACTTCTAGACCTCTGTCACCCAAGTTTCCAAGCACTTCTTCCGGGGAAGTAACGATACATTTTAACTGTAATTAACCTTGACACATACACTGGGCCTATTTTGTTTCCTGGGTGACAAGAGAATTGTACTATTTGACAGGTCTTCTCACTGACAAAGTTAGCTCAAATTCTGTTGAAGTTCTTAAAAAGACTTAGAAAAGAGAATAAAATAATATGTTGCCTTTATTTGCATGTGGAGGAAAAGTGATAAAGGACAGTTTCAGAAAGGCACAAGCAACTAATATTTCAGGTTCACCGAGATATGAGCTCAGTGCCAGAGGTGCACAGCACAGCCAGAGACAAGCAAACTAATTCCTAACACCCACCTTTGCCAGCCCTTGCCCTGTGCCAGCCTCTGCCTTGCAGATCTGTCTGTTTCTCCTTATTCTCTCTCTGTGCTGTCTTTCCCAGATAATTATTTAACATCATTTTCAACCCCTCGATTGTTTTGGTTTTTTTTTTCACTTCTTTGCTTTCTGCTTACTTCTGGTGATAGTCACGTTCAGAAAACAATACTTCCTCTCTGTTGAATGGGGGAAAACACAAAGTATTTACATTTTTGTGTACAGGTTTATGAAAAATAAGAAGACACACTCTTATGGAGGGTCATGTTGGCTTGTTGTTAACTAGAAAAGCACTATTGTGGGGACATTTCTGGGCATCTTCTGCCAACATTAAGGCAATGCTGTTGAGGGAACATGGAATTTTGAAAGCCCAAGCTTTCCTTGGAGACCCCTAGAGTCACAGGAGTATCAGTGTTTAATAGTTATAGTTTGTATCACCTGGACTGTTTATAATAGATGAAATAGCACAACACCACTCCCCCCCAACACCTCCATCTCCTGCTCCTCACTCTCCTGCCTCAGTAGGCCCTGGCTAAAATTATCCTGCCTTCTTTAAGGCTCTTCTGACCCTTAAACTTTTCAAGTAGATCTTAGTGGTACATTTTGAAACAGTGTATGGTAAGGCCTTGGGAGATGAATGGCTCTGGGAACTTGCAGTAGGATTTGCCACTCTGGCCCACAGTTCTTGTCTGTTTTCTTCTTTTGCTCCATTGTGTCCCCAGTCTTTGAATAAAAGTCGAAGTGTTTCATGGAGAATGCAGAGTTCTTAGTACTAAGGAAACTAGGGGAAATGTTCCAGATTCTAATAGAGGTGGAAATCTTGCTGTTCTTCCTGTTCACAATGATGCTCAGGTCTATTAAAAATAGCCTCTTGTGCCAGGTGTGGTGGTGCATGCTGTAATCACTTGGAGAGGCAGAGACAAGTACATCTCTGTGCGTTTGAAGCCAGTCTGGTCTACAAAGCAAGTCCAGGACTGTCAAGGCTACATAGAAAAACCTTGTCAAAAAGAGCCTCTTGAATTTTAATAATTGCTTTGAAAGTAAACTTTAAATTGGAGTTCAAATTTCATAATTCAGTTTAGTCGCTTAAATCATGTGTTTTTCAGACATACTACTTAACCTGCTAAAATACTTTTTCTCTTCTCACTTGCCCTGAAATTGCTTTTCTCTAAGGCAACTAATCTCTACAGTTTAAAGACATGCAGTGTGGGTGGCATTAGCAAATAATTCTATTTTTGATATATATATTTTTACTTTATAGGAGTTAATTCGTTTTAGGTGTGGCATGATGTGTGACAGCCTGGGAGTCTATGAGCTAATGCCTGGTTAGAACTGGTGTAGAACTCACCGTGGAAGAGTCAAAAAGTCAACTAGACAGGTTTCCTTTTGAAACTAGGAAACAGGAACTTAGGAGTTCCTTCTGGTATATTGGCCTCAGGGCTCACATGTAACCAGTTCAGTGTAGATCCAAGCATCTAAGAAGGCCAGCCTCAGTTCCCAGAGTATGATTATGTACTTTATGGGTATGATTTATGTATGTGTTATGTGTACGTATTGCAAATTTGTGTGTTTCATGTGTGGGGGTGCATATGTGCTTGTGTGCCTGTGCACATGGAGGCCAGAGGTCTACCTCAGTTTTTTTTCCTCAATCATTCTTCACCTTGTTTTATGAGATGGGGTCTCTTCACAAGAACTTGGGGCTCCAGCTTGGGTTGGCTGGGAAACAAGCCACAGATATTCTCCTGCCTCTGTCTTCTTGCACTGGGATTGCAGGTACATACCACCATGATCAGTTTTGTAACATGAGTGCCAGCATTGATCTCAGGTCCTCAATATGTTTCTGAGTGAGCTATCTCCCCAGCCATACATGAATATGTTTACAATTTTCATGAGTTACTTCATACGTATCCAGAGTTGAAGTCTTTGCAGCCCAAGGTTAACTTGTTTTTTTTTTTTTTGTTTGTTTGTTTTGTTTTTTTTTACAAGAAGCAGCTTGCTCACACCATGTTGCCAGGGTGAAGTGACATAAAGGATATATACTCACAGCCTATGGATTCCAGGTCTGGCATAAACTCTTGTGAAGGGAACACAGAACATTGTCAGCTCTGATCATATATACTGTAGCTTGAAAAAAATCAAGCCTGTTCCACTAATTTTTTCTTTTATTTTTGCCTTATACTGATGCAATTTAAATTACCAGTATCTGTGGAGTTCTAAAAATACTCAAAATATTGTCTTTTACTTTGTTTTATGTAGAACCTTGAGACTTCTTGGGGTATCTCAAAATGATTTTAGGAGTTGGGAAGGTAACTATAAAATTTTTCAGATCTATAAATCTCCTTCCTTTAGCCAGAATAGTTGAGTTTTGTGTCAGTGTGTGTGTGTGTGTGTGTGTGTGTGTGTGTGTGTGTATTGGTGTGTGTGTGTGTGTAACACAGATAAAGATTAAGAGAATGAATGTCTACAGTTAGGCACATGTTTTCTCTCTGTGTATCTTGGGGTTACTATTGTTCTGATGAAACTCCATGATCAATCAACTTTGGGAAGAGTTGATTTGGCTTCACTTCCACAGCACTGCTCATCATCAAAGGCTGTCAGGACAGGAATTCAAACAGGGCAGGAACCTGAATGCAGGAGTCCTTTTCCATCAATTCCTGCCAGAGACCAAATCTGTTTGAAGGGATCTTGGTCATAGTTTTTATTGGTTCTACGAAACACCATGACCACAGCAACTTGAGGAGGAAGGGCTTTGCTGGGCTTACACTTCCATATCTCTGTTTATCATCAAAGAAAGTCAGAACAAGAACTCCATTCTATCCATGCATTACATGTCAAACAATATCACTATTATATATATACATATCAAAATGCTAAAAGTGCTTTACGCAGCAAAAAGCAAAGTGTTTAAAAATCACAGAAATTATCACTTATTCCAAGGACAAATAGCAATAGCTGAAAGGATAAATTGCTTACATTTCTACTGTGGAAACTATGGCGATGACTGAATATAAAACACAAAAATCATTTGTCACAGGACTTGAAAGGAAAAGTGAAGAAACAGCACAAATATCTAGAGATCTAATAAGTGCTCGCAGTGACCATATTGACCTGGAGCTGAGGAGACATGCCCAGCATGGCATAACAGTGGGTTCCTGTGTCTTCAATGGCAATGAGAAGGGAGAAATGGAAAACGGCGGGTGGTAGGAGGTGTATTAAAGATGCTAACACAGACAGGAACAATGGATGTCAAACAGCAAACATTTGGGCCTGATGAGATGGCCCAGCAGGTAAAAATGCTTGCTGAGTAAGCTTACAGGCCTGAGTTGGATCCCTGGAATGCATACGGTAGAGGGAGACTCCTGCACGCTGGTCTCTGGCCCCAACATGCATGCCCTGGCACAGTACCTTATCATACACGTGCATACAGAAGAGTAAGAAAATATTCTAAAAAATATTGTGGATGGGTAAACAAGTTAAATAAAGGTGCACGAAAAATGTGCTCGGTGTGGCAGAAATGGACTGCAGTGTTGAAAACTGCTGCCACCTCCTGGGATTGATTTTGCAACTGCATGTTGCCATGGTCACTTTTATTCTATGGAATAGAAATTTCCAGTAACTAGAGTGAGGAAGAACCAAGGCCGATTTTGCGTGCTTGCAGACGGCCGTGACACTGGAGAAGACGTGTCTTTTCTAAATCAGACAATAGATGCCAGCTATTTTTCACCAGAGCCCATCAGGAACACAGTAAATATCTCATTAGCTAGGGAGGAAAACAGAGCATACTCATAGGAAGGCTTTGTTCCTTTTAGTTTTTTTTTAAAGGACTCAACTAAAGATGGATTGTAAAACTAATATAAATAATATTAAATAAGCGTTATTGACAAAATGCTTGAAATTAGGTTGCAAAGAGGTTTAAAACTGAACGGTTAAGAAAAATTTTCTGAAAACTTTGATGTAGTTGGTGGCTTCGTGAAATGTTTTAGAGAAGGAACCCTTATAATAAACTACATGTATTTAGGTATTAATTAAAAAACCATCTCCTACAGCGAGTTACACAATTTATGCTTCATCCAAATCAGAGCACTGAAGCTTTGTTGAGGACTGCGGTCCTTCAGCAATGACACACGAAGGCATACACTCCTTTCTGTGCAGCTGGAGGACTCACACACAGAGAATAGTCTGAAATAAGCCAGGAAAGATCAGTAAGATTTTTCTAAGAAGACTCATGTGCCTGTTCAGAGAAAGGCTGGCAACTTGCCAGTGTGTGTGTGTGTGTGTGTGTGTGTGTGTGTGTGTAATGTATGTAGTGGTCCTCTTGTAGAAATAAACTCTCAGGCTTCTATTTGGACATTTGCAGATAATTAAATATTTCTGATAAATATCCAAACATGTTCCCATACACACAAAATCATCTTGCCTTGTGGAGAGGGCTCCATGTGTGTAATTTGTCTTTATCCCTTTCCCTTCATCCAGGCTTATGTTCAGAAACACATAACTTGTCCCATTTTCCATATTTTTCAGGCATATGTACCCTTAAAAAGTCATTTGTTTTTTACTTTCTTGTTTTAAGGGAGTGAGCAATCTTAGATAGTATGGTCAGCATGATTAGCACAATAGTTCTTCTGGGTTATTGGTTTACACCTAGCAGATTAGCAAAGCTCATATCTGGGACCATTCTGTGATGCTGTTTTTAGAGAGGATGAGCTACAGGAGAAGCCTTGCTCTGAAGGTGGGCAGCATCCTTACACTGGGTCCACACGGCATTAAAGGGGGAAAAGCAGAAGAGGAACATAACATTTTATACTCTTTATGTACTGAATTTTTATTCTTAATTGTATGCAAATAAAACTTTAAGAAAAAAGAATTATGCTGAGGATTTGTACCAATCATGGTAGCACTGTAAGTCATAAAAGGCATCATTTTTTCTTGTGACATAGGATTCCTGGGAAATCTGGTCAAGGCGCTGAAAAGAATGATGCATTTACATCACACTTGAGGAAACCAATGGTCTTCAGCACCACGTAGCTGGGTGACTGGAGCAACAAGTATTATATTGTCTGGAGAGCAGCGAATTTCCTTGTGGTATTTTTAATTGGCTATGAATAATTTCTGCTGTGACATGAACCATGAAAAAATGAGATTCAGGGAAAATATATGCTACTGATGCCTTTGCCCCATAGATGTCATATACAAGGGGAAAAAAAAGACAAGAGTTATGACTGAGACTGTTGTGACCAAATACCCAAGAAAAACAACTTAAGTAAGAAAGAATGTATTCTGGGCCACAATTGTGCAGAATTCATTGCATTAGCTGGCTTCATCCCAGCTGAAGATGACAGGGATAAGTATGTGGATGAGGAGGCTGTTCATTTCAAAGTGGACAGGAAGCAGAATGACCAGCTTACAGCATGGTAGACAGGAAGCAAGAAGAGGCAATACATGGAGGGCTCAAGGCGAAATGTATCCCCTAAGGATGTTCTCCGAGAGATACATTCCTTTCCAGGCCTTCCCTCCTACTTTCGGCCTCCTCCCAATAATTGCCCCTGATGCAGTTAATGCACCCTAAAAATGCCTCATGGATCCATCATGGGATTAGTTCTGTA
The DNA here is from genome assembly GCF_964271855.1 of Acomys minous. Lineage (NCBI taxonomy): Eukaryota > Metazoa > Chordata > Mammalia > Rodentia > Muridae > Acomys > Acomys minous. Next base: position 124,503,089 of record NC_140483.1, read on the forward strand.
TTAGGCCAGGCCCTTCAGTCTAATTACTTCTAGCAATGATCTCTCAGACATACGCAGAGGTGTCTTTTACCAATTTATTGTGCCTCCAGACACAATAAAGTTGATAATCAAGATTAGCCCTGTGTGTCTGTCAGGGTGCTTCAGATAATAAGAAAAATATTGACAGTTATTCTAGAGAGCTTAAATTTGGTAGTGTTGCATCTAGGTGGTAGTGGAGGCCTCAGCTGCGTACTGATGTTGGCAGTAGAAACAGAAAAGAACAAACGCATGCAAAAGGGAACTTGATGGTCTAATTTTGATAGGTGAGTTTAATCTTCACGTTGGGAACTGATGTTGGTTTGAAATCCCACCAGGAAAATAAGAATACATGATGGATAATATTAAATAGCTCAAAAATCCGTGACTGACTATTCCATAAGGCCATAGGGTCTAGGCCTGATACTACTATTTTAGTAAGTAGAAATAATAAACTGCCTGCTAAGTTTGTAATTCAATGCTGATAGTCATGCTCATTTATTAAATTCCATTAGGGAAGCTTCATTTTTAATTTATGATAATTAATACAGAGAGACCCAACTGGCCAACTTGCAGAGAATAAGAGACTGTGGGGTTCTCAGTCCCAACTGGAACAGCTAGATCATACTCAGTCTCTACGACATTTAGGGTATCACTGCAGAAAAGTAGGCAGAAAGACTAACAAGCTAGAAACAGTGGAATCTACCACAGCATTTTTTTAAACTGAACATGACAGGGTCATGTCTCACACATACACTCACAGGAAATGTGAGTGCATGTATAAGGCCCGAGCAAGATCAAATGAGCCAAGATTCTAGCATGGATATGGAGGGACTCAGGAAGTCCTACCTCTGGTTGAGAAGATATTGGAAATTGATGGCTGCTGGGGGCATTCAGTTATCTCCAAGGATACAGCCTTTGAGAAGCTACTCAGGCTCCAGTAGGTGGCCACATCCATGTAATACAGACAACAGGAAAAACTCAGTGAGTTTAGAAAAAGAATCACCAAAGGAATACACATCTTGGTATTGCAATACACTTAGAAGGATTAACATAAGACACGAGTTTAACAACAATCTAGGAAACTAAAAAAACAAAAAACAAAAAACAAAAAAAAGACCTATGAACATATACAGGGGGAGGTAATCCCCCTCAGGCACAGTCATAGGGGAGGGGAATAAGGGGAAAATGGGAGGGAGGGAAGAATGGGAGGATACAAGGGATGGGATAACCATTGAGATGTAACAAGAATAAATTAATAAAAGAGAAAAAAAAATATATATATATAAAAAGACCTGACTCTATTATAGTCTGGAGAAGGGAAGAATATTCATTTCCTTTCATTGTGTTTGTGTGTAGGACAGAACATCAGTTATGACCATAGGACAATCATTATAGACTAAAGGAGTATCTTGCCCAAGGTTTTCCCTTTCTTCACAGGGTCCAATTCCCCTTGGAAACAAAGCATGTAAATACAAGGATCTGCAGGCACATTGGATGCAGTAGCACTGTGGAGGGAAAGGAGGCATTTAAAATCTGAAAACATAGGTCTTGGTCTCATCTTTACAACTAAATCACTGGATAGCTCTGACTTGTGCTGACTGTTTGGTTATATTCAAAGTACTTAACAATTAGGAGACCTCAGCCTAACCAGAGCGAGTGCTGGCCTTCGTGTTACAATAGTGAAAATAGCATCGGGTCTTACGAGCCTAGAAAGGGTTGCAGTCCTCTATCTCAGCATCTTTGATGAATAATTTTTAGGTTGTTCTGGGCATACATGCAATGGTCAGCACCTTGCCACGTCCCCTCGGTTTACTACATGCTAGTGTTGTCCTCCGCCTCCTTCACAAATGTACACAAATGGCTATGGCTGCCAACACTACTGTAGATATTTTCAAGTATCACCTAGCAAAGAGACAGAATTCCTCAAGTTGAAATATCACTGAGCTAGATGCATGTAGTCAGTTATACACTGATCATCTGCTCTTTTCTTTCATCTGTGTCTTTCCCCATACCCTTAAATCTGAGTACCTTTTCACCAACTCCTACACAGATTTTTAAAACACAATGAACTGGCATTTGTTTGCGTAGTTCTACAACAAGGCTAGCTTAGATAGTTCTGTAAAGCCTGTGCTCAGTTTTTAGCTAAGTTTCACTGACTAAGATTTTATTTAACATTTCTACTAGCCAATATATGGCAGTGGAAGACTTAACTCTCTTGAACTTAGCGTGTTATCCATACTTACTTGATATCTTATGCAGGATGTCATAGTGAAATTTTAAGAAATTTATACATTTCTGCTTAGGAAGCAAGCAAACTTATCTGACCATATGAGTGAGTCTCCCTTGTGTTTGGGTTTTGCTACCAATTTACTACTGTTGGATTGTAAAACACCATCTAAAACTGCTTATGTCTGCTCTCCGCCTCAGAACTATGATTACTCGTGAACGTCACTCTATAGATCCTTTACATGGTGCACATTTTACCCACTAAGCCATCTCTCCAGCCCCTATTTTGAGTGTTCTGTTTAATTTATTCTTTGGCAATAAATGTAAGTACATTACATGTATTTACACACACACACACACACACACACACACACACACACACACACATATATATATAACACATTTTATGTTCCATGAAGTAAATCTGTATGAGCCTGGTTGCTGAGAATGCAGGCAATAACCCGTGTTTTAATATTCAAGTGAATATTTTAATCTAAGATATAATATGAGCTAATTAATAATCACTCAGAAGCTTAAATTTAGAAAAGAATGACACGTGTCATAATCATTTACTTCAATTTTTGCTTTTTCTTTATTAGAGCTTTTCAAACCAAAGGATTGATTATTTTAGCTCCAGAAATGCTACGTATAATAAATTCTGTTTCATGAGTTACAGAATTTCTTTGAGCTTCTTCCAGTCTTGCACATCTACGATTCTGTTAGGATGCTGTTGGTCAGAACACGAGGTCAATGGGAACAATACTAAAGACTTGACGCCTCTCTGGACACAATCGTAGCCTGGCTTCACGTGTTATTTAGGATCCAGAGAAAGCTATTCTAGTAGCTGCTCATTGGAATGCTACATGCTGTCAAAAAATTTTTTAAAAAATTACAAAGATTGTACTGTTCTATTTCCTTACCAGTGTTCTTGCTCTCCTTGTAAACATTTTAATGTGCCCCACACATGTGAACTCTAGAATTCCAATAGTGTGTAAGAAGGAACATAGCAATGCTGGGCAAACAAGCAATACTGTTCCTTAACCCACTACTACAGGTGTTCTGCACTGCCTATAGAGACATGCTCTGTAAGGACACGTCTCTTGGGCTGCCTCTTCAGCGCTATGTGATTAGACCTCATTACTTTCTACCTGTGCTGTTCTTCCTTGTATGCTTCAGCGTGCCCTAGAGCCCACTCTGACCTTGACTTGACACTGTGCAGTATGCTCTAAAGGAAGCAGTACACTTGAGTGTATTTTAATGAAACTTTACATAAGCTCAATGAAAGGGAAAAGAAATATCACATAAGCAATTTAATGTTAAGCCTGTGAAGCTTCTACAGCACATAGTGTGGCTACATGTCATAACCATACCAAAAGCTGCTGGAATAACTCTATTTTGGGTTGTGAGCCTAACCTTTAAGGGCTGAGCCATCACACCAGCCTGCTGGAGACCTCTAAATGGCTAGGGTGAAAAGTGCTTTCAGCAGTGTTCCTTCAAATGAGGTGCTCTTTTGGAAAACAAGAATGAGTCAGGTGGCTTGCTCTATATGTTGACATACAAGACAAGCATAAAAGGTCATGTAGAAAAATATCAGCATTTTATAGAGTGGACTTTTAAGTTAGTGCTTCATGTATTGGGATTTTAGACTTTTGATCATTCTCAAAAAATCAGGAGTCTGATAAAACTACCCAGAAGTTAAGATTGAAGAAAGGGAAGTGCTAAAGACCAGGGTTGTGAAGGCCCTTCTGCATAGAAACCATGGAAACAGAGGTTACTTTTCTAAAGTAGCCTGCTCTTATTCTTATCAACTGAAGGAAAAACAAATTCAGAGTTTACTATAATGGCCAGCTTCATATTTTCCTATTGTTTGAGAAATTAACAGTCTTTTGTTGATTTGAAAAGTAACAAAAGTTCTTTTTTTGTAATTTATTTTAATTCATTTTTAAATATTTTACACATAATTATATTATTACACATATATACAATAAACTAGCTACAGCAAGAAGAACCACGAAACAATCAGGAATTACATAAATGTTACATTCATTGTGCTTTGGCTATTTATATTTGGCAGCGTTGAAAAAAAACATCTTTCCTATCTTGGTGCATCTAAAATTCTGAATGTATCAAAAGTTCTTAAGCTTAGTTTTAGCCTTAGCTACCAATTGGTGATACTAAGGCACTGGCTTGATATCCTTGGTACTGCTGATACCAAAGGCTGCACTTTCTTATGTATAAACTGCACCAAATATCAAAATAGTTGAAAGTGTTTATAAACTATTGGATATCCCAATGTAAATCCTAGAAAATATGGAGATGAAGCTTCTTCCTAAAATAAATTATACATGGATGAAATTCCCAGATTATCTCATTCAGTAGGTAAACTTCATTTTCAAATTCATTCTTTCCCTAGTGTCATGTTTTGTTTCTGTCCTTTAGTTACATCTCAGTATCAATCTAATATCTGTTTCTTGTTAACTGTAGCTTAAAAATAAGGGCACTTGGAGTCTGAGCCCCTCAGATGAAATGTTCCTGTAAGACTTCTTCACAATCTCTTAAGCTATCAAGTGCAAAGTGAAATAATGGTCATATATTTATGATGCTTACAACATACAATGGTAATTGATCCCACGTTAATCATTGTTACTTTAGCCTTGTGTGTGTATAATTATTCATAACTAATCTATTAATATATTTATTTGAATAGGTTTAAAAGGTATTGGATGATTTTCCTTTTCCATTCAAAGTTCAAGTCTTGAACATGTATCATCTAAGAGACTATTATATAAAAGCATCAGAAAGCAAGATATGCCATTTATTGTAAAGAATTTATAGCATTCATCAAGGTTCTGGAAATGATAACGCTGTTCCTGAATGTAAACATACATCCCTCACTTTAATAAATGTTATATACTTGGTGAGCAGCAGAAAACACTTGACAATAGACCAGAGGGAGTAAAATACAAATACCATTTATTCATTGTGTTCAGTCTGCTGAGAAAGAAAAGCTCATCAAAATCCACAGGGGAAGAGCTTCCAATTCAAAGAAAAGAGTATCCGGGTTCTAGAAAGGGGAGCGGGCAACTGTGCATCTGGAATGGGCTTACAGCATGGTAGGTGGGAGTTAGGAGGGTTACGAAGAGAGCTGGATCCTCAAAGGCAATCTCTTAGACCGAGAGACCAATATATCAGTGGGTTTGAGTAAAACCTAATTGGCCACGCCATCAATCAAATCATTTATTTTTTAAAATCCAGACATTTCTGTTACTTCAGGAAGGCAATATGGCTATTTCTAATCAAGTAAATGATTTAAACCACAGCTCAAGACCACGAAAGAGAGCAGACCATCCTGATAGATTCTTAATTCTCAGATATATCCTGACACAATCCGAAGAAGTGTGCACACTAGCTTGTGTATCTGGAACAAAATATATAAAGGATGTGCAGTTAAAGTCAATAAAGTTAAAAAAAATCTGTAGAGTTAATTGGGATGCAAGAGGTTACTGACAGGAGAAGCTGCAATGAAAACAAATGGACGCCCTTGTGCTTAGCTTTTCTGCACTCTCTCGTCTGTGCATTTGTACGCCCGTGTTGGAAGGCAGGACCTTACACTTGTTACATATGTACTCCACCACTGAGATATACCCACAGTTCTACATTCACATCTGACGTAAATGCCTGCTGGGAATCACCTCCTCTCTAACATCTTCCCTGAAGCCCTTCAAATGCCCTGTTCTTAACACCCATGCCCACCCCCACACAAAGCCCTCCTGATTTTTACTCTTGCTCTGCACACTCATTTAGTCTTGCTCTGCACACTCATTTAGTCTTCCCAGTCAGGCTGCTATATGACTTCTGGTAAGACAGTTGTTCCTCCTACCTGACCAAATACTTCCCCAAGGGAAGAAAGCTGATTGATTCATCTTCATATTTTCACAGTGCCTGCCACATTTAGTAACTTCCCTAAGTGAGCCAATAGAACTCTACAAGAATACAGGGTAATAAGTATAAAATGGTAAATTTGATTGAGTTTGATAAAAACACAAACGTGGAATTTTGATCTTTACCACAGGAAATACATTTATTTTATCTTTCAAAAATGAAAGTGGTCTCAAACTCTTTTGTAAGTATAGCCCAGCCATAACTGCTCTTTGATCAAAATGTTTCCAAACTGGCAAGATAAAATTGTATCCAGCATGTTTCCTGTGCTACATGTAGTATAGAAAAAAAAATAGTAGTTTCTCTTGGATTTGCTTCCCAGTTGAGTATTTGTGATTTTCACGAATTCACGACAGGAACATAGTTAATATTAGTGTTCCCAAATCTGTACATGAGGAAGCAACTGTCTATGTTCAAAGTAAATGAGAGGAAGTTATCTTTGAATTAACAATATCTATCAAGGTAGCTAGCATAAAGTAAATGCTCAATAAGTGTTTATTGTTAGTGTGAATGAACCAGAAAAAAATCCATGTAATTCTGAAATAAGAAAATTCAAATGATGATTTTTTTTAAAGCTGTAAAATAAATGAAGCATATGGTGCTATTTAGGAAACATCATGAATTTTTTTTTCATGGTGAACTTAAAAAATACTGTACCATTAAAATAGATTTTAAAGCATTTCAAAACATAAATAATATGTTTATTTCCAAAAATGAGACTGCAAACATCTGGCCATAAGAGCCAAGCTCTTGCCCTTTGAAGCTATTCCTTATTTTAAGATGTATCCTCTGGTGTTGCCATGACTACTGGCCATGAAGTGAAACTGCTGTGTAATGCATTCTCTCCCCCATAGTGCATGTATCTGAAACCAGCAGTAAATTTCTAGTAATTAGAGGAGACAGCCTCAAAGGTGGACTTGACAAAGTCTTCAAACACTGTGTTAAAATCTTCTCCTGGGGTTTGGGTTACTGCTTGTTGATTTAAATAGCTCATTAGTATGGACAGGATAATTAAATACGGAGCTAGATATCTGGCCTAGGAGAAATCCTTTTGCCACATTTCAAAGTGTCAAATTATTCAAAAGGGAAAGAGAAAGAGAGAGCGAGAGAAAAAAAAAAAGAAAACCAATTCAACAGTAATTGGGTGGACAGGAGATAAAGCTGGGTACTTGGTAGATAAACGCTGCTTCTCGGAGAGTGTCAAAACCAGATGCCGCAGTAATTCGGCATACAGGGAAGGGAATGACAAGGGAGGGCTGCACATAGGTGTGCCCATACCTATAACACTGGATAACTTATTCTTTCTTTACTGCTAGGATGATTTACATTATTTTCACATCAGATAAGAAAGCTTTGAAAGTCATCTTGGAGAAAAAGCATATGTTTTCTCCTAATTGTATTCTTCTAGAAGGCAGAGAGATGCCTACCTTTTCCAGCTGTGATTTAGTACGACTAGAAGGGAGACACTGACACTGTGGCTGTCATCTGCTAGGTATTGGCAGAGCCTTTTCCTTTTTTAATTCAGAGCTAAGAACCAGGCTGGGCGTGGTGGCACAGGCCTTTAATCCCAGCACTCGGGAGGCAGAGGCAGGCAGATCTCTGTGAATTCGACGCCAGCCTGGTCTACAAAGGGAGTCCAGGACAGCCAAGGCCACACAGAGAAACCTGTCTCAAACAAACAAACAAACGAATAAACCAAAACCCCCACAGACTTTCCAAGGTTAGCTATGTTTTCTGCTTCATGGAAACACTGTTGACAGTAGCTCTTAGGACAATTATTTTAAACTTGGATTAGAGCAGTGGTTCTCAACCTTCCTAAAGTTGTGGTCCTTTAATACCATTCCTCATGTTGTGGTGACACCCAGCCATAAACTTATTTTCATTGCTACGTCATAACTGCAATTTTGATACTGCTATGAATTATACCATTAACGTCTATGCTTTCCAGTGGTCTTAGGCAAACCCTGTGAACATTTGGCCCCTAAAGGGGTCGCAATCACTGAGCTAAATGAGGGGTGAACAGAAGAAAAGTCCCTCATTGCTTTAATCCTCATGCTGCATAGAGTAATGGATGCCAAAGACAGCACACACACACACATACACAAAAAGCAAATGAGATGGCAAAGAGACAATGATACCAAGTTGGACTTTTTCTCTTAAACTTAAAAGGCTGATTCAGTTTTTTGACAGAAAACAAAAATTTAAAAACACACTCTCTCTCTCTCTCTCTCTCTCTCTCTCTCTCTCTCTCTCTCTCTCTCTCTCTCTCTCTATATATATATATATATATATATATATATATATATATGGATTTATATATTTTATATATAAATAAAATAATATATGCATGTTTTAATCATGAAGAATTAGTCTTATACTTCTGTCTGTACTGAATGCTTGTTGTTGTTCATAAATGTTGTTCATAAGTGTGTGTGTGTGTGTGTGAATGTGTGTGTGTATGTGTGTGTGTGTGTGTGTGTGTGTGAGAGAGAGAGAGAGAGAGAGAGAGAGAGAGAGAGAGAGAGAGAGAGAGAGAGTTGTTCTGAGAAAACACCCCACAGGCATGTCACAGAAAGAGTCCAAAGATATGGCTTTTTTTTTAGGCCGCAGCCTAAAACACATGTATGCTGTCCAACACACAGCATTTTTGGATGTCTGTAAAAGCTCTGGGAGGGATAGCCTGATTTGCTCCTAGCTAAAGTGTACTGTGGAGTCTGCCTCAGCTGGAATTCATTTTGGACAAGTCCTGCTTGTTTGCATAAAAACTGTGGTCAGCACAGATGAAGCCCACACTCCCTGGGCAGATACCAGAGTCCCTTAGGCATCTCACCCTGTTTCACACCCCTGAAATACATGTTTGGGAAGAAAAGACATCGTATTGTGTCTTGCTGGCTAAAAGGCCTCTTTGTTTTCTATACAAAAAAAAAAAAGTTAACAATCTTTCTGCTGGGACAAATCATATGACTCCCTCCAGTAGCGACTTTGTTCAATGTATCAGAAGTTTACTCAAATTACATGATGCTGCGGGATATGAGTATCAGTTTAGCTTACATCACTCAAGGGCCTACCTTCTGCATTTTCTTAGCAGAAATGTTCTTGTCCCCTTCGCCTTCCTTCTTTCCACAATGGCTTGTCATTTGAAAACCAGTGATCAGAATCCTCACTCTGTTGGCCTAATTTTCTTAAGCAGGCTGGTCCACGAACTTAGTTTTTCCAATCCCATTCCCTTGCTTCATGTTTATGCTGAGTTCTGTGGGAACATAAGGAGTACAAGAAGTTGAAATACAAAAGGAAAATGAACGATACAGCTAGAATAAATTCCGTGGAGGGCATCTGCTGAAGATGAAACCACAGTGGAAGCTCTGGAAGCATTCAAAAACAGAGAGGCAAATTAGTGAAAAACTAACACCACTGTTTGTGATGAGGCACCATGGTGCTGCTGAAGTGAATGTCCCCATTCTAGGATTGTAGTTAATGTTTATTTCTCCTTGTCAGAACATTTAAGTCAGTGCAAAGCTAAAATCTGTATGAGAAAATATTCTTCTTTCTTCCTTCCCTAAATCAAAGCCAACCTTCATTTCAAATAGGCACACCAATGACATCGGAAATACTGAATTGTGGCAGATACCAAATCGCTTAACAGAGAAAAGGGCATATTATGAGCTTTATATTTTCATTATCAGACATATTCAAGGTGTGCGTGTGTATGTGTGTGTGTGTGTGTGTGTGTGTGTGTGTGTGTGTGTGTGTGCACTACAGCCATAAATAATTTGAGTACAAATTACTTCAGGTAAATGGCCTTTATGGAAAAAATTAGACATTAGTGCTCCAGAGTAACTATGGAAAACAAATGACTGTAATCACTACGACAATAGGACTTAATTGGCCAAGTTACAGACAGAATAATATAAAACAGAGCCCTGAGCTTCAAAGCCAGGTTCTCCTGTCATGCCAGGGTGACAGATTGGACATTTAGGAAGAGATTTGATTTACCCCAGCATATATGCATCATGATTTCATTTGTGATAGAAGGGTAGATTACTTTTACTTAAGATTTCATCAAAATTATCATTATTGTTAGAGAACAACTCTTTTCCTTTCGCTAACCCTTGCCACATTTCCTGAATTGCTACTTGAAAAAAGCTTAACAATTTCTCCTCTGAATGCAGTTCTTACAAAAATTGTCCCTCCGCCCAAGAGAAATCCATCATGAATATAAAAATTCAGTACTTTCTAAATCCAGCCCAAAATGGGCTCACTTCTGTCCTTGGAATACAAGGATAAAGTGACACAAGCTCAGCAAAAACTCAAACAGTAAGGGGGCTGGGATAAGTAAACTGGCTGATAGGGTTTTGACATACTCTTAATTTCTATCCGTAATCCTAAGAAAGTTGAAAATTGGATCATTGTTACTGATTATAATAATTATATATCTTTTCAATTTTACCTTTTACGTTTTCATTTCAATTCTTATTAATGTTTTTCTTGTTGTTTATTCACTTTATATCCTATTCAGAGCCCCATCCCTCCTCTCCTCCCAGTCCTACCCTCCCACCCTTCTTCTCCCCCCTTCCCCTCCCCTAATCCTCAGAAAAGAGGAGCCCTCCCTGTCCTGTCCAGTCCATCCCAGTTCATGTTCATCAAGTCACATCAGGACTGAGTGTGTCCTTATCCCCTGTTGCCTAGCAAGGCAGTGCAGCCATGAGGAAGTGATCAAAAAGCTGGCAACAGAGTCCATGTCAGAGACAGCCCCTGCTCCCATTATTAGAGGACCCATATGAAGTGTGAGCTGCCCATTGGCTACTTCTGTGTGGGGGTCCTCAGTCCAGTCCATGCAAGGTCCTTGGTTGGTGCTTCAGTCTCAGCCTCTGGGCCTTGCTTAATTGGCTCTGTTGGTCATCTCATGAAGTTCTTTTCACTGCCAGATCCCTTTCACCGTTCCCCCCACTTTTCCACAAGACCCCCTTACCCATCGTCCAACATTTGGCATTGAGTCTTAGCATATCTCTTGAAGTGCTGCTGGGTGGAGCCTCTTAGAAGACAGCTCTGCTAGGCTCCTGTCGGGAATCAACAGGCCTCCTCTTCTTTCTGTCTTGTTAGCACCATTCAATCAATCCCCCAGATGGGTCCTGAGATTCCCTTGACATTTCTTAAGAACCTCTTACCAAGACAGAGTATAATTATTCAGGCTTTCTGTTATATAAAATACGATTTCCCAGAATAGAGAATGGCTCTTGTCCATTCTCATGAGTAACTGAGACTTTATTAGCAGCAGGGCTATTAGTTGAATGCATAGATACTGGGGAGGAAGTGCCTGGGTTCCTGTTCTTAGCTAGATGGCCCCACTTTAGCTAGAAGTTAGTGCAAGTTAACTAACTTCTCTGTGCTTTAACGAGTTGGTAAAGTGCCCAGTGTTAGGTGTCATTGTAGCACATCATTACCAGTTACTGACTCATAGCTCTGGATTTGTGAGATATTATTGCAAATGTCAGTGGATACTAAAATATCAACTGTACTGATTTATAATGGCTAAAAGTATGGTAATGAGAGAGAGAGAGAGAGAGAGAGAGAGAGAGAGAGAGAGAGAGAGAGAGAGATTATTTAGTGAGGAGTGAGTCCCTGGGTTCAATCATCAGCAAGGAGAAAAAAAAGAGAATATATAAAATAATTTTCAATTATACCATTTTTATTATCTTGTTTTATACCCTTTGTTGTTAATAATTGTCCCATTTGCTCATAAGTAATTGTTTTCTATTCTGATAGAATGGAGAACTATGTTGAAAATGTCCACTTCATTTTGTAAAGTGTTTTGAAAGAAAAAGTACCTGTCATAAAAAGTGATAGAATCGGACCAAAGCTCGTTCTCTCTAGAGTGCTCATGATAATAGCCTCCAGTCAAGGGTAAAGTGGGAGATCTCTGAGGTCTTCCCCAAAAGAAAGAAAATGATTGCAGCTTCTCTTATTTTTTTTCCAGTTCCAATTTGTGTGAGCTTTATGACTTCTTTCAGAGCCTCACCTAACTATTATGCAATCAAGATCAAAAGCAATTTCTTAAAGAAATTGAAGTAAACCCACTACGTAACTAGTTATTTCATAAAGCCACATCTGAAAGGCAATCCTCATAAAGGAATTTCCCAAGAGAACAGCTTCAAAATGACAAGAGATCACATAGAAACTGCCTGTGAAATTAACGTTAGCTCCAAAAAACAAAAAACAAAACCATAGACCTTATGGAATGTTCTTTCATGCCACACTGTACTTTTTTTACGTTTCCCCAAAGCAAATCTGTTTCCGATGACTTCCATACATTATTTTCATATTTTGTATGCTTCCTACTCAACCTTTTACCATGTCTCCAGGAAAAAGGACTTGGCAACATCAGGATGAATGACCTGCATTCTCTATGGGCTGTGAGGATGTTGAGGCCCTTCTGTGCCATGAGAACAGAGGGCAAGTGCACCAACCTCCATGTGTCTCTTTTGGCTCATTTCTTCTGGTTCCACTACATTTCCTGTTCTCCTTTGATGCTATGTCTTATATCCATGGTGGTAATAATGTAGGGCCTCAGTCATTTCTCTCTGTCTCTGTCTCTGTCTTCTTGTCTCTCTCTGTCTCTGCCTCTCTGTCTCCCTCTGTCTCTGTGTATCTGTCTGTCTGTCTGTCTCTCTCCCTGCCCCCCCCCCCGCCCCCGTCTTAGGGTTTCTGTTGCTTTGATAAAACACCACGACCAAAGCAGCTTAAAAAACAAAGAGTGTTTGTTTGTTTTGCATCTTATATTTCTCAGATCACTGTCAATAACTGAGCAATGTACAAGAAGAAACCCAAGGCAGCAACCTGAGGACAGGCACTGATGCAGAAGCTGTGGAAGAGTACTGCTTATTGACTTGCTTCCCATAGTTTGCACAGCCTGATTTCAATAGAACCCAGGATCGCCAGCCCAGGAATGGCAGTGCTCACAGTTATATGATGACCCCAATCATTAATCAAAGCAACACCCTACAGCCTTACCACTGGCTGATCTAATGGAAGAATTTCTTTAATTAAAATTCCTTCCTCCCAGATATGTCTAGGTTTGTGTCAAGTTGACAAAATCCAACCAGGACACTGGTTACCAAGGTTTAGCATAGCCTAGGCTGGCCTTAGACACAGGTAAAGTAGTTGATGATGGGTAAAGCGTAGGCTCCGAGTGTCCCACTGGGTCTGCTGCATTTTTGATGAACCTGTTCTTTATAGCAAGGATTGTGCTCATAGCTGCACACCCTAAGACAGAAGGCAGTGTAAGCCTGGCCCTTTAAATGTAGCTCAGTGACTTCAGATTGGGTAAACTGCTCTCTGCGCCTGTATCTGTTTTTCAGAGATTTTATATTTTGTATAAAAATCTTATAAAAGTCAAATGAATTACACTCTAATGCAGAGTGTTATACATAGTTTGTGGTCAAGACATATACTTTTTGGTTTTGGAAGGAGGAGAGGAAAGCACCTTATTTTTCAAACAGGCTGATGTTTGTTGAGATTTTAGGGACAGAACAAAAGTACTTCAAGCTCAATTTATTGTGTTTGAAACCTAAAAAATGGTGAATGCCATGACTCTTTGATTCTCCTGTTTCCTTAGTTTTCTTCATTTGATCAATGTGTAAACAGGAAGGATCAAAAGTTCCACTTTGGATAATAATCCTGATTTTTGTACAAACACTTCCCAGTATCCTGGGAGTCAGTAACCCTCTACTGGTAAAGTGAATCACACGGAAAAGGATGTTACCCAAAGATGCTTGCATGTCAAAAAGCTCCCAGAGTTAAAGTCTATGTATACAGGATGCTTAGAGAGTTCTCACCTTTGGGAAGGGGTGGAGAAGAAGCCCTAAAGACTGTTCTGGCACTTTCTACAATGTGAACATCAGTGGGAAGCCCAAGACAATAACATTCAGCAGTGTTCTGTGTGTTGATACTCCAGGAGGAGTGACGAAATGTGAAGCAACAAGTGCCCGAGTTCTCACCCTTAGTAAGCCCATAAGCTAGTGAGGGGGCAACCAGGAATGAATAAGAAAAAAATCACTACCACCCAAAGGTGAGTTAGCAGAATAATCTCCCACCTGCAGATGCTTTGGGATGTCACACATAGTTTTTGGGGTTCCCACTGACTTTACTTCTGAATTGTGACTGTGGGAATTTCCACGCCTGCTATGGTTTTGTCACGCCTTGATTCTGCCTCCCTGAAACCTGTTTAAATTGGAAACACATGGGAACTCGGGGCCCGCAAAGAGGGACACAGCCGTGAGATCAATGTGCAGGCTCCCATAATCTAGAGGAAGAATTCTGTGATAAAACATGGATGACTCCTCAAAGAATCCCCAGCGGGAAGAAACACCGTTGCCACAGAGATGAACATTTCCGGGTCCTGTTCCCTTGTGCTCGGGCTCTGCTCCCTCACACTTCATTCTGGAGTCACTTGTAACTTTACCCAGACCTCATTATAGGCTCTGATTTAAGGGCACTGAATCGGTAGTTGAGAGTTTTTCATCCTGATCTTCAGGCAGCAAGCAGAAAGAGAGAGAGAGAGGGAGAAGAAGAAGAAGAAGAAGAAGAAGAAGAAGAAGAAGAAGAAGAAGAGGAAGAGGAAGAGGAAGAGGAAGAGGAAGAAGAGGAGAGATGAAGAGAGAGAGAGAGAGAGACAGACAGACAGACAGGCCTCAGTGTGGCCTTGAAACATCAAGCTCGCCTCCAGAGACACACCTCTTTCAACAAGGACCCACCTACTCTAACAAGGCCACACCTCCTAATCCTTCACAAACAGTTCTACTAACTGGGGATCCAGTATTTAAACATATGAGCTTATGGGTAGTATTCTCATTGAACCTTCTTCTCAGGCTTGGGGTTGAATCTCGTATCTCAGTTCTACCAGTTACAGTTGTATAGCTGGCTTCAAATAGGCTTGAAAATTCTCTTTACTGTTCATCATCTAAAAGAAATAATGACTAGATGTATTCGATAGGATTCTTTGGAGAAATGGAAATAACAGAATATATGTAGACATTACAAAAGGGATTTATTAAATAGCTCACAGGGCAGGGGCCAGGGAAACCAACAGAACAGCTGTGTCCATACATCCTGGTGTGACAGTGGACTTAGTTTTTAATCCAGGAAGCTGGATGTCTCATCAGGCCCAAAACCATGCTAAAAGCCTGGACACTCCCTGGAGAATCCACACTGAAAGGCCAAAGGAACTGGAAACCAAAGCAGCAACAATAAACATGAACACTCAGAAAAAAAAAAAAAGTGCTTGCCTGCAATTACATGCCTATTTCCTTTTCCCAAGAGCTGCCAGAACTTTAGAAGGTGCTGCTCATGTTCAGAGTGGGTCTTTTCCTGTCAGCAGTTTGTACGTTACTCCTCTCTAGACGAGCCTCTGCAAAGGGTCAGATGCATTTCACCATCTGCACTGACATCTTAGTGCAGCCAAGTTGTCAACCAAGACCAAGTGTCCCATCCTATCATAGGGCATCCAGAGTGATTATTTAGGTGAATACGTGCTTACTATTTGACCCTTACTAATAGCTCAATAGATGATAATTTTAAGCAACAAAACCAACATATTTACTTTAAAAATTCCTTTGCTCCAGTCAAGCAGACAAATCTTAAGTTACATGGTTCTGACCACATGCAAGTGAACCTTTGGAACTAACAAAAGATGGGAAAAGCTGGGTGTTTCATGTACCAGCCTAACTGACTGGTTTTCTGAATTTAGACTTTGGCTCCAATATGCAGCCTTGAGTACAGCTGTTCGGTTTTCTGATGAGGAACAAACACTAAGACTTGGCAAAGTTCTCCTTAGTCAAGGGCTGTCACTGTTTGGGTTTAGTACAAGCCTCCCTGGGACTGAAGAGTCTGGTCAGGCTCTGCTCACTTCCAGGTTATGCTGTGTGTTCTAGGAAATTCTCCCTACACAACTAGCTTCTCTCTGAACCTGAATAAACAACAAAGGTTCCAAGTTTCTAATCAAAACCCTTTAATTCTGATTTTCCAACTTGCTAATATTATCTGCAGTTTATATTGTTTGTGTGCTGAGCATTTGCTGCTTTTATGACCAGCATTTATTTGGTAGGGTTCACAGAGCTCCTTGAGGTGGAAATTATCCAAATGAGAAGGAGATGTCGTGAGCCGACTAGGGCAATCAATTCTACTGTCTTATGAGTTTCCTGTCTTAAAAAGGTAGCATTTATTTGTCACATATTTGAATCATCCTGTAAGTAACCATGCTGATGGAGGAAGTGGCTGTTGAAAGACTCTATTTTAATGAGTCATATAAAGAAATCTTGCAGTATTATTAAAAAATACTCACCAACTGGTGTCCTTTCCAAAAAAATTTCATAGCCATCATTTGTAGATTTTGAATAAGATAAGCAGGAAAAAATGAACATTCAAATATCAGTAATTAATCCTATGCTTCTATGTGGTGCTTACAGTTTGTCTTCATTGTGTGTACTACAAAGCATTTGATCTCAGATCATACAAAGACTGTCTCCTTAACTCTTAGGTCTGTTTAGTAATATTTACCAATCCTGACCTAAAGATAATGAGACAAACAAAACATGGGTATGTTCAAAACTTTGAACTATTAGATCCAGGTCCAAGGTTGTTAGATTTCATTTTTGCTAGGGAGAATAAACATTTCAATACAGCCAATAATTGCTCCCTAATGGCAGATTCATGAAGCATTTATTTATTTATTTATTTATTTATTTTGTAGAGTCAAATAATTTACTAGGCTACAGTCAATTATTGAAACTATATCATGAAACACTAAACCACAAACCCAAACAGGCCTTTGCACAACCTCTACCTTCACCCGCACTTTCCTGTTTCCAGATATAGTACATGTCTGCTACGCAGACAGCAATGGATCTGATCTTGGCTTTTGTTCTCTAAATACTGTGTTTACACACAGGCATGAGAAGCAATGTGTGTCTCTTATTTACTGAGTGCTTCGCTAAGTTAAGGTCTCAAAAACATAATAGTACGCACGTTAATTAGACAGGTACTGTCTTTCAGCCCCTGCATTACCTTCTGTACCTTCGGGAGTCTACTTCTTTTTTGGCTTGTTTTGCTTGGCTTTTAGTGACTTCCTTGTCTAAGGCACAATTTGCAATAACACATAACCTGTTCCCCATGGCATGGATTTCATCCTAATTGCTGTGTAGTGTCTGTTTCAGAATGGCCACTAAGTTGCATTGATGTTCATTGAATTGAAAAGAAAGTTGTCTCTGCTGAAGCCCAAGGAATAATTAGTCTCCACTGCTCAACAGCCCACTGCAGCATATACCCCGGTTACAAAAGAGACGGAAGAGGTTAGGACTGTTCTCTATAGCAGCCAGATTAAAGCAGCATATCAGTACATTGATGGGAAATATCTTTCTAGATAAAAATGTTTTTCTTCTACTTAGTGTTGCTGGTAATTCCTGAATACCCACTTACCCTTTATTATTCCTCCAATTTTTTATGATCCTGCTTTCCTATTTGACAAACCTATCTTTTATTTTTCATTCCCATGACCAGGCACACTGGCCTGTACATATGCTACTTCATGTGGGGACCACTGAAATGCTTCATATAATGTCAGTCTGTCTCCACCATCAGTCTCTCTAACACTTTGCAACACTTGGGACACACTGGCACACATTCCAGTTTCATGCTATCATCTGTGACTTTGCATCATTACCTGTAGATGAATAATTGTCCTATGCCAGTTTTCTTGTTTATACTGGAGTCCTGCTTTGCTCCAGGCCTACAGTTATAGACTATTTTAAATTCATTTCTTCAAACCATGTGTGTCACCTGGGCACAGTGGTGTACGCCGGTAATCCCCAGCTCTTGGGGAGGCAGAGGCAGGTGGATCTCTGTGCGTTCAAGGGCAGCCTGATCTACAAAACAAGTCCAGGACAGCCAAGACAACACAGAAACTCTGTCTCAACAACAACAACAACAACAACAACAACAACAACAACAACAAACCATGTGTGTCATTTCACTAAATACACTGGTTAACAATTGTTTGCCTGAATTGGCTATTCACTGAGGACAAACACCATTTGTTTGGTGTACTATCTTTCAATTACCAA
This sequence comes from Acomys minous, assembly GCF_964271855.1. NCBI lineage: Eukaryota > Metazoa > Chordata > Mammalia > Rodentia > Muridae > Acomys > Acomys minous. The sequence continues at coordinate 124,521,385 of NC_140483.1, forward strand.
GGACTTTATTTTTTTTCATTTTTTTCTTCTTTATTAATTTATTCTTGTTACATCTCAATGGTTATCCCATCCCTTGTATCCTCCCATTCTTCCCTCCCTCCCATTTTCCCCTTATTCCCCTCCCCTATGACTGTTCCTGAGGGGGATTACCTCCCCTGTATATGTTCATAGGGTATCAAGTCTCTTCTTGGTACCTTGCTGTCCTTCCTCTGAGTGCCACCAGGTCTCCCCCTCCAGGGGACATGGTCAAAGGTGAGGCACCAGAGTAACCAAGGACTTTAAAACCAAGTATTCTTTCCAGAGACAAGTTATATGGGTGCCACAAAAGCTTTCAGAGAGCTACTGAGCTGAGGAAGCAGGAAACCATACAGATCTTTTGGCACTAAGTTGCAGGACCACTAGAGGACCTAATTACAAGTTGTTATGAAGTATGTAGCCTTCTATTTGCCCTCTAATGAAGGAAGCCTAAAATTCATTCTTCTAAATGTTCCTCTGTCCAAAATGATATGGTGTCTTTTGCCATTATTAGCCAGCATATGTGTACTTTTACTGTAGAGAAGTGAATCAATGCTCATGTGTTGGTATTTTTATTGGGGTATCATAATACTTCACTTGCCCAATATCAAAAGGAAGGTAGTCATACAGTCTGGTCTGCTTTAGTTGATATTTAACATGTCCCAGAGCATCATTAATTGATGAAATGGAACCATGTGCTGATATAACCTCAAGAGTTGCTAAAATTTTGACCTAAGTACTTGTGACTTTAGCATAAATACCCAGCTTGCCTATAATTTACAGTATTTGCAGTTGAATGCTTTAAAATAACATACTAATATGACATACAGAAGTAGAAGAAATTCCAAGGTTTTGAATCATACAGTCACATGAAATTAGAGCAGACCGTCAACCTCATATAATAAAGAAATCATCAAAGTTACCAGTGAAATAGTTCATATCAAAACACTCAGCATAAAAATTACGGATGCCATTAGGACCTTAATCCCATTAAACTGACCCAAAAGAACACATTACTCAGAAAACAATTGAATTTCAAAAGCTTTACCAGCACTTAAAAAGGAATAAGCACTAATTACCTGAAAGCAATTGCTACTCTAAATTCTGAAATTTTACTAACTGGGTGTGTTTTCAGTTGTGCATTGAGTGTTTAAAATCCACTGGGTGCTGAACAGATGGTATTTACATGTAACAAGACTTGGTAAGGCAATCCATTTAAATGGTCAAGGAAATTATGCTTGGTTCTTTTACTGACTATATATATTATTATATGATGTCATACTAAGGACTATTGTGTTTATTTGCTTGCTTATAGATATTTTTCTTTTTGCTAAAGTGGCTTTAGGACAAACATGTAAGAAAATATAACTTAGAATTGAGTGCAATTGAGGTCACTGATAAATTGTTACATACCTTTGTAATGATCCCTGACACATGATAGTTGATACTTCAGAGAGTGTCCCTTCCTCTCTGTCATCAAAGCCCAATGGGACAGGTTAGAGGGAACCTGTCTTAGGCTTGGTCACATTTTTTTATATGATAAAGTAGCCTCAGCAACGGGACATCAAAAGACATCTATCCAAGAGTTTGATAGTCGCTTTGAGAGCCCTGGGTGCAGCACGGTTGCATTCGATTAGCTTTGGGGTGAATTTCTAAAGGCTTGCCCAGCAGTACTACCGTCTCCCATTGAGGGACCTGTTTGTATTTCTGGTGCAATATCCAATTCAGCTTCTCTTAAGAGCTGCTCATTTTAAAGGTTTCAAACTTCAATTAGACTGTCTTTTCTACAGAGACTCGCTCCTATTCTATTTAAGCAATTACATTTCCACAATCTGCAGACTCACTATACGGCTAATGTGTCTCGTCTATTGCTAATATTCCCAAGGAGGGTTGTTCATGTGAGCAGAGGCAGGAGGATGATTTCAAGGCCAGCCTGGGTTATACAACAAGACCTTTCCTTAAAAACAAGTGAACAAACAAAAGACCTAACATCCAAATTGAGAATATAATAAACATTCTTGTTATAGGAAAAGAAGCCATGTGATTTATGATGTACTATAATCCTCTCTTTATTTCTACCTTGGGACCTCAAGCTAGAGAGGGCAATAATGTTCTTGATCTCCAAGGAGATCACATTAAGAAATCAATCTTAAGGTGGGCTGCCATATAAGATGCCGTCTCCCTTGTCTTATATGGGTTGACCTACTTCCAACTACTTGAACTTCATAAAAGTGAGATTAAGTTTCATGACATTGGTACCGCTTTCCCTCCCTCAACCTCATCGCTTTCAGGAAACTAAGAACAACGGTGAAAGGTGTCTATGGAAGGAGTCCACACAGCAAGGAGTGACAGGAAACTTCTAGACAACAGCCTGAGAAAGTCGAGATTCCATGAGGAACCAGGCAAGGAAACTCACCAGTGGCATTCACCAATAGACCAGGACCTTGCAATTTTCACAGCAATGAACTGACTAGCCCAGAATACAACAGGTCGCCTTGTAAGTGTTTGATCACATTTTCTTTAGCAAAATAACCATCCAGTGTAATTGCTTCATGTCTTCTGTATTTCCAAAGGCTGTGGAATCTAGAGAGAAGATTGTTTGTGTCAAGGGACCCATTCTAGCAGGCTGACCAAACCAGGCCAGGCCTTTCCCCAAAGAAACCCTAACTGGCTACAGTCAGCCCAATTAATCTTTTACTTATAGCCAGCTGAACTTGGGAAGGGCAGATCCACTGTGATAAAGATTTCTTTGCTGATATATTGAAGTAGACACAGCAGTATAGCAGAAATGGCCATTTGATCCTTTTCTCACACTGTCTGTCAGGCTACACTGAGCTCTGTGTTATCCCGACAGGCATCCAATGAAGGTCAAGATGTGGGTTTCAGAGAGGCTTGATCCTGATGGGTTTCTAACTTATTCCTAGCCTTATGATTCACCCTGAAGACTAACAAGCACCCAGTGTACTACCTCCCTTAGTTTTCTATTTTCTATGAGGGGGAAAGACTTGTTACCTATACTTTATATATGAGTGCATGAGGTTAAGGAGGAGCTTTAAGCCACTGTATCACCAAGTGACAGAGGAAAAAATCAAATGTCAAGTATCTGGGTACGCTTGGACTCCTGTGCCCCATGTGCCTTCTGAGTTGTTTGTTTTGATATGACTATACCATTCTCCCTGGAAGATGACACACACTGCTTGGAAGAAGTGATGGATGATCCCTGGGAGAACAGCTGCCCCCATTGCTCTTGTCTGAATGCAGCACTGACCAAACCATTGGTTTGAAACTTCTTTGCTTATCCAGTCTATTTTCTTACATAAGTTAAAATACATGAATTTAGCTTTACCTCTGAGGAATTCATAGTTGGCTATTTCCCCCTTTACAAAGTATTAACTTTCAACAAAAAACCCTCCAAGTGATCTAAGCATAGGTACCTCCTCCAATGGTACCCTGAACCCCAGGTGTTTAAGGCCAGTGTTGGGTAATGCTCCTTGCCACAAGGTGGTATCTCACTGTACCAGAATCTTGGCCTAACTAGAGGACCCAGGTCAAGCAGTAGATTTGTAATGTGCCATTGGCAGGGGTTAGATCACATGATAATCTGGGACAATGGTGTCATCAAGAAACACCCACTCAAGTAGTAAGGTACACTGTTTTTCACTAACCAGTTGTCTCTTAGCACGAGTGCTTCACAGGCATCCACAACCTTGCACATAAGTGAGATCTAGAATACTGCTGCAAACCAACTGCTAGACAGTACTGGATATAATTTGTTTTATTGAAAAAAGATCCATTGTGGGCTTATTATTCAGTGCCAGACTCATTCTCTTCCTTTTTTTTTTTAATACAGAGATGAATAAAAATTTCCCCTTACTACCACTATTCTGGCAAGTTTGCCTTTAGGAGAACCATAATGGACCCACATGAGAACTGAAGGAAGGCAAACCCTCATAGAACATTTCCATTGCATTTGACTGAACACCATAACTAGATGGTAAGACTCTATTACTAAAAGCACTTATTATGTAACAGACTTTGTATAAGAAGACCATGTGGACACGCACACATGCACACATGCATATATCCATACACATTCCTGAAAGGAAACTGACAACAGACCAAAATATGATTATCTTCAAAGTCCATCTTAATGAGCCAATAGCTTTTCCTGGAGTTACTTACAGGAATATAGCTGAGGGGTTCCTTATAGGAGCAGAAATGACTCAAAGACAGCTACATCACCAAAGCCCACTTGACATTTTGACAGCCCAGAAAAGCTGAAAACCGTGAGCACCCTGGACAGGCTACAGACAGCTCAACAGTCTGGAAAGTAGCCTTTCCAGGTGGCCCAGTCTGTATGAGCCTCTTTCAGGCAACTCCTTTGTTTCTGGTAGGCAGTTTGCCTGCCCTCTGCTTCTTCCAGGTCACTGGTCTCACCAGTCTTTATTGTCCATCTACTCTAAAATGGTGGTTCTCAACCTCCATAATTCTACAGCTCTCTAATAGATTTCCTCATGTTGTGATGACCCCCAACCATAAGATTATTTCCATTGCTAATTTATAACTATACTTTTGCTACTGTTATGAATCATAGTGCAAATGTCTGGTATGCAGGATATCTGATGCATGACCCCTGTGAAAGGGTTGTTCCACACCAAAGGGGTTTTAACACACGGGCTGAGATCTGCTGCTCTAGGGAAAGAAGGAATCTAGTTGATCTTGTCAGTTTCAGGGACTTCCTCGTGTTATTTTGAGTTGTTTATTTTCTTTCTTAATGGTGCTTCCCTTTAGGTTATTTCACCTCCGGCTAGAACCTTGTTTCCTCTCTTTGTAAACATCCTTTCCTAAGAAGTTTCTGCTAAGATAAAAGGTTTTAACCTTAGTGAAAATGGCTACACAACAACACTACACACCTTGGTTGCACTTCAAAGAAAAATTAATCTGTAACTGACCAGCAAACTCTTTCCCTGCTTGGCTAGATTTCACAGTGCCAGAGGATACTATATGGCAACCGGGAAGCAAAATATATTAATGACCTTACCCTGTACTGAGTGTTATAATACCTACCTGCCAGGGTGGGTGTCCCCTTTGCTACAGTAGCAGCATGAATGTTACGCTTAGATTTGAGGTTACTTCACAGAAGGGATTCCATACCTGGTACAGTACTGTAAGCCTGGTCAAAAGCCCACTGATAAGGAGCTCATACATTTTAGAGGGACCATTCTCCTGTTGTTTTACAAAATAGTCACTCATTTATAAATTCCAAAGTGTCAGATTTGACAAAGTGAAATTAAATTACTGCTTAGTAAACTGAGAAAGTTTTGTGGGCTTTTAAAAACTTGTGTTAGTTTGGAAGGGGAACATTAAAGGACCCACTTTGACAATGCGATGGCAGTAAATACAGTATGGTGTAATATTTTTGGAAAGTAGACTGATAATATACCTGAAAGATATGGCAAGTGCACATGTGTATGTCTATGAATCCACCATTTTACCTCCAGAAATTCACCCTAAGGATCTTTCAGGATTTTTATACACCTGATTAGCAGGACCCATTGGAATCCCTAGCAACAGGACTTGAAGAGATAACAGGTGAATATGTACAAACCACAGAGTCCAGTAGATGCAAAAAGGCAAGAAAAACTGAAGTGTGGTGGCTGCCAGGGCATGAGCTGTTGGTGACCACCCAAGCAGGTAATCAAGCATGACTTTGAAGATTCAAGTGGAGAAGGGAAGCATTATGGTAGGAAAATGAAATGTCCCTAGCAAATTCAGGCATCGCTACTGCTGTGATATTTTGGGAGATCCTGGAACTTTGGGAGGGGCCTGGTTAAATGAAAGAGATCACCGGCACATTTGAAAGTTACACCTGGGTTCTTGTCCTAGCCTCTGTATCGACTTTCTGTCCATCATGAGGTGAGCAGCTTCCTCCTTCACGTATGTCCCTGTCATCATGAGTGCAGCCTCACAATCAACAGAAGCAAGGATTATAGACCATAACTTCTGAAACCACTGTCAAAATAGGTCTTTCTCCAGTTAGGCTATTGCTGTCCATAGTTTGGCATAGCAACAAGAAAGCCTGACTAATATAAACTTTTCCTAAATCCTAGCACAGTGAAATGATCTGGGACTTTGTTTTTAAAGCATTTTACCCAATCAGTGATATGTAATGGGTTTATACCTCAAATCAGAATTTCTTTTGATACCATGTAAGATTCTTCTAAATGAAGTCCTATGTTCAACGAATTGACTGGGATAGGAAGCAGATACAATTTCTGGAGACGAAAATCAATCCATGAACTGTGTAACAACATAACAGCCACAATGAACTTCTGCACCTGAAACCTGAAATAATATTAGGATTCTGCAGTAACCATAGTCAGCCAATAAATATTTACAAGTGGCTGACTCTTTTCCAGGCTCTGTGCCAAGTACAGAGGTACAGAATCAGTAGTGGTTGACAGTTTCCACATCATCATGTGTGTTAAAGTACTTGGGAAGTGAGAGTTTATTTCACTCAAACTAATTCAGCCAGTGCTGATACCCCTACTCTGTCTGGAGTTATCCCCATGTGCAGTGTGAGCCACTGTCATTGGTTTTCCTCTCTGAGCAAAGCAGAAGAAATGTAGACCCTTGTAACAAACAGCCATAAATTACAAAGAATGTCAAGCAAAGTATCCAAATATAAATTTTAAATTCTTCTATAGGGAAAAAAAATACACTTCAATACCAAAGTAGAGAGCTGTTTTGAACAAGATGTTATTTTTTTCAAGATAGGGTTTGTCTGTGTAGCCTTGGCTGTCCTGGACGTGCTTTGTAGACCAGGCTGGCCTAGAATTCATAGAGATCTGCCTGCCTCTGCCTCCCTGAGTGCTGCCATTAAAGGCGTGTGCTACTGTGGAATGAGATGCTATTGTATGTGACTGAAAAGTATGTGATAGTTCTATTGTACTGAAGACAAATTTCTGATTGCTTTATAACTATCTCTACAGAACATTTCTTCTTTCAAGTATCAAAGATAGAGAGCTAAGAAAGGGTTAAGTATGCAAGAAACATATATATCAATTCTATCTTTGAAGCCTAATGCCTGGTCTTCAAATAACACCTTTTTTTTTTTAAAGAAAAAGGCTTTGGGGTCAACAATTTCAGCTAAGGTATAATGTTTTACTTATCTCAATTTCTTCATCTTCATGAAATGAGAAAAATTCTTAAACTAAAAAAAAAAAATAATAATTTGTTGCAGCCATAAGACATTTCTTCCATATTTAAACTGTTAAGTAGATTACTCTCTTCATTTTGATTGTAAAGTTGTTTCTTTCTGAGAACAGGCAGAAGAAAAGGATGAACAGCCCTTTCTTCCAAGACTGAAGGAAGCAGTCAGCTCTTGCCACAACCTTTGTTCCCTCAACCTGAAACGCATCATCTATATCTGTGCAAGGATATTTGGTGCACGTATTTTTAGATAAGCTCATTAGACTCCTTTTGGTGTTAAACTGGGTCTCATTACAGCATCAATCACACACCTAGATGATGGGAATGCGTTCTTTTTGGTCTTTAACTCTCAACAACGCAGTTCAGAGATCTTTTCACAGACTCAGAAGACAAACGCTCTCATCACGGAACAAACAGCTTTCAAAACCAAATTTGGCCATATTTTGTGCAAGGCATTGTTGACTAACGTATATGCTCCACACAGCCCCAAAGCAACTCTGGGTTTATGATTTATTTCTCCCTACAAACTGCACCTGAAGCTTGGGAGTGAAAAGCAGGTGTCCTTTTAGCCCATCTGGTACTAAAGAATCCTACAAACTGAGGAACTGATAAACAGAACAGAAGTTTATTTTCCTGACCAGGGGGAGGCTAGGAAATCGAAGGGCCAGTCCCTGTGCGGCAATTTTGCTACGTCATAACACAGAGGAAGCCGCCGTGTGTATGAGGAAGATGTCACCAAGCTAACTCTTACAGCAACACATTCTCTTCACGGCCCACCCACTTCTGATATTCTTATCCAACTACACCCATGTTGCTTGCAGTGCAGTGCAGTAAGGCAGTTATTGACAGGACATGTTTTACAAAAGACAATGTTTATCCATGACACGCCACATGTGCAAAGACAGGGGACACATTTTAAATACCACCCCCAATTGCCACCCACTGTGATGCCTGTGCTTCTAGCCCTTGACAGCTCCAATCCCCACTTCCCCTTATCACTAGTTATTCTCCTAAAATGGTCCCCCACAGTGCGCATCCTCCTGCACACTGCCCACACTCACTGCTGTTGGTTCTTCTTTCTACTCCACAGCATCAGTGCCCATTCTCCTACCCCGTCCACTATCACTTCTTTCTCTTGAATATTCTCAATGGCCATTCTCCTACTTGTTCTCTCTACCATCACTCCCCGTTCCTCTCCCGAGTCCCTAGCATTATCCCCCAATTTCCTACTCATTGTACAGCGTTATTACCCAGTTTTACACCCTTTTACCCACTGCCATTCATCACTACCGACTCTCTTGCACTTTCCAATTCTTCTCCCTAGTGCTCACCATCACCACTGTCCACTGTCCACTCCCCACTCTCCATTCTTCCCCTGCCCACTCTTCTACCTTCTCCTCATCATGATCACTGCTCATTCTTCTCTCTAGTACCAACCATCACTGTAAACTCTTGTATCTATTGCCCTTACCATCATCTCTCCCCATTCTTCTTCCTAGATCTCACCTTTACCGCCTACTCACCTCTCCGCTCCCTACACTATACACATATTCTCTTCCTCAATACCCCATCGCTGTGGATTTTACTGCTCACTCCTTAGCATTACCTCTTACTCTTCCTTTCTTTTGTCCACTCCTATCTCTGTGAACTCCCCTATCACTATCTGTTTTCATGCCCACTCACCTATACCTCCTCCTCCGCTTCCAACCTCTGCCTGTAATCACTGCCCATTTCTCTACCCACCCTCCGTGTGCATTCTCCTGCTCTTCTATGCTTTACATGTCATCTTTCTGAAGCCATGGCTTAAGTCCAAGAACAAATGGTTAACTTTTTCACATACTTAAAGGAAATCCACATTTTTATATCTAACATACATCAATTACCCTCATTTATTATTCCCCTTTGAGATCTTAAGTCTATTCTTCTGATCTTATAATTAGTAGCTCAGAGATTATACTTAGCTTTGGGACTGATTCTTATTTTCACCTTCCCTTTAGACTGAGAGTGGGGTCCGGAACCTCAGAGCTTTGAGGAGGCATTTGTATTTGCTATGCCTGATGGTATATTGTTAGATTAATAGGATCTAGACTCACTTGGGAAGCAAACATCTAGGCATGTCTGTTAGAGAGCTAAATAGGAGGCAGACTGACCTACTCTAAATATGCGTGGCACCGTTACTTAGACTGGATCTTAGATGAAGTAAAAACTAGACGCATTCTGAGCCCTAGCATCCGGTTCTCCCTGCTTCCTGACTGTGGACATAATGTGACCAAGGGCTGGGCCGTGTTCCTGTGCCATCCCATTCCTGCCATGATGGATTGTACAGGATCCAAAACCAATTCTTTGGGATGGTGCTACAGTTTCCCATCAGTCTCTGCTTACATAATCCTAGGGCCTTGTAGCCATTTCCCTATCCTCTTGCAAATTCATCCCACCACCAAGTTCTTAAGGTTTCCCCACCATACACTTAGGGTTTCTCATAGCAATGATCCCGCTCTGCTAGTTTTGTGTGTTCACTGTCTCATGACCTAGCATAAATGAGTGAAAGGATAATGGTTTATATTGACTCACAGTTTCAGGGGGTTTAGTCCATAACTGCTGGACACCGTGTACTTGGTTAGAATATTAGAGTGACAAGAACATATGGCCAAGGGGAGTCTATTACTGTAAGGTGGCCAGAAAACAGAGAAAAGGGAATGTTTGTGCTGGCTTGATTTCTCCTTCTGCTTCTTTTATTCCGCTGTAGCCCATGCCCTATAGTATGGCACCATCTGTATTCCAAGGAGAGCGGGAGTGCTCACTAGAAAGACTCTCATATTCACACTCAAAAGTGTGTTTTTACTGAATGGATGTTTCTAAGTAAGATCAAGTTGGCACAAAATTAGGTTATTACAATGTTGAATTTAAAGACTTCTATATACAATAGTGTATTTTATAAAAGTATCATAGTTAACATCTAATAAAGATGCTGTCATGTTTGACTGGAGCATATAGAATGTGAGAAGGTAAACCAAACATTTACATTAGCATCTGCCTTATCTCAATCCTCTGGGCCTGCCAGACCCAAACTTTTTTCCATGGACCCTGTACTTGCCTTTCCTAAGCTCAATCCTTTCCACTTTTATTCCAATCATCTGGAATAGTTCTTGGCTTATAGATCAGTAACAGCAACACAGCCAGTTCAAACAAACAAGCAAGCAAATAAACAAAGGCACAGGGGCTGATGAGATTGTTCCATAGTTAAAAGTACATATTGTTTTTGCAAAGAATCTGAGTTCAGTTTCCAGCATCCACTGTGGGCAGCTCACAACTGTTTGTAACTGCAGCTTCAGGGAATCTGATTCACTCTCATGTACCCTATGTTTGACACAATTAAGAAGATCTTTTAAAATGGTAACATTTGTATTTTTATAAAAAAATAAAAAAGCAGGGACTAGAGAAGGCACGTACATTATAAAGGAACAAGATTCTAAGAGATAAGAGCAATGTGTGACAAAATAAAATATAATAAGACAAAACAAAACCCATCGCATTGAAGTTGGACAAGACAAACCAACAAAAGGAAAAGAGCCCCAATGATAGGCACAAGAATCAGAGATCCACTTGTTCACACACTGAGGAGTCCTGTAAAAATACTAAGCTGAAAGCTATAATACATACACTGAGGACCTGATGCATACCTGTGCAGGTCCTTGAGTGCTGCTGCAGACTCTGAGTTCATATATGCTTTTTTTAAAAATTAATTTATTCTTGGTACATCTCAATGGTTATCCTATCCCTTGTATCCTCCTATTCTTCCCTCCCTCCCATTTTCCCCTTATTCCCCTCCCCATGACTGTTCCTGAGGGGGATTACCTCCCCCTGTATATGCTCATAGGGTATCAAGTCTCTTCTTGGTAACCTGCTGTCCTTCCTCTGAGTGCCACCAGGTCTCCCCCTCCAGGGGACATGGTCAAATGTGAGGCACCAGAGTATCTCTGCTGATTTAAAGGACCTTGTTTTCCTGTTGTCCTCCATCCTTTCTGCCTCGTCTACCTTCTCTTTCACTGGGTTCCCTGAGCTCTGAGGGGAGGAACTGAATGTAGATTCCCATTTAGGTCTGAATGTTGCGAGGTCTCTTTCTTTTAATGCCTGGCTATTGGTCTCTATATTTGTTTCCACAGGCTGCAAGAAAAGAATTCTCCAATGATGGCTCAAATAGACACTGATCTTTGAGTATAAGGGAATGTCATTAGGAGTTATTTTATTGCTACTTTTAGTTTTCAGGCCAGTAGTGTTTGGTTTTACACTAGGTCTCTGGGATATCTAGACTCTGGTTCTTAGTCACCCAGGCACTGTGAGGTATAGGTTCCTTCTCAGGGAGTAGGCCTTAAATCAAGTCAGACACTGGTTGGTTACTCTCATAAGCTTTGTGCCAACATTGCCTTAGCATATTTTGCAGATAGCCAGCACTGGTTAATATTTTTGTGGCTGGATTGGTATTTATGGTTCTCTGTTGGTAGCCTGCAGAGCACCTTTTCATACCAAAGACATTACAACATAGGAGTGAAGGTTCTATGCAGGCACCAGCTTGACATCTCCATGTTCAATGAATTGTGTGTGTGTTGTCTTTAGCAATGGCGTCTTTCTATCAGTTTTTAGAGAGAAACATATAATCTTGGCAATAGCAAGGGTTATTTAAAAACTTTCATGGGAACCCCTTGGCCAACAACTCAATTGGATGTAACCCAGTCTTAGTACTAGAAGCTTCATTTGGTGACAAGAAATGAGCAGTTGGGACTCTGTCTCTCTCATTATTTGGTGACATCATGAAGACCACATTTACATATTTTAGGAAGTTTCCATAGCACTAGGTTACCATAACACCTCTAAAATGCCTCTCCTTGAATTCTCTCTCTCATTCCCATCTCCTCTCCCACTTCCCACCTGATCCTCTAGTTTTCATCCATCCTGCTCCCAATCCACCCATAAAATCCATTTTATTTCCCCTCTCAGGGAGATCTATGTGTTCCCTAGGCCTTTCCTTTCTACCTAATCTCTCTGGATCTACAAACTGCAGACTGGTCATCATTTAATGGCCAATATCCACATATAAATAAATATATGTCATAATTGTCTTTCTGGGTCTGGGATACTCATTCAGGATGATTTTTCCCCTAGTTCCATCCATGTGCCCATGGATTTCATGATGTCTTTTTTTAAAAGAGTTGAGTAATACTTCCATTTTGTAAATGTATTTTCTTTATCCATTCTTCTGTTGAGGGACACTTAGGTTGTTTCTAATTCCTGTTTATTATAAATAAGGCCACAATGAACATGGTTTAACAAATGTCCTCATGGTAGGGTACTTACAAGGGTATCTCTTCTGTAGCAACAAGAAAGTAATTAGGACAAATTTTAAAGGAGCCTTCTCTATTCTTTTCTTTCTTTTTTTCTTCTTTTTTCTTTTTTCTTTTTTAGACAGGGCTTTTCTGTTCAGCCTTGGCTGTCCTAGACTCACTTTGTAGACCTGGCTGGCCTTGAACTCTCAGAGATCTGCCTGCTCTATCTCCTCAAGTGCTGGGATTACAGGCACCATTGCATCTGGATGAACCTTTTCCTTCTTCTGTACAACAGTAATTTTACCCTATTACCAGAGTTTTCTCAAATTAAGGCAAGATACAGCTTGTATGAGAGAGAGAGACTCTTTCCATCTCATGCTAAATCATTTATTTAGCTGTCAGTCATGCTCAGAGTTCCCAAACATTAGTTTTAAGCATAATATTCTGTCACTATCACAGAGCTGTATATATGAATCCTGCAGGGTTCACTACCACCTCATATGTTCCATAAACCACAACTTTTATAAATACATTCTAGGGGAATAAATGTATATCTTGCTATTATTCTGAAAAAAAAAAAGATTGGGGCTGTTTAAGGCTATTAATTTTTCTTTATTAAATGAAGGAGAAAAGCATTGGCTGTTGTGCTGTGCTCTTCCATCCATTTTATCTTTTTACTCTAAAATTCTAAGGATGGCTGTATTTTTAACATTCAAATTTAGCACTTGGTAAAACAAAACGAAAAGGCACATTGTGTCTAGCCAAGGGAAAGCTGGCCTTGATTCCAGGCTAGACATTTAAATAAGGCATTCTTGGCAGATACAATTTTCTATAGTTAGGAAAAGAGATCAAGGTAAGAATATTGGCTCGGTGTGATCAGAAGATACTAATGAGCTGAATTTAAATATGCAAACTTTCAGATGACTAGTATTTAGCACTTTCACAATTTTAGAACCTACAGGGAAAGAGTGGGAGAGGAAAGGGGTAGTGCTGAAGCTCCTAAGGGGAGGAGGAGGCAGGAAGGAATAACAGAACACAAGGCTGGGATAGTAAGGTATAGGAGAATCATTGTCCTATGATCCTTCCTCCTTGAGAGTGGTGGTAAGTGATATCTTTTAGCACACAGTTGAGTAATTGGTACTTTGACATGTTGTGAAAGAGGAAGCCAAGAGTAAACCTAACTTCTGACATAGGAATCGGTAAGTTAAGAATCTGTAGTACCTGAGACAAAATCATGTTGTTGTAAAAGTATCCCAGTGACTGCTTGTCCTATTTTCTCCAGAGAGCAGGATTTCCTGAGTTATAGAATCCTCAGTGCAGAAACTCAGCCCTGGCGTACATACAGAACTTCCTGTTACCTGGGAAACATGCAGAACCCTGGGGCAGACATAGTTTGTTTGTGTAAGGCATAAAGAAGAGGAGGAGGGGAAGGGGAAGGAAAGGAAAGGAGAAGAAGGGGAAATAGAGAGAGCAGAGAGAGAGAGAGAGAGAGAGAGAGAGAGAGAGAGAGAGAGAGAGGGAGGGAGAGGGAGAGGGAGAGGAAGAAAGACAGACAGACAGAAAGACAGACAGACAAACAGATGTACCATAGTTTCTTCATCCATTCTTTGGATGTGGAGGGATATCTGGGTTGTTTCCAGTTTCTAGCAATTATAAATAAGATGTCATGAACATAGCTGAGTAAATGTCCTTGTTACATGGTAGAGCATATTTTGGGTATATACCCAGGAGTGATATATCTGGGTCTTGAGGTAAAGCTATTTCCAATTTTCTGAGAAAGCACCAGATTGATTTCCAAAGTGGAAAGTGTATAAGTTTGCCCTCCCACCAGCAATAGAGAAGTGTTCACCTTTCTCCACATCATCACCAGCATGTGCTGTCACTTGAGTTTTTTTTAACTTAGCCAATCTGACAGGTGTAAAATGAAATCCCAGAGTTGTTTTGAGTTCTATTTCCTTGATGACTAAGGACACTGATAATTTTATTAAGTACTTCTTGGCCATTTGAGATACCTCTTTTGGGATTTCTCTGTTTAGCTTTCTACCTCACTTTTTATTGGATTATTTGGTGTTAATTTTTTTTGTTTGTTTTTGTTTTTCGAGACAGGGTTTCTCTATGTAGCCTTATCTATCCTGGACTCACTTTGTAGACCAGGCTGGCCTCGAACTCACAGACAGAGATCCGCCTGCCTCTGCCTCCCGAGTGCTGGGATTAAAGGCGTGCGCCACCATGCCCGGCAGATGTTAATTTTTTGAGTTCTTTATCTATTTTGGATATTATCCCTTTGTCAGATGTAAGGTTGGTGAAGATCTTTTCCAAATCTGTAGACTATCATTTTGTTCTATTGACAGTGGCCTTTAAAAACAAAGATATCTTGAAATGTGTAGGCAAGTGGATGGAACTAGAGAAGATCACCCCAAGCGAGGTAACCCAACCCCAAAAGACATGTATGGTATGTATTCACTTACATTTGCATTTCAGTCATATAGTACAGGTTCTACTTGCTACAACTCACAGACCCAAGGAGGATAAGTAACAGAGAGGACCCAAGGGAGAATGCTTAACTTTCACTCAGAATGGGAAATATACCATATAGTGGAAGCATTTGAAGAGAGGGAAGAGAGTAGGAGAGGAAGCTCAGAGAGAAATAAGGGTGGAGGTCAGCCCTGAAGAGAGAAGGGGGCAAGAGGACAGAGGGCTTGCAGAGAGAACATAAACCATGCGTGGGGGCATCTCTGTGATAAGCTAGAGACATATGGTGGGGTAGGTTTCTGGGAGGAGATGGGGGTGACTCTAGTATCCTCGTATTAGTGGTCATGAAGACTGAAGAGGCCATCCTCTAACTAGACAGAACTCCTAGTGGAACACCAACCCACCAACAAAAACTTCAACCCAAAATTTGCCCTGCCTATGTACAGGGATAAAAATAAAACAGAGATTAGGGAATGCCCAACCAATACTTGGCCCAACCTGAGATCCACCACATGAGAGAGAGAGAGAGCCAACTCCTGACACTATTAATGATACTCTGCTGTGCTTGCAGACAGGAGCCTAGCATGGCTGTTCCGTGAGAGGCCCCACCCAGCAGTGGATTTAAACAGATGTTGAGACTCATAGCCAAACATTGTGTGGAACACAGGGAGACTTGTGGAAGAGTCGGGGCAGGAGCAGATAGAAGGGAGGGGATAGGATATCAATAACAAGACCAACAGAGCCACCTAACCAGCACCCAGGGAGGTTTATGGAGGCTGAAGCACCAACCAAGGACCACGCATACCCTGGACCTAGGCCTCCTACACAGATGTAGCCGATGGAATCTGGGTCTTCATGTGGATCCTCTAGTAAGGGAGTGGGACTGTAATGCACTCTGTTGCCTGCTTTTCGACCACTTCACCCTGGCGGGGCTGCCTTACCAGGCCACAGAAGAAGATGCGCTTAGTCCTTATAGGATTTGGTAAGGGGTGGGTTGGTGAGGGATGGGGCTCCCCTCATCTGAGGAGTAGGGGAGCAGGGATAGGGGGAACAGGGACAGAGGGTAGGACCTGGAGGAGAGGAGGAAGGGGGCTATGATTGGGATGTAAACTGAATGAATGAATAAATGAAAGAATAAACAAATATATTTAAAAAGAAAGAAAGATGAGGGAGAAAGAGAAAGAAAGATATAGGTATGTATGTATGTATGTATGTATGCATGTGTATATGTATGCATATATATATGTATGTATTTAAGTATGTAGGGAGGAAGAGAGGGAAGGAAGAGAGAAACTGCTAGAAAAAGAGCCTGCGTCCATTGACCAAGTGTTTCTTGGGCCACAGCAGCATGGAATATGAGCTCTTTTGAAAAGAAAATGTATGTGAACTCTATTTCCCTCCAGAGACCAAAACTCCTAGGACAGAAATGTTAGAGAGATTAAATTAATTGTCCATATTTTAAATTTTTATATAAGATTAGTAAGATTGCTTTGTGGATAAAAGTGTTTACTCCCAAACCTGATGACCCAAGTTTGACCTGAAAAGCCCCATGGGACAAGGAAAGAATCTAGTCCCACACATTATACTCTCACGTCCCCTCAGGTACAGCCCCCAACACAAATCAGTTAATGTAGAGCTAAAAAATTAAATTGGCACTTAAAATGTCAATTTAGTGTACAAAGTGGCAAATTGAGAAAATTGTTCTGGTGCTCATGAAAATATAAGTAGATTAAAAGAGGGAACAATGTCTTGTGCACCAGTAACCGCCAGTGTTTTGTACAGAGTGACTAGGGAAAAGTGGGTTTTTTAAAAATAGAGATGGGGGCAAAGTATTGCTTATTTCATTATTATTTTCATGGTCTTATAAGTTGATGATTTCTTCCACTGTACTCCAATGTGCTAGGTCAAGTGTGAGGTAAAACACCAAGGACAGCATCATAAGCATGGAGTCCCAGTTAGGCCTCACATGCAGACGGGGAACCAGCCAAGGATGCTAATGAAACACACTGGTAAAATTAGGGTGGTTAGAGAGCAGAGTTGTTGGAAGAAAATCTGACCGATGGATGGCATTGAACTTCATTTCTCCCTCAGCCTAATCTTGTATTAGCATGAGTCTCAGAGCTTGTTTCCCTAGGTTTAATCAGAAGCATAATGTTTCTGCATCTGTTCCCAAGATGTCAAGATGCACATGTTCACTAGTGTAATTAATTAAGTACATGAAGTAGCAGCATTTGTATATAATTTATATATTTATATAAACTTGTATATTTAGTATGTGATTGTGCTGGTCTGAATGAGAATCTCCCTCATAGGTTCATATATTTGAATGGTTAGTAGTTACCAGGGAGTTAAACTTTTTGAGAGGGAGTAGGAGGTATGGTCTTCTTGAATAAAGTGTGCCTTTGTAGGAAGGAGTGTGTCATTGGGAGTAGGCTTTGAGGATTCAGAAGGCCCAGTCTCCCTCTACTGCCTGCCTGTCTGTCTGTCTGTCTGTCTGTTTGTCTGTCTGTCTGTCTATCTATCTATGTATCTATCTATCTGCCTATCATCTCAGCCTGCTGAATGTGATTCTGAATGTAAAGCTCTCAGCTATGTCTTTAGTCCCATGCCCGTCTGTCTGATGCCCACCATGATGGTAATAGACTAACACTCTAAAACTAAAGGTTTTCTTTTATAAGAGTTGCCTTGGTCATGGTGTCTCTTCATAACAATAGAGCAGTGACTGAAACAATATTTACTCCAGTGGCTGTTTAGAATAGAAACTCAGTTAGAGGTAAAGAGATTAGGATAGAGTGTCACAGGATGACTGTGACTAATTTTCTAGTTGTGATAAGACAACAAATTGAGGAAAAAGAAAGAAGCACTGGAAAGTGGATGGAGAGGCTAAACTGACCAAAAAGAGCCCCAAGTTGGTTATTACTATTATTAAAATTTATATTGATGTGGAATGTATCTATTATATAATTGCTGTGATTTACTATGCCATTTACAATGTTTAAGTACATGATACAAGTTATTTACTCTTTACAAAGGCCCTTTCTGGAAGGTACTTACATTTATTTATTTTAAAAATAATGAGAGATTTAGGGTTGCCTATACTCTCTTAATCAAAGGAACAAATCCAGTTTCAGAGCCTATGTTACCATGTAGCAATCCACAGAGAGTCGTATCCTTTTCATGTGCCCAGACCATGCTGTGCTGTGTGCTAGGACACGTCAGAGAAGAACTTTCAGAGAAAACAAGGAAAGACAGTAACCAGGGAACAGGCAAGTAGATACATGTATTATAAAAATATCTTCCAACCTCAAGAAAATGTCATACTTGTGGATCTGCACAGGTCAGAACAATGTAATTTGAGTGCCCGTTGTATAACTCTGGTGTCTTTCCACTCTGCACTACAATGTCCTCTGCACACGTCAAAGAGAAATGTCTGTCATCGAAATGTGTAGTGGCTCCAGTGTGCGTAAGCAACACAAACTGACTCTAAAGTATCATTTGTGCCAACTACTCAGCTCATTCTCAATTCATCTTCAACAGATGCAGGGGACCACAGCAGAGATCATACAATCTTAATTGAAATACTTAACCTTTTCTTGGCTACCAAAAGATTACAAAAGCATGTGCTGCATAATTCATTACTTTTATTAGAAAAATCACCAATACATGGCGTAAGTCATAGAGTTTGGGTATGTTTTTCAATATCGTGTGGGGCAAAGGCCATTGTGGATTGTCCAGAACAATGCACTTAGTTTATAGCATTGATTCTAACTGATCGGAGATTCCAGACTTCATGAAATTATATAAAAAGATGAAAATATCTTGGTAATATAAATGATGCTAAATAGCTGTGACATTTTAAACAAAACTGGAGCCTCATTAATAAAGTCAAAATTATTAACATCCACTTTGTTATTAAATTCCTATAAATAACTAAAAAATTAAGTGTTCCTTGAATCAATCAAAACAGCATATTAGCTCTACTGCTAATTAATGAATTAAGTAAACTCTTACAGAGTCACAACACTTTTCTTCTGATAATTACATTTTCTGGATATAACACTTCTGACAATTTGAAAATAATGTCTTTGTTGTAAATTTTCATATCTGTGATGCTAAAACACATTAAGAGTAGATCTAGTAGATCTAGTAGAGTAGATTGGTGACATCAATCTGACTTCAAAACTCTTGGGTAAAAGCTTCTTTCCTTCACTCAGTGTCATGATCACTCTGTCCACTAGGTTCTGTTGTTACCATGCAGAACGTTCTTTTTGGTGAGGTGGGGCTTGAGACAGGGTTTCTCTGTGTAGCTCAGGCTGTCTGTCCTGGAACTCATTTTATAATCCACGCTGGCCTTGAACTCAGAAATTTGGCTGCCTCTGACTCCACAGTGATGGACGGGATTAAAGATGTTCACTATCATTCCTGGCAGAATGTTCTTTTAAGATTTATTTATGTTACATGTATGGATTTTAAGTCTGCACATATGTATGCAAACCATACATGTGCCCGATGTCTCTGGATGCTAGGAGAGGGCACTGGACCCTGCAGAACTGGGTTAAGGTGGGTTGTGAGACACCATGTGGGTACTGGAATCTACATCCAGTTTTCTGCAAGAGCAGTAAGTGCTCCTCACTGTTGGGCCATCTCCCAGCTGGACATAAAATGTTCTTAAAACATTGAAAAAGTGTTACTTTTTACCTGAAAATATCATCACTGCTGGGGAAACCACATTATGTGTAGAGAGAGAGGAGTATGATATCGTCCTTGAGTTGACTCTCTACTTCAGCACATGCTTGTCTGTTCCCCATACTGGCCAGAAAATACTTTTTTGGGGATGGAAAACAGGGTCTGGCTGGCCCTTATAAAAATGCAATCCCAAGAATTATTTGACAACAAATACCACCACACCTGTAAAACACGGCGCTATAGTCCTTCTCCTTACCTGCTACAGAGGCAGGAAAGGATTTGTGAGTAACTACGCATACTCTCTTCCCGGATGTAGTAAGACTGAATGGACTATACGTGAGGGGAAATGACCTTTAAACACACACATTTCTAAAGTCTTTGACATTTGGCTTATAATAGGGTTCATAGTTTAACTGTGGCCATGGATGAGTGTTTGGTTAAAATTGAAAAAAGCATTATTTTAATAGACTTTAATGAATGCAAAGATATTCAAGGCTATTAGAAGGATGAATCTCAATGAGGAAAATTAGAATAAATTAAAATATTGTTCAACAATTTAATTAACCTTTTGAAATTGCAAAGCAAATCAGGTAATGCCATATTGTGCTCATGTTACCTTAATGAAACACTATATACATAGAAATTATACTCAAATTATATCATCTTTAACATTTTTCTGGGGTAAGCTATAATGTTTTTGCTACTCTGCAGTAACACTCACTATTTAGATGTTGAAGAGTTCAAAATAATCTCATCACTAATAATTTCATGTGTTTACACTAATATGTCTTGGTTTGGTTATTATTTATCTCTGATTGTGTTTATTTTAAAAAGGAAAAAAACCACTCAAATACAGCTTGAAAAGCTCCAATTACATAATTAATAAAGAAAATACACATTATAGTATGCAGGTGCATAATGTTAGGCACCTAGGCTAAGTATAGCCATACCACCAACATGAGGATGCATACAATTGTCTCTTGGAAATATATGTGCCTGAGACCCAAGGAATAAACATTGTATTTTTTATTTTGTTCAGTGAAAATAATTAAACAGAATTCTTGATCCGTAGTTTTGCTGTCGTTTGTTTGTTTTGTTTCTAACAGCCTGTTAAAAGTAACACATTGTATCTCACAGGTATTACAACCAAATAGAAACATTTTATGTGTTTTAGTTAGGGTTCTATGTCTGTGAAGAGACAACATGACCAAGGCAACTCTTACAAAGAGCATTTAATTGGGGTTGGCTTACAGTTTCAGGGGTTTAGTCCATTATCATCATGGCAGGAAGCATGGTAGTGCCCAGGTGGACATGGTGCTGGAGACAGCACAAAGAATTCTACATCTGGATCTTCAGGCAGCAGGCAAGAACTGGTTTGAGCCTTTTTTTTTTTTTTTTTTTTTTTGGCTAGAGCTTTCAAGACCTCAAAGCTGATCACACTTCCTCCAACAAAGCCACACCTATTCCAACAAGGCCACACCTCCTAATAGCCTAATAGCGCCACTCCTTAAGGACCAAGCATTCAAATGCATGAGTCTGTGGTGGTCATTCCTATTCAAACTGCCACACTATGGTATTTCAAAATCTAAGAAGCAAAGAAGTTAAGGAAAATTTCAGCTACATCCATTAAAATTTTGAGGAAAATGCTGATATAATTTATTTTTAATGTAGAAACATGCTTTCACATTTTTTTCCAAAGGAAGGAAAACAAGAATAAACAGCTCTTACTCTGAAGCAGACATTAAAATGTCTCTTATAATCTGCAGCTGTCATTGTTATGCTGAGGTTCCAGCAAGAAGTGCCTAAATGTGACTAAATGGCAAAGCTGGTGAACAGTTTCAGGACTTGTAGTTGCAAACCTCTTATTTTGTCAAGTGCCTCATTCTGCCCTCAGCTTGTCCATCTCTCTGTATCGCCAATATGGTTGGCCTAAGGTATACATAGAGAGCACTGAATGATTTACAGAAAGACTTCTTTGTCAGGTGTGGCTTTCATTCTCTCTTAGAAAGATTTCAAATATGGTGGGTCTGACCAAGGATGCAAAAAAAAAGTATATCTTTCAAAAAGCCATGATTCCTTCTGCAGAAGCCTGACACATTCCCATGCCCTGCCTGGCCTGGCTCTGTAGCCACACCTTTAGCTTCTGCTCCTACTTCTTTTCTTTAGATTTCTAGAATATAATTGTGTATTTCTTTGGAATCAAAGACCAAGTCTATATTTTCACGAAGTAGACAAATACCCTATAAGATCTCAAATTAAGTAGAAGAAATGGTCTGGCTTAGTAAATAAGAAAATGAAAATTTGAAATGTATTGATTAAACATACATGAGAAGATAAAGTAGTTGTAATTCAATCAAATGATCGAATGATTGTGCAATTTATTGTTGTGCAAATTAGGATATAAACTATTAAAGAAGCCCAGAAACTTGAAATATTACTTTTGCCTAAAAGGGTCAAGAATCACAGACACAAATGCTTCTGAGAAGAGGGCTCACATAAATTTTTATCTATTTTTCGTGGCATTGGGTATGCTTATATAATGAATTGGTCAATTCAATGAGTATCTGAGATATGAAAAGTAAAAACCTCATCTCCCCAGGTTTCATCTCTTTCTAGAGTAACCAACATGTCCTCAAGAGTCCCTTTAGACATTGCTTTATTAGGCAGGAGTCAGTGATACACACATTATATACTTTATGCCCAGCTCTGCCACTTCTTTTTTTCCCTATTTTTAAAGAAATTTGTTCACTTTATATCACAATTGTAGCCCCCTTCCTCATTGCGTCCCCGTCTCACTCTCCCTTCTTCATACCCCCCTCCATCTCTTCCCTAGCCCTCAGAAAGGGGAGCCCTCATCCCCTAACATCTGACCCCAGCCTATCAAGTATCATCTGAACTGTCTGTATCCTGTTCCTCTGTGGCCTGGCAAGGCTGCCCCACCAAGGGGAAGTGATCAATGTGTGGGGACCAGAGTCCATGTCAGAAGTAGTCTCTACTCTCCATATTATGGGACCCACAAGGAGACTGTGCTGCCCATCTACTACATCTGAGCAGAGGGTCTAGGACATCACTATGCATGGTCCTTGGTTGGTGTCATCAGTCTCTGCAGCACTCCCCACCTGCAGCAGAATTAGTAGGCTCCATTGGTCCCCTCACGGAGCTCCTGGTCCCTCCAGGTCCTTCTATTCCCCAACTCTTCCAGAAGACTCCCTGTGCTCCATCCTGAATTTTGGCTGTGTGTCTCTACATCTGCTTGGATCTCCTGCTAAGGAGTCTTTCAGAGGACCTCTATGGTAGGCTCCCCTCCTGTTCCTTCTCTTCAAGAGTTTCCGTTGTCTATTCTATTTGCCCTTCTAAATAAGAATTAAGCATTCTCCCTTGGGGCCTCCTTGTTATTTAAGTTTTTTTAGGTCTGTGAATTGTAGTGTGGTTATCCTGTATTATGTGGCTAATGTCTACTTATAAGTGAGTACATATCATGTGTGTCTTTCTGGGTCTGGGTTCCCTCATTCAGGATGATCTTTTCTAGTTCCATTCATTTACCTGCAAGTTTCAAGTTTTCATTATGTTTAATAGCTGAATAGTATTCCATTGGGTAAATGTACACAGTTTCTTTATCCATTCTTCAGTTGAGGAACATCTAGGTTGTTTGCAGATTCTGGCTATTACAAATAAAGCTGCTATGAACATAGTTGAGAAAATATCCTTATATGATGGAACATTTTTTGGGTATATTTCCAGGAGTGGTATGGTTGGTCTTGAGGTAGGGATATTGAGCATTACTTTAAGTGTTTCTTTGCCATTTGCTATTCCTCTCTTGAGAATTCTTTATTTAGTACTGTACCTGATTTTTTAAATTGGTTTATTTGGTTTGGCAGTGTTTAGTTTCCTGAGTTCTAACATATTTTGGCTATTAGCCCTCAGTCAGATTTAGGGCTGGTGAAGATCTTTTCCTAGTCTATAGGCTGTTATTTTGTTTTATTGACAATCCTGTGCCTTACAGAAGAATTTTAGTTTCATGAGGTCCCATTTACTAGTTTTTGAGCCTGAGCTATTGGTGTTCTGTTCAGGAAGTTGTCTCCTATACCAAGGAGCTCAAAGCTCTTCCCCAGTTTTACTTCTAACAGATTTAGTGTGTCTGGTTTTATGTTGATGTCTTTAATCCATTTGGACTTTAGTTTTGCGGAAGGTGATAAATAAGGTTCTATTTTCATTTTTCTACAAGTAGACATCCAGTTAAAACAGCACCATTTGTTGAAGATGCCATCTTTTTTCCATTGTATGGATTTGTCTACTTTGTTAAAAATCAAGTGTCCAGAAGTGTATGAGTTTATTTCTGGGTCTTTGACTAACTTGATTCCATTGATCCAGTTTTCTGTTTCTATGCCAGTGTCTTGCTGTTTTTATTACTGTTGCTCTATAGTATAGCTTGAGTTCAAGGATGGAGACATCTCCAGAACATCTTTTATTGTATAGGATTTTCATAGTAATTCAGGGTTTATTTTTCCAGATGAAGTTGAGAATTGTTCTTTCAAACTATGTAAAGAATTGTGTTGGCATTTTGATGGGAATTACATTGAATCTGCATATTGCTATTGGTACGATAGCCATTTTTATTATGTGAATCCTACCAATCCATGAGCATGGGAGATCCTTCCATCTTCTGGTATCTTATTCACTTTCTGTTTTCATTCAGGTCTTTCACTTGCTTGGTTAGAGTTACACCAGGATACTTTACATTATTTGTGGCTATTATGAAGGGTGTGTTTTCTTAATTTCTTTCCCAGCTCATTTGTCTTTTGTATTTTGAATTGATTTTTGTATGTAGCCACTTTGTTGAATGTTTTTATCAGCTGTAGGAATTCATTGGTAGAATTATTGAGATCACTTATGTATACTATCACCTCATATTCAAATAGTGATACTTTGACTCCTTTCTTTCCAATTTATATCCCATGAATCTCCTTTAGTTGTCTTATTGCTCTAGCTAAGATTTCAACTACTATATTGAAGAGACAAGGAGAGACTGGACAGCCTTGTTGTGCCCTGATTTCAGTGGAATTGATTTAAGTTTCTCTACATGTAGTTTGATGTTGGCTATAGGCTTGCTGTATATTCCTTTTACTACGGTTAGGTATGAGACTTGTGTCCCTGATCTCTCTAAGACTTTAAACATGAACTGCTGTTGGATTTTGTTAAATGCTTTTTTTTTTTCAGCATCTAAGGAGATGATTTTGTAGTTTTTTTTTTAAATTTCAGTTTGTTTATATGATGGATTACACTGATTGATTTCTGTATATTGAATCACCCCTGCATGCCTAGGATGAAGCCTACCCGGTCATGATGAATGATGTCTTCGATGTGTTCTTGGATTTGGTTTGCTAGCATTTTATTGAGTATTTTTTTGCATCAATGCTCATAAGGAAAATTAGTCTAAAATTCTCATATTTGTGGGGGGTGGTCTTTGTACGGTTTAAGTATGAAGGTGAATATGGTATCATAGGATGAGTTTGGTAGTGTTCCTTCTGACTCTTTTTTGGAATAGTTTGGAGAGAATTGGTATTAGATGCTCTTTGAAGGTCTAGTAGAATTCTGTCCTGAATCCATCTGGTGCTTTGCTTTTTTTGGTTGGAAGACTTTTGATGACTTCTTCTATTTCCTTAGGAAATAGAGGACTATTTAATTTGCTTATCTGATCTTGATTCAATTTTGGTATTAGTAGCTATCAAGAAAATTGTACATTTCATTTAGATTTTCAAATTTAATGGCATATAGGCTTTTGAAGTAACTCCTAATGATTCTTTGGATTTCTTCAGTGTCTGTCATTATGTTTCTCTTTTCATTTCTGATTCTGTTGATTTCAATACTCTACCCCTGCATTTTAGTTGAGTTTGTCTATTTGGTTGTTTGGTTTTATTGATTGTTTCTACTGTCCTCTTTGTTTCTAATTTATTGATTTCAGCCCTGAGTTTGATTATTTCTAGCCATCTACTTCTCTTTGTTGTGTCTGCTTCTTTCTGTTCTAGAGATTTCAGGTGTGCCGTTAAGTTGCTAGTATTGGTTCTCTCCAATATCTTTAGGAAGGCACTTACTGCTATGAACTTTCCTCTTAGCACTGCTTTCATTATGCCCCGTAAGTCTGGATATGTTATGCTTTCATTGTCATTGATGTCTAAGAAGTCTTTAATTTCTTTTTTTATTTTGTCCTGTACCCAGAGGTCATTGAGTAGGAAGTTCTTTAGTTTTCATAAGTTTGTAGGCTCTCTGTTTTTTCTGTTGTTGTTGTTGAGGTCCAGCTTTAATTTATGGTGGTCTATTAAGATGCAAGGGGTTATTTCACACTTCTTGTATCTGTTGATGTTTGTTTTGTGAAGAAGTGTATGGACAATTTTGGAGGAGGTTCTCTGAAGTGCTGATAAGAAGATATGATCTTTTGTGTTTGGGTGAAATGTTCTGTAGATATCTATTAGGTCCATTTGATTCATGAAGTCCATTAGTTTCATTATTTCTACATAGTTTCTGTCTCAATTATCTATCTATTGTTGAGAGTGGGGTTTTCAAGTCTTCCACTATTAATGTGTGGGGTTTGGTGTATGATTTAAGCTCTAGTAACTTATCTTTTACAAATGTGGTGCTCCTGCATTTGGAGTATAGATGTTCAGGATTGAGATGTCTTCTTGGTGCATTTTTCCTTTGATAAGTAGGAAGTGTCCTTCCCTATATCTTTTTATTAGTTTTGGTTGAAAGTCCATTTTATTAGATACTAGAATAGCTGCTCTAGATTGTTTCTTGTGTCCATTTGCTTGGAATACCTTTTTCCAGCCCTTTACTCTGAGATAGTATCTATCCTTATTGTTCAGGTATGTTTCTTGTATGCAACAGAATTTTGGTTCCTGTTTTTGATTTTATTCTGTTAGCCTGTGACTTTTTTACTGGGGAGTTGAGACCATTGATGTTGAGAGAAGTTAATGACTACTGGTTGTTAGTTCCTATATTTTAATATTGGTAGTGATAATGTGTGTGTGTGTGTGTGTGTGTGTGTGTGTGTGTGTGTGTGTGTCCTTTCCTTTGGTTTTGTGGATGTGGGGTTATTTACTTCCTGTACTTTCCTGGACATAGTTAGTTAGGCTCCTTGGGTTGGAGTTTTCCTTCTAGTATCTTCTGGATTTGTGGTTAGGAACTGTTTTTTTTTCTTGGAATATCTTGTTTTCTCCATCTATGATGATTGAAATTTTTGCTGGATATAATGGTGTGTGGTCTCTTATTGTCTCCATGACATCCGTCCAGGCCCTTCTGGCTTTCATAGTCTCTGTTGAGAAGTTAAGTGTAATTCTTCTACGTTTGCCTTTATATGTGACTTGGCTTTATTCTCTTGCAGCTTTCAATATTCTTTTTTCATCCCATATATTCAGTATTTTGATTATTATGTGGCTGGAGGATTTTCTTTTCTGGTCCAATTTATTTGGACTTGTGTAGGCTTTTTGTATGTTTATTGGCATTTTTTTTTTCCTTTAGGTTGGGGACATTTTCTTCTATGATTTCATTGAATATGTTTTCTGGGCTGTGGCGCTTGGAGTCTTCTCATTCTTCTATTCCTATTATTCTTAGGTTTGGTCTTTTTATAATGTCCCAGATTTCTTGGCTGTTCCATGTCAGGAACTTTTTAGTTTTAACATTTTCTTTGACTTACAGATCAATAACTTCAACTGTGTCTTCTATTCTTAAGATTCTCTCTTTCATCTCTTGTATTCTGTCGCTGTTGCTTGTATCTATATTTCCTGTTCTCTTCCCTAGGTTTTACAACTTCAAGATTACTCCAGATTGTGTTTTCTTTGTTGCTTGTAATTCCATTTTTAGGTCTCAAATAATTTTATTTATTTTTCATTTATTTTTCTCATTTGATTAAATTTTCCCATAATTCTTTATAAAACTTATTCATTTCCTTCATCTGTTTGAATGTATTTTCCCATATTTAGAGATTTATTATCCTCCTTCAAGGTTTCTATCATTTTCATCACCACAGATTTAAAAATCTTCTTGCACTTCATGGGTGTTAGTATTTTCAGGGCTTGCTATGGTAAAATCACTGGTTTCTGCTGCTAGTGTCATAAGGATCTGAAATTTGTTGCCTGTGTTCTTGCTCTGGACTCTAACTATTTGGCTGTCTGTAGTGTTTTCAGGCCTAGAAGTCCCTTTAATGGGGTCTCTGTCCTCGTCCCACGGTGGCCAGGTAGGTGAGGAGTAGGCAAAGAGAGCTGCAATCTGAAGGCTGTTTGTTAGGTCTCCCCAGAGGCCTCCTTGGGATGGTGGACAGTGGGTGTTGGAGCCTGTACCCAGCTCAGCTCTGCTGA
Organism: Acomys minous; assembly: GCF_964271855.1. Lineage (NCBI taxonomy): Eukaryota > Metazoa > Chordata > Mammalia > Rodentia > Muridae > Acomys > Acomys minous. The sequence goes on from NC_140483.1 coordinate 124,549,442, forward strand.
ATTCCCTCTCTCTGTCTCAGTTGGGTCAGTCAGGAGAGGAGCAGGCTGGGAGAGCTCTAAGTGGAAAGCTGTGCAAGTGCCCCTCAGGCCTTCTTGATATGGTGGATATGGTGGATAGAGCCCAACTCACCTCTGCTAGTTCATTCTCTGTGACCCAGATGGGCCCAGCCAGTAAGCAGCAGACAAGCAGAGAGAGGTCAAAGCCCAAAGCTGCTCATGTGTCCTATAGGCCTCTTTGAGATAGCAGCTAATGTGAGTTGCGACCCATGCTGACCCACCTTTGCCCCACTTCTTTATAAGTCTGGACCATCCCTTTGTGAAGTATAACTGAGCTCAAGTCTCTATGTTTGAAGATAACTAACCTTTTCATTGCAGGACAGAGTAAAAAAGAGGTCTGGTTAGATTTGAATGTAAATTCTGACTAATCAGTTATTAACTACCTTGGACATATTACTCATTTGCAGCTGAATTCACATTTTAAAAATTGGTATAATAATATTTATCTTGCAAGGTTCTTATGAGAATGAACCATAATGATATATAGGAACAATAGACTCCCCATCAAGTGTTACCTCTACTGCAGAGGCATAATTTTGTTCCCTTCACCATATAAACATTCTCTTCTATCAAGGGAGAGTCAGGCAGCAGAGAGAAGAAAGTGTAGCATATTAAACATGCTAATTAAAACTGAGAATGAACATATTTTCTTTACTTTCTTGAGATTTCCTCAAACAAATGGCAGCATGCCCTAGCTGTTGCTAATTAGCCATTCGCTGTTGAGAACAGAAACATTTCTATGTAATAACGTGAAGTAGCCAATTGCTTGCTTGTATGCTAAAAGATTCATACTTCAGTGAAGCTGGCAGAAAGCTCATCATTTTTCATTTCCTCTGAGAAAAATTTTAATTTTCTTTGATTATGAAGCAGAATACTTCCCACATTAGATCCTTTTATACATGTTGAGTTATTTAAATGCTGCTATCATCAAGGCTCCTTGATAGATATTTAAATTTGTTTCTCTGCTTCCAATTAGCAATGGTGAGTTACCTGAAGATTGTCATATAACATGTTATTAGTACCTTTTGTTCCAATTTAAATAGGGTGCTATTTGGACGAAGGTCATAGCTCCATTCATCCAATTCCCATTTAAACATGTAATTCTATGCAGAAAGTGTGACCTCAGTGTGTCTTTAATTATTGTTTGCTGAAGGTATTATAATGACATGGCTTCATTGGGAACCAACTGTACATGCTTGAGCCTATGCAGTAGTTGGTTGCGTTTCTTTTTTCATCTTTATTATACTGAGAATTTCTTGGCGGGTGTCCCCAAAGCTGGAAGTATTGCCTATAGAAGGTAGATAAGGAAAAAACAGTTTGAAAAAACACATTCTATGATATTTAATATCTGCACTGTGATCTGGAAATGCTACATATTTAGGATTTATTTGTGGGCTGAAGAGTAACAGACCATGGTGAAAGGACTCATTCAGAAAGCATTATTGTTTTGGCCACTGTTCTATTGCTGTAAAGAGACACCATGGCCCCAGAAGTTCTTATACAGGAAAGCATTGCTTGTAGTTGGGGCAAGCATTTGGGCTTGCTTACAGTTTCAGAAGTTTATTATATTTTTATCTTGGTGGGGAATACGGCAGAGATGGAACTGGAGAAGCAGCTAAGAGATCTACATCTGGATCTGCAGGCATCAAGAAGAAAGAGACACTAGGCCTATCTTGGGCTCCTGAAACCTCAAAGCTCACTTCCAGTGACTCACTTCTTCCAACAAGGCCACACCTACTCCAATAAGACCACCCACTCTACACCCCCTAGTCCCTCTCAAGTAGCACCACTCCCTAATGACCAAACATTCATATATATGAGCCTATGGGTGTCATTCTTATTCAAACTGCCACAGTCATCAAAGGACTAAAGAGAAACCAAGCTTAGAACAGACCTATTAAAGGCCACAGATAAAATGGTTCTGGGGATTTTTTTCTGTCAAAAGAACAACTGTGTAATTCATGTTATTAACCAGCAACTGTTTGTTTCTTCTGGTCCTTATTTTCTTTGCTCATATTAAAAAAGAAAACAAAAACAAAAAACAAGGATACCACCTGGTTATATGGCATCTGACACACAAAAAATTGGAATGTTCTCCTTAAGAAAAGCAATACAAAATGACAAACTTTTAAAAGTAAACAAACACATAAAAAGTAAACAAATAAACAAAACAAAACCAACAACAACAAACAAACCCAATTATTATGAAATGGAGAAAAATAATTTAAGTTTTATAGTTTTTTATTTGTTTTGTTTTGTTTGAGATAGTGTCTGATTATGTAGTTCAGGTTGGCCTTGAGATTACAATTCCCCTACCACATTCTCCTGAGTGGTGGGATTGTTAATGTTTACTACCACATATGGATAGAATATTTTATTCATTGAAAAGTAATAATTCATGAGCATAGAAAACAAATATATTCTACTGTATTCAAATTTAGTGTATCCATGGATTTGATTTCATTTTCAAAAATTCCTGTAGCCATATAAGCATAAGCTTATGCAAAGGGAAGTAACAGGAGGGAAGTTAGAGGGAAGAACAGACAGTGGCAAAATGTATCAGACCACAGATCTGCAATGAGATCACTAAGTCCCTGTGAGATATTGGAAGTACCTCATCATTGAGAGGGAGCCTATAACTTCAGCCCTGTTCACTTCATAATATATCTGCCCCAGAGCGAACCCAGATAATAGCTTTCTGTTTGTTTTATAACAGAGGTCACCACCCCAATCACCTTAGTATCTCAAGTAGTATTTTAGTCTTTTTAAAAAATTACTAAAAGTGCTGGTAGTTTTAGTTCCAGCTACAGTTTTACATTATTTAATGTATTATTATACATAACTGTCCAATTAGTAAATGCTAAATATGTATGAGTTATATTTATGTATATGTATCAAGTGTCAAAATTTTTATAATACATGTCGGACCATAATGAGTAACAGAGAATCTTAGCTCTTTAAGGACTACTGCTAGAGAAGGAAGACTGTAAATGTTACAACACGGTGTGATTACAGGTCTTATACGGGGAGTGCCTTATATGATAGAGTGATACAAACTCTACTGGAGTAAGAAATAAAATCCAAACCCAATCTGGAATGTTGGCCGATTTTCTAAATGAAAGTGGGGAGAAAATAGCAATAAAGTCAAAAATCATTGATAGGGGAGGCAGTGCATGAAAACATCTGCATAGCAGAGGCTCACGGAACTGAAAATTTGAAAAAAATAGATGAACAAATTTAGTTCTTGGATACTGAAGTAGCGTGATGAGGCAACAGTGGCCAAGGATGAGAATGGGAAGATTTGCTTATGGACCTTATGACTAGGTGAGCTCTTTCCTAAGGATACTATGACATCTTCAAGATGGAATTAAAGGGGAGGAACAAAGTGAATGCTAGAGAACAGGTCCATGAGTTTGCCTTGGTTATAGGGTATAATTTACAAACAAAATAAACAGGCCAGTGTGACAACTTCAGTTTTAAGTGTTGAAGGCTATTTAAGGAGGAAGAGAGCTCTAGCAAATAATGGACAAAGCTATCTAAAATTCTAGAGAGTGACGTTGCCTGATTTACACATGTGCTCAGTGCTCACCATTGCTGATTAATTTACATGTGTACTTACCATTACTGATTTACACATGTGCTCACCACTATTTCCTGGCAGTTTAATCTTTATTTGCTGCTGAAATTCCCTCTAGTAGCCTGGGAGTGCCATCAGCTCTGGCCTGAGTATGAGTGAGGCCCTGATCAGTTCCTTGCTCACGTTAGTTGCTCCATTACACTAGCCTGTAAGTATATATAAATTCTAGTCTTACAGTTTTCCTTTTTGTAAGCCCAGTACCTTGAGCAGTGCCAGGCACATGATGGCAGAACAAGTATTTGTTTAATGAGACAGAAAGTGATAACAGTTACACAGAAGCAAACGAGCATATTAAAAAAACAGATGGAATAGTAGCAAAACTGGTGATAATATAAGAGATTTCAGTATTGTAAATTTCAGACAGAGAGCTTCAGAGAAGTAAATAATGGAGTCACCTGTAACAGAGAGGTCAATTTAAAAAATATTCAAGACATATTAACTGAAATTGTCAAGAGTAAAGGTTATCTCTCATTTTGTCCTAAATTTCATTCTGGTGTTGCCTTTTGCTCTCCAAGGTTCCGCACTCTGTTTGAGTAACACAAAGTGAAGCTAAGTTCTTTTGATATCTTTGTATCCTTAGAATACAATTGAAGGTTTGGGGAGGATTGGAAATTGGGAACCTTAGGGCATTTTATACAGGTTCATATATAGACTCATATATCCTGAGCCTCTCACTGAACAGTATGACATCCTTCGGGTGCCGATGTTGACAGGTTCATTGGCTACAGAGACTAGGAAGACATTTCTTTTCTGGGGCCTCTCTTAGAAGTCTACATAAAGAACAGATGCAGTCCACATGCATCCTCTGACCTAAGAACATCTCTAAGAAACTGCCTTATCCCTGGGGCTTTGTCTTCATTACAAACTCTTTACTCTTCTTGTTGATCAATACCATCTCCTCACAGGGAGAAGTGGTAGCTGGGCAATCCCAGTGACACTTCTATCTTCTGTCCCATTAATTTTACATTTCAAACATCTGGGGTGGCTTTTGTTGTTGTTGTTGTTGTTGTTTTGTTTTGTTTTTTTGTTTTTGTCATGCTGGAGTTAAAGATAAGACTGAAAGTCATTTTCTAAATCTTTTTGCTCGATCATCCTTTTAAGAAAACTTGCCAAATGGACATTTTTCTACTTTAATGGGGTCTATGAGAAGTGTGAAAAATATAGGCCATATTCAAATTAATAGCTTAAAAACTGTTTCACTAGAGAAGAGACACAAAGACTTTTTCTAAAGAAGGGATTTGGATTCTTCAGGCAAATGTCGGGTGAGGGGGCATTCTCTTTATGTAAGAAAGAGAATACCAATACACTTAATCATACTAAGATGGCATCAATAGAAAGAGAGAAGTAGCCAGAGTGAAGGACTGGTCACTGGAGTAAGGATGGCCTGAAGTAGAAAGGCCAGATCCCAGTGGGTAATGTTAGGCTGGAAGACATGTCTCTAGAATTCAAAATAAAGCATTCTTAGTGGGATACGTGGAAATCCCAATGGTGACCGTATCTCATTTATCAAAGAGAAGTCAAGTTGGTACTCAGGGGTCTGGATTTAAACAGATTGTTAATGAAAAAGAAAGAAAACCCAAGCTTTTAGGGCTTAGTGATATTCATCTAAAAGGTTCCATTTTTTTTCTGTAGTAGTCAAATAAGGAACACAGGTGCAGGCAAAGAGTGGGAAGGCAAGAAGACTAACCCTTCTTTGGAGCTTACTGTCTATAAAGACATCAAAGTGTTCATAACTTACTTATTGGAAACAGGAATAATGGATGCTAGAGACTATCAAAAATTGCTTAGACAGCATCTTCTGTCTTGGCCAAGTTCAATATCTTACCTCTTGCTCTTGAAGGTGACATTGTAAAATTGCATATTCAAGAGATTTCCATTAAGTTTACCAGCCCAAAAGATTTGTAACAGCTATAAAGCAAATTCAGTTAAGTGAAGTCTGATTTAGTGAGGCACTTGCCGTGGAAGCAACTACGGAGCCCTTGGAATACAACAGAAAAGCTGAAATTTGTGTTTACTAAATGAGAAAAAATGGGGAGACCTGAAGATCTCTATTAGCAGGTAGAGATTTTAAGAAAGCTACGTTCTTTTTTGACTTCTTATAGAACAAAGGCAAATTGTACCTTCCAGGAAGACACATCCTGTTTGACCCAAAGGAACATTCTAATGGATATATTTGGTTTTCTAGAGTGAGCTATACTTACCATTTCTGTAGCTATTTCTAACTCAAGCTAACTCTTTTTAAATAAATGTGTAAGTAATGTGTGAGTGTCTTCTTATTTTAAAATATCTAGTCATACACAACTATATGGAAGCTCTCTTTTTCCCCATTCCCTGCTGCAGTCTCTTCCTCTGCCTCATTCCCCAGAAACAAAACTGGTGTGAGATTTCCCTGTGATTTTTCATACATTATTTTTTCAAACACAATGTTTGTAAATTCTCCTCAAGATGTAAAAAAGTTACAGAAGAGAATATGAACTATAGCTATACTTCAGTTTTGAATGGGATTCTAAAATATGTTTACTTTTACATTTATTGTCCCTCTGACAAGACTGTAGTGGATGTAAACATGTTTTTGGTTTGATTTCAACTGTAGGATGTGAAACAGACTTGTGTGAGGGTGTGTGATGTTTTTCTACTGGAAACAGACTTGTGAGAGAGCAGGTGATGTTTGTTCCCCAGAAGAAGAACCACCTCTTGTGGGGGCCTGGTCTTTGCCAACTGCTAAACATCCTAGTACAGACTCTGAGAGGATAACCACTCTAGAGAATGTTTCAAGGTTCTAGCTGCTGCGCCAGGATCCAGCAGTTGCAGCTGCAGTCACCTTTGCTGAACTGCTGGCTTGCTGCTTAACAGGTTTGCTGGAATCCTGCCAACTACTAAGAGTGGACTTGCTCCAGGGAACTGAGTCTAAAAAGGACTACTTCTCCTGTTCTTTTTTTTTTTTTAATTTACTCTTGTTACATCTCAATGGCTATCCCATCCCTTGTATCCTCCCATTCTTCCCTCCCTCCCATTTTCCCCTTATTCTCCTCCCCTATGACTGTTTCTAAGGGGAATTTCCTCCCCCTGTATATGCTCATAGGGTATCAAGTCTCTTCTTGGTAACCTGCTGTCCTTCCTCTGAGTGCCACCAGGTCTCCCCCTCCAGGGGACATGGTCAAAGGTGAGGCACCAGAGTATGTGAGAAAGTAATATCCCACTCTCCACTCAGCTGTGGAGAATGTCCTGTCCATTGGCTAGATCTGGGTAGGGATTTAAAGTTTACTGCCTGTATTGTCCTTGACTGGTGCCTTAGTTTGAGCAGGACCCCTGGGCCCAAATCTGCCTATCATAATGTTCTACTTGTAGGTTTCTAGGACCCTCTGGATCCTTCTACTTTGCTATTCTCCCATGCTTCTCTCATCTAGAGTCCCAATAGGATGTCCTCCCCTGTGTCTCAGTTTCCTGGTAAGTGAAGGCTTTCATGGGACATGCCCCTTGGGCTGCATACTTCTCCTGTTCTTATTAACCTCTTTTCTCTCCTATCTAGGGTAGGTGGGTTGGAAGGGATGTATAAACATTAAAGAACCATAAATAAAGTAGGTTTGAAAACATTCAAAGACTACATGAAACAAAAATATTTTATATTAATTCTAATTTTTATATTAGTTCTGGAAGTAGTAGTGAGACTGGCCACCTTTTCATGTACTTTTAGGCATATTTATACTACTTTTGTACAGGTTCTTTTCCCATTCATACTTGTCTATTCTTTCAAATATGTTGTCTTTTCCTACTGTTTTCTTATTTAAAAACTATGTACCATAAGTGTGTGGCTTTATATTTTACTTTCTTTATTATACCACTTATTGTTTGGTAACTTTTAATTTTAATATGGTAAAGTATTCAGTCTTTTTTATATTAAACAAATTTTGTATATGACCAAAATTATGAAGTGAGAACTTATTTTTGTACATGCTTTAACTTAGAAACAATTTTTTGGCTTTGCTTGATTTACCTGTCATATCAATGTAATTTTATTAAAAATTCTGTCTTTCATTATTAGAAGAATCATTTCCTTTACTATGAACAAAATATAAAAATTACAAAGGACTTCTGTAAAGATTGTTGTCCGTCCCACTGATTTTTATTTTTTAATGTTTTCTTATTGGATCAGAATCAGTTCTTACTTTTTCTGAACCATATAATTACTTTTAGATGACTTTTAAAATTCTCTTTAATTTTATTTCATTTTTCTGTAGTTTTTTGTGACTTATTAAATATATAGCTAATTTGATTCTACTTCTTAACTTTAAAACAGCAAGTATCACTTTTCGGAGTGAGTTTTTCCTTCGTTCATCTGTGCATTCTGTTTGTGCATTACAATTTCATCACTGTACTAATAAAGGCTCTACAGTTTTATCACTTAGTTCATTCTCTGAATTTTTGCAGGAATATTTTTGTCTGACCATATTTGCTTTAGAAATGATGAAACTCATGTGTAAAACAGACTGGTTGGTTTCTTTTGCCAGCAGTGACACCTTTCATTGATTTTCTAGTCCTTGAAAGAGGTAGTCATGCTGTCTGCAAGGATCAGTAGTTAACACCTCATTCTGTTTTTGTACTTAACTGCATTGCTGCAGAATCTGCTGAACAGTAAAGGTGCTAGCATAAATCCCCACCTTATCCCTGAATGACCCTTGGAGTAATGCCAATGCTGCAGCATGGTGATGCTTGCTGTAGACTTATACCAAATAAACTTTTCAAAGCTAGGAATGTATTTTCCTTACTTTGCTAGAACATTTAGATTTTTAAAAGGATTAATACATGAATATTGTGTTTTATTAAGTTATAGTTGTGTGGACTAAGGTAATTATAGTTTTCTTTCTTGTAATAACTGATTTAGGGAATTGGAATATAGAGTTTTCCTTGGAAACTGCATTTTAAATTTTAATCTAATTTAATTTGAATTTTTTTTTTACCAAATAGAGCCAGAGTGAGAGAAAAGGCATTTACTACAGCAACAGAGGTAAAGCTGTGAGGCTGTCTAAGTCCATTAGAGTGCACACAATGAACCCATGCACACTGCATCCTGAGCCCCAGAGGCAAGATGTAGAGCTACAGGGTTTTGTGTTTGCTCTGTTGGGTTTTGGGATTTGCTTTCATCTGATTTTTCCTTGCTAGTTCCTCTTTCCTTTTTAAGTGGGGATGCTTACCTTGCTACTGAATGTTAGAGTTATTATAATAACTCTGCTTTTTATTCACAGCTAAAAGTCCAACAACAGACTTTGGATATATGAGTACTGTTGAAATCACTAGAGATTATGGGGACTCGTGCATTTGGGATGAATACATTTGCATTAAGAGATGGTCTGCACCTACGAATCCAGGATAAAAGTAATGATCTGATGTTTTTGTGCATTAAGGCATAGTTTTAGGCTGGTAGTCCTGATTTATAAGCCTCTGAAACTTATAGGAGATGATGCTAAACATGAGAGAATGGGCAATTAAGGGCAGCTCAGTGACTATATCCCAGCCCCACTTCCATCCCAACCCTTCTCTCAGTTTCCAAATTCACTCAAATGCTCATCAAACATTCACTGTTATTGCTACATACTGATACTGCTGTTATAGCATTCCCACCATGAAGAGATATGCCCTCTTTTTAAATCTTGAGATAAATATAAACTTCCACACCCTTAAGTTGCTTCTTGTTGAATTGCTTGTTTAGATCAATGAAAAAAGTAATTAATATACCCATCTTGTTGATCAGTTCATTTGACTTTTTCCTCTCAAATCCGGTTTTTCCCATGGGGTTCATATTGAAGATACAGGTTACAGAAGTCATCACTGTTGTGGCTTGAAGGAAAATGGGGCCATAACAGCATGTGTTGGCATGGATTTGGAGAAAGAGGAGTACATTGCTGATGGGAGTACAAACTTGTACAACTACTTTGGAAATCAATCTGGCACTTTCTCAGAAAATTGGGAATAGTCCTATCTCAAGATCCAGCTATACCACTCCTGGATATATGCCCAAAAGATGCTCCATCATACCACAAGGATGCTTGCGCAATTACTTTCATAGCAGCTTTCTTCATAATTGGCAGAAATAGGAAACAATTAAGTTGTGTCTCAACTGAAGAATGGATAAAGAAAATGGGCTACATTTCCACAATGAAATACTACTCAGCCACTAAAATAAGAAAATCGTGAAATATGCAGGCAAAAGGATGGAACTAAAAAAGATAGTCCTGGGTGAAGTAACCCAGACTCAGAAAGGCACATGGAACATATTTACTTATAAGTGGATATTAGCCACTTAGTACAGAATAACCACACTACTACCCATTAACCCAGAGAAGTTAAGTAACAACTGGGGCCCAAAGGAGGTTGCTTGGTTCTCATTCAGAAGGGAAACAGAAAGACAGTGGAAACAGGAAGACAGAGGGAACTGTGTAGGGGATTGTGTGGGGAGGGAAATGAGGATGGGGATCAGATGTGGGAGGCTGGAGGGCTGGGAAAGAGAAGTAAAACCAATGGGGGACATCTCTAAGACAAGCTGGAGACCTCCAAAGGGGTAAGTTCTTAGGAGGAAATGAGGATGACTCTTGCTGAGACTCATAGTCACGGGGGACACGCAGACTAAAGTCACCACCTTCTAGCCAGGCAGGACTTCTAGTGGAGGGAGGGGAACACCAACTCACCCACAAAACCTTTGACCCAAAATGTACCCTGCCTATATGATGTGCAGGGATAAAGATAGAGCGGAGATTGAAAGAATGTCCAACCAATGACTGGCCCAATCTGAGACCTATCCCACAGTAGAGAGCCAACTCCTGGCACTATTAACAATACCCTGCTATGCTTGCAGACAGGAGCCTAGCATGGATGTCCTCTAAGAGGCTCCACCCAGCAGCAGATCCAACTATATGCTGAGACTCACAGCTGAACATGGGGCAGAGCCCAGAGAGTCCTGTGAAAGTGTTGGGGGAAGGATAGAAGGACTCAGAGGGAACAAGAACTGTACAAGGAGACCAACAGAGTCAACTAACCTAGGCCCATGGGGCCTTAGAGAGAATGAAGCACCAACTAAATAGCATGCATGGCTCCCTATACATCTTGGTCTTCATGGGGTCCCATAGCAAGTGGTTAGGAAAAACTGAAAAGATTTAAAGCTGATACTAACTAGGAATGTTTAATAAGAGTATTGTGTATTAGAATAGTATAGCAAATGAGAGTTCCTGTATTTGAGAAATGGGTGTGGGAAAATGTACATATAGCAGATAAAACTATTCTATTAGTCTTAGTTATTTTCCTATTGCTGTGTTAAGTCACAATGACCAAGACAACTCATAAAATAAAATGCTTAATTGGGTTCCAGAGTGATAGCGTCCATAATTACCATGGCAGGGAACATGGCACCAGTAAGGCAGACATGGCCCAGAAACAGTTGCTTTGAGCTTACTTCTTGATCTACAAGCAAACAAAGAAAACTAACTGGGAATGATGGCTTTTGAAACTTCAATAGTTGATCCCCCCTGACACACCTCTTCCAATGAGAACACTCCTAGCCTTCCCAAACAGTTCTACCAACTGACTACAAAGCATTTAAATATATAACCCTCTGGGAGACATATACATTCCAACCACCACCATTGCCTTGCAATTAAGAACTGTTGAATTATATTTTAGATACCAATTTCAATACTTGTGAGAGTTAGTATAAAGATTTTAAGAGTAGGCAAATATTTTCTTTTCAGTCCCCCTTATGTTCTTTCTGCTTAGGAAAAGTCCCTAACTAGCACCAAACAAAGAGAAAAAGTCTCTAAAATGAAGAGCTATTTGATATATTTCAAAACATTAAAGCAATTATTTATTAAAGTAATTTGGCCTGTTTTACTTAGGAAGTTATTTCTTTGAAGAACATCATAACCATGGCAACCCTTGTAAAGCAAAGTATACAATTGGAGCTAGCATACATTTCAGAGGTTTGGTCCATTATCATCCAAAGTTGGAATCATGGTGGCACATAGGAAGATATGGTGCTGAGAAGAAACAGAGAGTTATATATCCAGATAGGCAGCCAGCAAGAAGAGAGAGTGACAGTGGGCCTGGCTTGGGCTTCTAAACCTCAAAGCCCACCCTAAGTAATATACTTCCTCTAACAAGGCCACATATCCTGATGGTGCCACTTCCTGTGAGTCTATAGGGCCATTTTATTCAAACCAACACAATGCGCCTGTTTTTATGCTGGCCGTTCAGAGACACCATCATGAAGCACTTCTGATAGCTTGCTCCCTAAGAGTAGAGGGAATTTGTTTGCAATGTGACTTTTTTCCTAAAACACTTTCTCAAGAATTTGTACTGTGAAGAGGTCATGAACTAGCAGAACAATAAAAGCAAAGGATGCACTGAGTTAGAAGTCAAGGTTAAAAATTTGCATTTATGTTAAGGTCAGACAAGTCTAAGGTATGAAAAAGACTGAGGCTCGATCTCAGGTTGCTGTAGAAACAGGATGATGAAACATGAATCAAAGGCAAATAAATCCTGTAAGCTGCAGTATGTTATATAGTATGTTGTTGGCATACTTTTAAAATCTATCTTCATTTTGAGTTCCTTAAATCTCATTCTCCCTACTCCACCCCAATCCCTTTCAATACCCCAACACCAAGTATGGGAGAAAGAAGGTTAAGGGGAGAGGTAGCTTAGTTGTTTCAGCTACTTCCTGCTGTTTAGCATCCTTGGGTTCTTTGAGGCAAGTCCAATTTCCATTTCAGGATATCTCCTACTTCTCTCCAAACTGCATCAACAGCAACCAGGAAGTGCAGGGGGAATGGACCAGTAGGCTTCTTTCTTGGAGCCCCCAGTCTCTCTCCTGTTATGGCTTTTATCCCCCTGATAACACCCCTGCACAAGGCACTTCACATCTGATAAACATCACATGCCCTCTCATGAGGGAGTTATCAGACATACTGGAGCAACCCCCCATATCCTACACTTTGTACTAAAACAAAAACTTGTTTACATAAAAGCCAGAACTTCCACAAAAGCATTTGGTCCCATATTATGCTCAATTTATTTCTTACTTATATAAGGGCAAATACCTTTAAGCCATTTATCCCCAACCCCCACACTACCTCTAATTTCTTTCAGTCTTTGCATGTGCTTGAGTTTACATAATTCTGACCAAGTGCATTACTGTCATTCTTGGTGCTCACTTGGTTCAACTTCTAGCCCCTATGATGCCCCTGAGTCTATACCACCATGACATCAGAGACTATTAGGGCTCCTGAGATCCACCATCTCTGCACCTGGCTAGTCAGACCCAGTACAGCACAGTACCAGAGGTGAGTAAATTATCTTTGTAGCAGGAAGTACAGGTATTTAAAATTACAGTTTGGTGTAGGAAAGTCTTCATCCCTTCTAATAATGTGATTATTTACTTAATCTGTCATTTAGTTCCTTAAGTTATTAAGGAATCCCCAACATCTCAACTCTTTCTTCATACATGCCTGTGTGCTACTATGGTTCCTGCCATGAATAAAAATGTGTTGTTGTGGTCAGTTATATGTTTTGATCATATTTTTTTCTCTTTATCAACTCCTCCCAGATCTTCCCCACCACCATAGTCATACAACTACATGTTATTTCTCTATTCAAAACAAAACAAAACAAAAAGAAAAACATACATAGAGTCATATTTGTGTTGGCAAACTATTCCTGAGCCGAGGCCTACTGTGCAATATGGTTGATATATTATTATCACTCCATTGAAGAAAATGGACATTCCTTATTCTAAGAACTATTAATTGCAAATAGTTTCTGGGCTATGAGTGGGACTTTGTGCCCATTTCTCCTCCATTCTGGGATTTTGTTTGGCTTGAACTTGTGCAGGCCTTGAACATATTGTACATCAGGCCTATTGTATCTAAAAGATGCAATTTACTTGAACTCACCACCTATGGCTCTTATGATCTATCTGCCTTCTTTTCCACATAGATTTCTAACTTCTGAGGGGAAGGGTGAGATAAATTTCATTTAGGAATGAGGGCTTCAAAGTCTCTCATTCTTTGCATATTGTCCAGTTGTGGGTCTCTGTGTTAATTCTCATCTACTGCAAGAAGAAACTTCTATCATAGTAGACTTTCCCATAAGACCCATGAACTATGTATCCTCAGGTTGTTGGCCACTTTAGTAATGTGATGTATATGTTCCACCTAATTGAGTGGGCCTTAAATCCCATCAGTCCCATCTTTCTCATAGCTGCATAATATTCCATTATGTAAACACACCACTTTCATTATCCCTTCATCGGTTAATAAACATCTCAGCTTTTTCCAAAATCTATTATGAATAGAATAATAAACATGATTGGGCAAGTGTCTCTGTATTAATATATGAAGTACTTTAGGTATATTTCTAAGAATGATATCAGTTTTTTTTACATGGCTGCACTTTTTCACTTTCTGGACTCTTTTGGAAATCTAAGATTAGGGCACCTGGTGGATAGATTTTTAGGTAGGAAAGAGTATAAGAGAGAGAGAGAGAGTAAGAGAGAGAGAGAGAGAGGCAGAGACAGAGACACACAGAGAAACAGAGACAGAGAGACACACAGAGGGAGACAGAGAGAGAATTCTATTTAATCATATCCCTAGAAGATATCATGAGTTCAATGATTCTTCTACTTTTCATCCACTTTTGATTGTTTATCTACTCTATAAAATAGACTGTCAGTAGAAAAGAGTGAGTCAAAGAAAGCTTTCTCATAGACCATGGTACTTCAGCAGGCTATATTGCTTAAGTAAATATTCAAGTGAGCTAGATCCAGGAGAGCAGAATTAGGTTCTTTACTTTCATATTTTTAATTTATATTATTAATCTGATACTCAAGACACAACCTCTGTATGCTCATTCATGCTAAACTAGACTTCCAACCAGAGAGCTAAATGCCAAAATTTCTTTAAGTCACTTTCAGCAGGAGGGGTTCTGTTTTACTATCTACCTCCTGAATATACCAGGAGGAGGACTGTCACTGATGAAATATAACCGGCTGTAGTAATAGCATTTGCTTGATGTTCTTGTCAATACTTGATGCTTCAGTCTTGTTAATATTTGCCCTTCTAGTTGATGCATAGAAGCTCGTAGTGGACATTTTGCTGTCTTTAAAAAATAAAAAATAAAAAAATAAAAAAAATAAGTAAATAAAAACTTAGTCATGTTATGTAAACATGTTTTTGTTTTAATCCCAGGTGTGGGATATGGGGCTGCTTTAGTTTTTCCACAACTGTTAACTATAACTGTCTCTTGCTGAGAAGGGTGTGTTCTTTATCAGATGCATATAGTTTAATTCTAAGGACTCTGAGAGGGTATAAATGCCAAGGCCAGAGAAGGACAGATGTGCCTGAAGGAAGAAGATGACTGCTGCTCTCCCTGCTGCTGCATTTGCTGTTTGCTGGTTTGCTGGACTATTGGATATCTTAACTGTTAAGGTAGTTCCCAAGGAACTAAGTCTAAAAATGTCTACATCTCCTTTCCCTTCTAACCTTCCTTCTCTCCTACCTAGTGTTGGGGATTGAAAGGAAGATAGAGGCACAAGGAATATAAATAAAGTAATAAAAGTACATCAGCCGAAGCTTTCCATTATACTTTTATTTAATTTTTTCAGCTACTTAAAGAAATTCAACATTTTTCATGTATTTATGGACTATTTGCACATCCACTTTAATAGAATTTCTATTCAAGGGCCTATAATTCTTGAGGTCTTAGGTCTGTCTTTTATTACTGACATATGAAAGATATTTAATTTTTATATAAAAAGTCTCACTCTTTGGTGTAATCTTTTGGTAAGTTCATGTTCTAATTTTAGTCCAGACTGTTATAGAACTAATTTCTGTTCCAGTGATGCCATTTTTTTTTGCTTTCTAAACAAAGACTTATCTCCCTAGAGCCAAGTACGAATCCCTCTAGAATATAGCTTGATCAAATAATTAATTTATATGTTTTATATGCCTGTAGCTTCTAATTCCTATAATGTTGAGGAAATTAAATAAATAGACGTATGTCAAGTTCTAAGGGAGCCTGGCATATAGCAAAAAAATATATTTGCTGTTTTTTGGGATTTTGTTTCATAGCACACAGTACACAAATCATTTGTTATCTTCAATAGTCTATCATAGAACTTTTGCTTACTATGACTATATTATTGCAATCCTGTCTCAAAAATGATATGAAAATCTGTCACCGTAATTCCAGTGTTCTTTCCTGACACATTTGGAACCAACTAATCAGAGAAACAAAATCACCAAAGTAACATGTCTGCTCATAGAAGGGACCACAACAAATCAATTTTTGCCTCCCATCATCCTAGTTGTTAAAAGTAAAACATACTGAGTTTAAAGTCTTGATTCCAATTTAAAAACACACTTCTGGTTTCCTTCCAGGTTATTATACAGAATTTACCTTTTGATTAGTGCTCTATGTCTTCAGAAATAACATAGGCCACGGGAGACCACTGTTATCTGTTATAACTGCAATTCTATCCAATGACTATTGTAATTTCTGCTCTGATGCAAAGATGGCAGATTAAAGAATCTTATATTCAACATGTTTTCAAGCTGAACCTTTATTTCCTTGTTTTTTCCTATTTTTATTAATCAATTCATATTACATCTCAATAATTATCCCATCCCTTGTTTACTCCCATTCCTCCCTCCCTCCAGCTTTTCCCCTACTCCCCTCCCCTATGGCTGTGACTGAGGGGGACCTCCTCCCCTGTATATGCTCATAGGCTAACAAGTCTCTTCTTGGTAGCCTGCTATCCTTCCTCTGAGTGCCAACAGGCCTCTCCATCAAGGGGACGTGATCAAATATGGGTCACCAGATGTCCTGTCTATTGGCTAGATCTGAGTAGTGGTTTGAAGTTTACTGCACATATTGTCCTTGGCTGGCACCATAGTTTGAGCAGGACCCCTGGTCCCAGATCTTCCCATCATAATGTTCTTCTCATAGGTTTCTAGGACCCTCTGGGTCCTTCTATTTCCCCATTCTCCCTTGGGTCTCTCACATAGAGTCCAATGGTATATACTCACTTATATCTGGACACTAGCCCAAGGGTCATGCCCCATGAAAGTCTTCACCTATCAGGAAAGTAGGACAGAGGGGAGGACATCATGAAGAACCTTTAAGAGAGAAACTTTGTCAAGACTGTAGGTATTTATTTACCTATAAATAACTCACAATTAGAAAATGCAGTCAAAGAAAATAATTATGTTATACTGCAGATTTTTGAGGGATTCTAGACTGATCCATAATCAAAAACTCCGCTTTTATAATTTAAGTCTTGAATAATGTTCAGTCAATAGATGGGGGAGGGCAGTTTGTTGAAGCCATCAATAAATATAAAAGGCTTCAAGACCTCTTGGTTCTAATGTGATTTATGTCTAGATTTATCCATCCTACTTCAAGTCCCCCTGAACAAAGAAGAAGGAAACATTTTCAGAGAAATAACATACAAGAGACATTGAATTAAATGATATGAACATATACTTAAAATACATACATACATACATACACCAGCCAGTACATATAATTCTTTGATATTATAGAATTTGTCTGAAGCTGAGCTTGGTGGAATGTGACTAATTCTGGCACTTGAGAAAAGAGGATCAGGAGTTTAATGACATTCTCAGCTATATAATGAGCTCAAGCCTGGCCTGAACTACATGAAATGCTGTCTCCAAAAGCAAAGCAAAACAAAACGAAACAAAAAGAAAATGGCCTGGAAAATGCGTAAAGGACCCAGGCTGCCAAGCTTTTGGCTGGGCAAATCTGTATGTCAAACTATAAATTTAGATTGTAAACAATTCTGCTAGTAATTAAATGACATGGAGCTCAAGAAACACTGCTCTCTAAAGTAGAGGCAAATTTTAGAGTAAGAATCTTTTATAAATAACTAAATTCAAGATGGTAGACTCCAGAGGTTGTGGCTATTAGGCTCACTTTTAAATTAAGGTTGGCCTCTTGACCTGACTGATATCTTAAAAACTGGGCTAAAGAATAGCTGAGAATGTGTCACAACACCATCCTCAAGAAATAATGGAAATACTCCCAATACATTCATTAAATGATAACTAAATCCTGGTTCATTTAATAAAGTTGAACACATATCTTAGTTCGTCATATAGTTATTGGAGATAATTCACAGAAATAGAGATAAAATAGAAAGTAAAGACAATAAATTAATGAGCAGTCAGATGTTGCTTTAGCTCTAAAAGTAGTGGGGTAACATCTAGATACTTTAGCCTGTAATGCCACCACTAAAGTTCAGCTGAGATCTTGAATAAAGCATGGGCCTTTGTGAACACTGGCAAGGGAAAATGATTATCAGTTTTATTTCTATGTAAAAATGGCAGAAGAACTCATGAAAAAATGATGTTCGGGTCTATGAGTCATGAGTTTTGAATCTCATTTTTTATTATTTATTTGATTCTAGTTCCCAAGCCAAAAATCTAACAAAAGATCATAGAGTTACCGGCAGGAAACAAAATAACTCAGGAGTAACACCAGCATAATTCAAAAAAAAGAGTTCCCAAAGTGAAAAACAATTGCAATGAAGATAAGATTACAGTGAAAACTTAGAAAATACACAAGCAACAATCAGTCATGGATATAGAAGACAAAACAGATAGGAGACTAAACACACACTTAGAGCATACAACTCCTACAACAGAGACTTTTTAAAAATACATTTATATGATTGATGAGCTACAAAGAAAGTACAAAACATAACAGAATTGGCCACACTCTAAATGAAACCCTTTGGTTAATGTGAAAGACCCAGTGATGTTTTAAACAGCGTGTTGATAATAGATACAGAGAAACTGGAAACTGGATCAGAAGAAATTACCCTCAAACTAGATCAGAGGAATAATACACTGAAACATCCTTGAAATATTATGTGAACCTTGTCAGCGTGATAAGGACAAGTCACAACAAAACAAAAAACTGGAAAGGTGTGAAATAGGATGAGTACACTGAGCCTGGACACACATCCCTGAATGAAGACTGAAGAAATGAACAAGACATTATCATTGGCAATAGAAAAAGTCAGGATTTATAGAACATTTGATCTATATGAACAGAAACATAATATTTATAGATAAATAGCTATAGGTTTTCTAGATTTTGATGAAACTCACAAATAAAATCTAACAAAGCATCTAAGCATATGAAGTTTATCAAAATTTGAATTAAATGATTCCACTTCTTAGAAGAGCTTTAAAAATACTCCAAGAAAAGAAAGTTTTTAGACTAAGAAATAAGAAACAAATTACCCATTCAGAAGAAATTACAAGAGAAGGGTTTTCAATGACAGTAGAAGCACCCATAAAATATTACAATAATAGCATTATAGTATTAAGAAAAAATGACAATATAAGGCTCTCATTTCAATTAAATCATCATGTGAAAATACGAAAGGAATGACATTTTTCTGACAATCATACTGTGAGAGCGTGGTACCCAATAAAGTGGCTGAGAACTTGTAAGACTTAATGGAGAAAGAGGGAGGAAGGACTCAAGAGAGTGATGAAGGATATAACAACAAATAATTGTTCTGAGGACAAATCTACACAAGAATTGACCACATAATAGAAAAGCATTTCATAATCAGAAAACATAGTTATTAGCAAAATGGAATCATAAAAGAAAAAGTAATTTGTAATAAACTAGTACTAGTGATAAAAGCTAAGCATATTAGAGAATTACAGATCAGTATCCCTTATGAACATACAGGCAGAAATTCTCAATAAAATACTTCTAAACTGAACTCAAGAATGCATTAAAAAAGACCATCCACCATGATCCAGTATGCTTCATCCCAAAGATGCATGAATAGTTCAACATACATAAATTGAAAAACATAATCCACCATATAAACAATCTGAAAAACCAGAACCAAATAATCATCTCTGGCCTTTGGAAAAAAACAACATCCCTTCATGATAAAAGATGTGGAGATATTATTCATACAAGGAACATATCTCAACATAATGAAGGTACTTTAGAGCAAGCCCATAGCCAACATAAATTTAAGTAGTGATAAACTCAAAATGATTCCATTAAAATCAGAAACAAACAAACAAACAAACAAAAGACTGTCCACTCTCTTCATATATTCAATATAGTATTTGAAGTCTTACCTAAAGCAACAAAACAGCCAGAGGAGAGTAAGAAGATACACATGTGAAAAGAAGTAGTCAAATTATCTTTAACTGCAGATGATATGATAGTATACGTAAGTGACCCAAAAATTCCACTGGGAAACTCCTACAGCTGGTAATCACAGCCAACAGAATACCTAGATACAAAAATTAACTCACAAAAATCAGTAACTCTACTATATGAAAATGGTAAATGAACTGAGAAAGAAACCAGGGAAACAATGCCTTTGACAGCAGCCTCAAAATTATAAACTATCTTGGGGTGACTCTAGTCAAGTAAGTAAAAGATTTGTATCATAAAAACTTTCAGATATTAAAGAAAATTTGAAGACAATATCAGAAGATGGAAAGATCTCTGGTGTTCATATCAATGGGATTAAAGTAGTAAAAATGGCCATCCTACTAAAAGCAACCTATCAACTCCATGCCTTTCCAATCAAAATGCCAACACAATTATTCACAGAACTTGAAACAACAATTTTTAGTTTCATATGGAAACACACACACAAATAAACAAACAACAGAAACAACAAAAACAAAACACGATAGATGAAAACAATCCTGAATAATAGAAAAATTGCTAGAAGCTCTCTTTATCCCTGATTTCAAGTTGTATGACAGAGCTGTAGAAACAAAACTAGCATTGCACTTGCATAAAAATAGACATGTTGATCAATGTAATCAAACTGAAGATCCAGACACACACACACACACACACACACACACACACACACACACACACACACGAACACAGACATGGACACAGACACATGGACAGGGACAACTAATTGTTGTGAAGGTTTCAAAAATACACACTGGAAAGAAGGCAACATCTTCAACAAATTGTGCTAAAAGACTAAAGCAGCATGCATAGGACTGCCCCAGTTGGGGTCCTAGAGCTGAAAGAAGTGGATAGATGCCCCTACCCTTATCCCATAAGTTATTTCCAACACATATCCTCTTGCAAATAATTAGTTTTCTCCAAGGGAAAACAAACTACTCTTTTTCGTTTGATTTTCTGAGACATGGTTTCCTGTGTAGCCCTGGCTGTACTAGACTTGCTTTGTGGACCAGTCTGGCCTTGAACTCACAGTGATCTGACAGCCTCTGTCCCCTGAATGCTAGGAATAAAAGTGTATACCACCACTCCCGGCTAGCACATTACTCTTAAGGGTAGGCTACATGCCTAGCAGTAGATAGTCAAATGAAAACAAACTCAGTGACATTTTTCGAGGTTCTTTATCTCAAAGTCATGTCAGGTCTTCTATCTATCTATCTATCTATCTATCTATCTATCTATCTATCTATCTATCTACAGGTTTCCAGGATTCCTGAATATGGGAATGGGTGTATTTTGTGTGTGTCTATGTCTGTTTTTTGGGCCTCTGCTAAAGTCTTTTTTCCTTCAGTTTATTTATTTTGTCCTACACCAATCCTTTTGTTTTTTTCCTATATTATGTGTTGTTTTATTTTATTATTTTCCTTTAGATGTCTGTTTGTTTTCTAAGGATAGGGAGTGGATTCATATGGAGGAGGTAGAAAGGAACTGGAAGGCTTAGAGGGTTGGGAAACTATAACCAGAAAATACTGTATGAAACAAATCTATTTTTAATGAATGCAAAAAATATTAGGGGGCATATTTTAATAAGCTGTTTTTGTTAATTGCTTATACTTTCAAGACATGTATCTCATTAACAGTTTAAGGATAAACACTAAAATCAATACAAATAGGTGTTATATTATCCAAAATTAAAAAAGGACAAAAATTAACTGTAGGAACTTGTTTTGTCTCATAGAATTTAAGAAAGAACAAAAGACAAAAACTAATTCTAGAATATCAGAGAATTGTAGCCATTAGGGAGCAGCATGTGAGAACCTCCCCAAAGCCCTGGCCTCCTAGAGCCCACCAGGACCCTCTGTGCTCCATCTCCTCAGCCTGATTCACACCCATCTCCCATGTACACTCGACTTCCCAGGCCCTAACTCCACCAACAATCCTGGAGACCCATAGCCACCCTCTAGCAGCTTGGTTTGCCAAGGACTCTCCTCGCTCCATCTTCTCAACACATTCTCTGCACCAGCTTCCAGCACACTCAATTTTCTGTGCCCCATGTCCACTAGCAATCTCAGAGACTAACAGCAACCAGGGAACAACAGAAAACCTGTAGCCACTAGGAACAGTAAAAACTTGCAACCATCAGATACTACCAGTTCTCCCTGAATCCCTGGAGACTTGATGCCATCCAGGAAAACCAGAGGTCTATTGCTATCCAGGACTACCAGCTCTACCTACAAACCCAGAGGCCTACTACCGTCAGGGTGTACCAGGCATGCTAACACCTGGGAATGTGATAGGGTAGAAGTCAGTGTAAGAACACAAGCAACAAAACCCAGGACCATATTCAATCTCCGGAACTCAGCTATCCTACTACTGTAAGGCCTGGATATCTTATCTCCCCTGAAGTATAAGAAAATGACCCTAATTAGGAAGTTATGAAAATGATAAAGGCTTGGAAAGAGGAAAATAAATCCCTCAAGTAAACACAGGAAAATACAATCAAATAGGTGAAGAAATTGAATAATCCCTTAAAGAAATAAAGGAAAATATGATCAAAAAGGGAAAAGGAAGTGAATAAAACTGTAGAGGACATGATAATTGAAATAGAAGCAATAGCCAAAACACAAACTGGGGTATTCCTGGACATGGAAAACATAGAGTAGAAAATAGGAATTACACACACAAGCATCATTAATGGAATACAAGACATGAAAGAGAGAAGCTCAGGTGTAGAAGATATGATTGAAGAAAATGTTAAATCTCAAAAGTTCCAGACACAAAACATCCAAGAATTATGGGACACTATTGAACTATCAAACCTAAAAATAACAGGAATAGAAGGAGAATACTCCTAGCTCCAAGGCCCAGAAAATACATTCAACAAAATCATAGAAGAAAACTTCCATAACTTAAAAAAAGAGATGCTTATAAACATACAAAAAGCTTACAGAACACGAAATAGTTTGGACCAGAAAAAAAAATCCCCCACCACATAATTAAAACACTAAATGAATGGAACAAAGAGAGAATATTAAAAACTGCAAGGAGAAAAAGCCAAGTCATATAAAGAGACAGACCTATTAGAATTACACCTGACTTCTCAGCAGAGACTCTAAAAGCCAGATAGGCCTGGCCAGATAGCTTACAGACACTAAGAGACCACAGATGTCAGCCCAGACTACTATATCCAGTGAAAGTTTTAATCATAATAGACAGAGAATACAAGATATTACATAACAAGAACAAATTTAAACAATATATATTCACAAACCTAGTCCAGCAAAAAGCACTAGAAGGAAGACTCCAACCCTAAGAGGCTAACTACCCCAAGGAAAACATCAGAAAAAAATAACTCCTTATCAGCAAAACCAAAAGAAGGGAAATACAGATAGACACTACCACCTCCAACATCAAAATAACAAGAGTTAACAATCCCTTATCATTAATATCTCTCAATATCAACAGACTAATTTCTCAATAAAAAAGACATAGGCTAACAGAATGAATGTGAAAATATCATACAGGAAACACACTTCAGCAATAAAGGTAGACATTACCTTAGAGTAAAGGGCTGGCAAAAAGTATTCCAAGCAAACAAACATAAGAGGAAAGCTGAAGTAGTCATTCTAGTATCTAATATAATATCCTTTCAACCAAAACTAATAAAAAATGAGGAAGGACACTTCATACTCATCAAAGGAAAAATCCACTAAGATGATGTCTCATTTCTGAACATCTATGCCCCAAAGAAAAGGCACCCAGATTCATAAAAAGAAACATTATTAAAGCTTGAATCACACATTGGTCCCCACACATTAATAGTGGGAGACTTCAACATCTCACTCTTATGAATGGACAGATCATTGAGACAGAAACTAAATAGAGAAATAATAAAACAAACAGAAGTCATGAGTCAAATGGACCTAAAAGATATCTAAAGAACCTTTTACCCAAACACAATAGAATATACCTTTTTCAACACCTTGCAAAATATTCTCCAAAATTGATCATATATTCAGTCACAAAGCAAATCTCAACAGATACAAAAATATTGAAATAACCTCTTGCATCTTATCAGACCACCATGGATTAAAGATGGACCTCAACAACAACAGAAAGCCTACAAACTCATGAAAACTGTACAACTTCCTATTCAATGACCTCTGGATTGGGGATGAAATAAAGAAATTAGAGACTTTCTAGAATTCAATGAAAATGAAGACACAACATACGCAAACTTAAGGAACACAATGAAAGCAATGTTAACAGGAAAGTTCACAGCACCAAGTACCCTCATAAAGAATCTGGAGAGATTTCATACAATTTAAAATCATACTTGAAAGTTCTAGAGCAAAAAGAAGCAAACATACCCAAGAGGAGTAGGTATCAGGAAATAGTCAAACTCAGGGCTGAAATCAATAAATTAAAAACAAAGAGAACAATACAAAGAATGAATGAAACCAAGAGCTGGTTCTTTGAGAAAATCAACAAGATTGACAATCCCATAGCCAAACTAACTAAAAGGCAGAGGGAGAATATTCAAATTAATGAAATCAGAAATGAAGACAGGGACATAACAGTAGACACAGAGGCCATCCAAAGAATCATTAGGTTTTAACTTTGAAAACCTGTATGCCTCAAAACTGGAAAATCTAAATGAAATGGATGAATTTTTTGATAGATACCACTTACCAATGTTAAATCAAGATCAGGCAGACAATTTAAATAGACATAAAACCCCAAAGGAAATAGAATTAATCATTAAAAGTCTCCCAACCAAAGGAAAAAAAAAAGCTCAGGGCCAAGTAGTTGTAGTACAGAATTCTACCCGTATTTCTAAGAAGAGCTAATACCAATATTCTTCACACTATTCTACAAAATAGCAACTGCAGGAACACTGCCAAAATATTGTCTGATACCTAGACCATGCAAACACTAACAAAGAAAGAGAAGTTCCGAACAATTTCCCATATGTACATTGGTGCAGAAACACTCACAAAACAAATCCAAGAATCCATAAAAAATGTCATTCACCCTGGTCAAGTAGGCTTCATCCCAGGGGATCTGGGATGGTTGGCACATGAAAATCTACACAATCCATCATATAAACAAACTGAAATATATAAATAATCATCTTATTAGATGATGAGATAAGGGATGCTTGGCATATACGTAAACACAATAAAAGCAATATACAGCAAGCCAATAACCAACACCAAGTTAAATGAGGAGGAAACTTAAATCAATCCCACTGAAATCAGGCACAAGCCAAAGCTTTTCATTCTCTTTATATTTCTTTAGTATAGTACTTGAAGTCCTAGCCAGAGCAAGGAGATCCAAATTGAATGGAGGAAGTCAAAATATCACTAATTGAAGATGATATCATAGTATACATAAGTGACCCCAGAAATTATACCATGTAACTTCCATGGCTGATAAACAGCTCTAGCAAAGTGGCTCAATAAAAATTAATTAAACAACAACAACAACAACAATAGGAAAAACAGTAGCCTCTTTTGTATACAAGTAACAAATGGGCTGAGAAAGAAATTTGAGAAACATTACCCTTCATAACAGCCAGGAATAATATAAAGTATCTTGGTGTAACTCTCACCAAGAAAGTGAAAGACCGGTATTACAAAAACTCCAAGTCTCTGAAGAAAGAAGTTGAAGAAGATAACAGAAGATGGAAAGATCTCCCAGTGGTAGGTTTAACAGTAAAAATTGCCATCTTCCTAAAACAACCTACAGATTCAATGTAATTTCCATAAAAATTCCAACACAATTTTTTACAGATCTTGAAAAATCAAGTTCATATGGAAAAACAAAACAAAAACCAGAATAGCTAAAACAATCCTGCACAATAAATAATTTTCATTAAGAATATCCATACCTGATTTCAAGCACTACTACAGAGCAACAGTAATAAAAACAGCATGGAACTGGCAGAGAAACAGACTGGTGGATCAATGGAATCCAATGGATCAACTGAAGACTGAGAAATAAATTCACACTAATGGACACTTGATTTTTAACAAAGAAGACAAAATGATACAATAGAAAAAAGATCTTCAACAATAGAAAAACATCTTCAACAAATGGTACTGGTCTAACTGGATGTCTAAATGTAGAAAAATACAAATAAATCTATATTAATCACCCTGCATAAAACTCATTTCCAAGCAGATCAAAGACCTTAACATAAAACCAGAAACACTAAATCTATTAGAAGAGAAAGTGGGGAAAAAACTTGAACTCATTGGCACAGGAGACAACTTTATAAACACAACACCAACATCTCAGGCTCTAAGATCAATAATTAAATGGGATCTCTTGAAACTGAAAGGCTTCTATGAAGCAAAGGGCAATGTCACCAGAACAAAACAGCAGCCTACAGACTGGGAAAATATCTTCACCAGCCCTACATCCGAGAAAGTGTTAATAATATATATATATATATATATATATATATATATATATATATATATATATATATAAACTCAAGAAATTAACAATGCACTAAATAATCCAATTTTTAAAAATGTTGTACTGAGTTAAATAGAGAATTCTCAGTGGATGAATCTCAAATGGCCAAGAAGCACTTAAGGAAATGCTCAACTTCATTAGTTATCATGGAAAAGCAGATCAAAATGATTCTCAGATTCCACCTTACACTCCTCAAGTGACAGCACATACTGGCAAGAATGTGGAGAAAGGTGGATATCCCTCCATTGCTGGTGGGAGTGCAAACTTGTAAACCACTCTGGAAATCAATCTGGTGCTATCTCAGAAAATTGGGACTTATACCTCAAAGACCCGGCCATTCCACTCCTGGACACATATGTTCCACCATATAACAAGGACACTTGCAGAACTATATTCATAGAAGCTTTACTTGTGAGATCCATAAACTGGTAACAACCCAGATGTCCCTCAATGGAAGATTGGATAAAGAAACTGTGGTACATTTACACAATAGAATACTACTCAGCTATTTAAAAAAAGGAAATCATGAAATTTGCAGGCAAATGAATGGAACTAGAAAAGATCATCCCAAGAGAGGTAACACAGACTGAGAAAGATACACATGGTATGTACTCACTTATAAGCAGATATTAGCCATATAGTACACAATAGCCATACTATGATTCACAGACCCAAGTAACAAGGGGGGGACCAAGGGAAGATGTTTGACTCACATTCAGAAGGAGAAATTGAATAGACAGCAGGAGTGATTGAAGAACAGGATTCAAGAAGAAGTGGGGAGGAAAATAAGAGTGGAAATCAGCTGTGGAGAGAGCAGGAACACGAGGTCAAAAGGCTTGCAGAGAGAAAAGAAACCATGGGTGGGGGCATCTCTGAGACAAGCTGGAGATCTATGACAGGGTAGGTTCCTGAGAGGCTATATGGGTGACTCTAGATGAGACTTCTAGTAGCAGGTGCCTAACTAGCCTACCCTTTAACAAGAGAAGACTCCTAGTGGAGAGTGGGGGACACCGATATACCCACAAGACCTTCTACCATAAATTTATCCTACCTAAAAGTTGTGTAGGGATAAAGATAGAACAGAGATGGAGGGAATGTCCAACTGACACCTGGACCAAGCTGAGACCTACTCCATGGGAGAAAGCCAACCATTGACACTAACTACTAAGGACACTCTAGAACCTAGCATATTCTCTGAGAGACTCCACCCAGAAAGGACCAAAATAGATGCTAAGATCTGCAGCCAAACATTGGGCAGAACATATGGAGCCTTGTGGAAGAGTGGGAGGAAGATTAGAAGGATCCCAAGGGGACAGTAGCTCCACAAGAAGACCAACAGAGCCAACTAACTTGGGCCAGTGTAGCTTGGGGAGATTGACGCACCAACTAAGGACCATGGGTGGACTAGACCTAGGCTCCCTACACAAATGTACCCAATAGGCAGCATGTTCTATATAAGGATCCCCTAGGAGGGGAGTGGGGACTATCTCTTTCATGGACTCTGATCATTTCCCCGTGGCCGGGTTGCCTTGCCAGACCACAGTGTAAGAGGATGTGTTCCATTCTGATGCAACTTAGGTTAGTGGAGAGGGGGCTCACTTTGAGGGGTAGGAGAGGGAGGATAAAGAGAAGAGGGAGGGAGGGTGGGGCTTGCAGGAGAGCAGGGAGGTGGCCATGATTGGGAGGTAAAATGAATAACTAACTAAATAAAAAAAACCCTAATGATAAAATGCTAAACCAATGTAGTAATATAAATTCAAATGAATGACTAAGCCCTACTAATGCAAATAATTTTCTGTTGAAGAGATAATTGAATTATATGTGGTGACACAGTCATGTTATCCACAGACATTTGATGTGAATAGATAGTCTAGATGTGTCTATAGGGTCTGAATTTCCAAGGTGGTGCTGGGATATTATACAGTATCTTCCTGGGAGGCATGGCTACATCCTGATCTAAGCTAAGTGTTGATGGGTCTCCCCAAAAGTATGAGTCCAGCCAACAGAGTCATTACAAAAGCAGTAAGTATTGGCATTTGAAATTCATGAATGCAAACTGTTTTGGTTCATTGTCTTTATCCTTTGGAATCTTCACCATTTTTTAATGTCCTAGCCTGATGGAATAGCTCAGAGATGATTTCCTACATTACCTTCAACTCAAAATGGCTTTAACCTGAGTTCAGTCAGCCTCAGTGGCTGCTGACATCTCTTCCTGTGGCCCTGCCCTCCCATGCCTGATCTGAACATTTATGACCTGTGGTCCAAACTCTGAGTAAAACTTTGTGAAATATTTTTAATAAGTCTTTGATAATTTCACAGTATTTGAATCAGAGTCACACTAATTCACCTCTCTTAAGTCCTCTCTGATCCTTCACTACCTCCCTATCCCCAAACTTTATGCCATCTTTTAATTTTCTGCTTACTTGATAACCTGTCAGCTCTCATTTCTGCTGCCCATATACATTTGGAGTGGGGCCATCAGTGGATCATGGTCAATCTACCAAGATCCACACTGTTGGAGAAAACTGACTTCCTCTTCTAGCAGCCACCAAGTGTCCATAATTCCTCATTAGGAGTGAGGGATGATAAGATGCCTTCCACTCCATGCTAGAATGTTGACTGGCTTAATCTTAAATGAGTCTTCTGCAGGCACCCATAGTTGTCTGAGGTCATATGTACAAGGGTTATGTCATGTCCAGCAGATATTACTTTAGAATGGTCCTCCTTACTCTCTGGATCTTGCATTTTTTATATAAACTCTTCTGTTATGCCCCTTGAGCCTTGGGAAGGTGGTGTGATCTAAATGCCCTAGTTGCAGTTAGCCATTCCACTGTCACTTTTCTACCTTCTGGACTTTGACCAGTTGTAAGCTTCTGCATTAACTATGTCCAGACTACATGGAGAAATATCTGTGAGGATGCCTGAGAGATGCTGACGTTCTAACTATACCTTGGATCTAGAGAGATGCAAATGTAGAAGGCAGATTGATACAATGTCCATTTAGTAAAATAATACTAGAAGGTTCATTCCAAGACCTGTGAATTCCTCCAATCATGGTTTCTTAGCCAAATTTAAAGCACCGAGCATGTGTTTTCTCCCGTGGAGTGGGCTTTAAACAGAATACAGTTATGATTGTTCTGAAGAACTGGCAACACAAACTAGCTCTAACAGAAGCAGTAATTTATCAATTCAGTGTTCTATCTCTTCGGCTGATCTGAGGCAAAGCATAGCTGGATTCGGGTTTTGCAGTGTGGAGTTCTTTCTCTCAACCAAAGTTTTTGATGACTTCTCACAGAGCCAGCTTGATCCCTAGGTCAATAGGAAAGCTGTTAATGTTTCCTGGTTAGCTTTTCCACTTCATATTCAAAAGATAGTGTTAAAAGCTCAATGTATTTTAAATTGTTTGAGGCAGGTCAGGCAGCAATCTCTAAAATTACAAACATGCCCTAAAAAGCATTTGGTGGTCTAGACCCTTGTCAAGTGTTCTG
Organism: Acomys minous; assembly: GCF_964271855.1. Taxonomy (NCBI): domain Eukaryota; kingdom Metazoa; phylum Chordata; class Mammalia; order Rodentia; family Muridae; genus Acomys; species Acomys minous. The sequence goes on from NC_140483.1 coordinate 124,579,367, forward strand.
TATAGTGACTAAAAGTATAACAATAAGTAGAGCATTTCAAAAATCTAGAAAGGGTATTTAGGAAGTAACAATGCTGTCCATTGTACCTAATGAAGCATAGTCTCTCATTGTTGTCTTTTTCCACTTTTTTTTTTATCTTCAAACATCACCTCATACAATCAATCCTTAAGTATTATAGGCATTACCTCCTAAAGAATCTATATTACATTTTCACTCTTTGTCTTGAAACATTAGTGGTTCATTTTCTCAAGGTGTTCATTATCTATATTGGGCCAATCACTACACTTGGCATTAGAAAATATGAATTATTCAAACCTGGATTTTTCCATTAAAGAGTTCATGGTCTGTATGCAAAGATTATTAAAATAAAATACCTATGAGCAATATGCATGAGGTGCCATGAAAAGAATTTAAGAGCTAAAATGGATTATTAAAGGGCTGATAGATGAGCTAAAATAAGAAACAAGCATAATTACTAGCAAAAAGGAATGGTTTTGGTAAGGTTACTTAAGTAGCCAGTTCCATGTCCAATTTCTAATTCTTTTAAAATATATTTTATTAATGTACTCATATTACATCTCAATTGTTATCCCATCCCTTCTCTCCTCTCATTCCTCCCTCCCTCCCATTTTCCCCTTACTCCCCTCCCCTATGACTGACTGAGGGGGACCTCCTCCCCCTGTATATGCTCATAGGGTATCAAGTCTCTTCTTGGTAACCTGCTATCCTTCCTCTGAGTGCCACCAGGCCTCCCCATCCAGGGGATATGGTCAAATATGGGGCACCAGAGTTCGTGTGAAAGTCAGTCCCCATTCTCCACTCAGCTGTGGAGAATGTCCTGTCCATTGGCTAGATCTGGGTAGGGGTTTGATGCTGACTGCATGTATTGTCCTTGGCTGGTGCCATAGTTTGAGCAGGACCCCTGGGCCCAGATCTGCCCATCATAATGATCTTCTTGTAGGTTTCTAGGACCCTCTGGATCCTTCTATTTCCCCATTCTCCCATGCTTCTCTCACCTAGAGTGCCAATGGGATGTCCTCCCCTCTGTCCCAGTTTCCTGGTAAGTGAAGACTTTCTGGACACTAGCCCAAGGGACATGTCCCATGAAAGTCTTCATTTACCAATTTCTAATTTTTAATAATTAGTTAAAATTATATAAGATGATGGGCACTCTCTGAACAACGCCTAAACACTGAGTTTAAAAATTTTGTGGTATGTAAACTGTTTTAATTTGATGTATGCTGCTGCAGTATCTGTGAATGGCAGGGAATGGGTGGGAGATGTGGCTAGAACCCTAGCAAGTGTAATCTTGGAAGGCAGGGTAATCAGCATTAGCTTTACTCCTGAGCACTGGAGGACTTAGCAGGGCTTACAGCTGGGGTCTGACTTAGTCCTCTGTATTTGCCCTATGATGTTCTTGTACATATAAGTAGACACCAGTAATTATTCTACAACTTTTTTTGAGCCTCTAGTCTAGTACTTTGTTTATTCCTGTGGGATGTTTTACACTTTTGAACTTAGTAGTATATGCGGAATGCTCTCAGAAAATTCTTCAAGGCCTTGTTTTCTTCCTAATCATACAAACATTCAATTAAACTTGCCAATTATTTATTCCTAATTCTTCTTAACACCTCAGTGAGAATATTATCTCAGTCCCAGGGGAAAAGCAAGGCTGGTTTAAAGCTGTGTTGCCAAAGGTTTGGGCCATCAAGTTCCCAGCAACTAGTAGCCATGGAAAATATAGTTTAGTTTGGTATAGTCATTTGTTCATTAGTCAATTTTATACTTGGGCATAGTATGTTCTTCACAGAGAGAACAAAGATAAAAATCCTGATTCCTTTCACTTATATTTTTGCATTCTAAGTGGTGTTCCTAACCATTGCAATGAAGCAAAAAGAAAGAAAAATGTCAAGTTTAGCAATGATGTAGTAGAAGTTATGTCTTCAGGACTCCACCAAAAGATGTTAGAACAAATAAGTTCAGAAATACTGCAGGAAATAAGGTCAATCTACAAAATTGAACTGCAACTCCAACAGCTAGCAGTTAAAAATCCAAAGCTGAAAATTAAGAAAAGAATTATATTTGTGATAGTACCTAAATGAGTGAAATACTTTGCATAAATGTAATGAAAATAGAGCAAAAATTATGTATCATTAAAACACAGCATTGTGGGCAATACAAGCACCTATATAAATGAAAATTCACAGATATAGTTATTATTTGAAGCATAAGACAGGAGTGTGGAGAGAGCAGTGTATTTCACATTGTTCTAGAGATTAAACACAAATCTTTTCAAAATACATTTATAAAAACTGGCAAGCTGATTCTAACATTCATAAAGAAATGCAAACTGTATTTAAAAGGAAGCCAACTGCCTTTAAAGAGTGAAATCAGAGCTAGATGTTTCCAAGTTGTTCCAATTAATATTTGCATACTATCTCATTATTTGAATATACTTCAAAAAGTTGTTTTCACTGTTTCTGTTTGCATAATATTTTCAATTTTTTTGCTTGTATCTTTAATAATTTAGGATAATTTCAAAGACTTGAGTTAGTGAGATAGAGGAATGTGGATTTTTCAGCAGCTTTGGAGATATAGTATCAGATTAATTTTCAGTAAAATTATGAAAATAGAGTGAGCATGCCTGCCTGCTTTCCTGAATCTGAGAACTCAACCAACATCATAATATCGTAATGTTTCCTACAAATGTCTCATTATTGCCTATTGTTTTAATTTGTTTCTATGACTTGAGAACGACAGTTTTCAGTGTTTGTCAACTGTTGAGTTTTTGGAAAATTCAGTCACTTTATTTACTCTCTTCTCAACCTGGAAATTCCCCATGGTTTACAAAGTATTACTAAAACTAACTTGTTATATTCTAAATCACAAAATTTCTCTGCTGGAAATGTTCTGGTACTCTCTTAGGAAAGGAATGGATTCTATTTCATAGAGTTGAAATAAGAAAGTAGATTGTGTTAGTTATTTTTCTGGTTGTTGGGACAAAATTCATGAAAAATGCAGCAAAGAAAGACAGGTTCATTTTGGTTCGTAGTTCGGACAGTTCACCATGGCTAGAAGTTACGGCAGCAAAGTCACTGAGCAGCTGGTCACATTGGGTTTGTGGTCAGCAACAGAGATAGGTGATTGCTGGTGTTCAGTCTGCTTTCTCCTTTTTAATTTATTCTAGCCCATGAGACAGTGATGATACCATTCTGGGTTGTCTACACCCACGTTAAACTCTCTGGAAACTTCTTTTCTGGATGAACTTTTGAAACTCATCCGGAGGTTTGTCTCCTAGGTGATTCGGCATCCCATCAGGTTGGCCATAAAGAGCTACAACCACATAGATATTTAAAGTGGTTAATGCTGTTTCTAATATTATGCCATTAACATTAACTGACCCTGTTGCTTTTGAAAAATGTTAATATCATGAAACTAAGATGTAATCTCTTCAAAGCATGGCTCTTGTTGTGAGGTAGGATATGTGATTTGCCTATGACTCAGCCTTTAACCACCTGGGTATTTTTCTTTTTCTTTTTTACATTTAATTTTTTATTATTAAATATTTTTACATATACATTTATATTATTACACATATATACAATAAACTACCTACAGCAAGAAGAACCATGAAACAATCAGGAATTGTATAAATGTTATGTTGACAGTGTGTTGGCTATTTGTATTTGACATCCTTGAGGAAAACATCTTTCCTATCTTAGTGAGTCTAAAATTCCGAATGTAAATCAATATCTATCATATCTCATCATTATCAACTTAAAATATCTATCTAGATCTAAAAACATCTTAACCCCTAAACAACTAAGCTTAATTGTAAAACTAAACTATCTGGTCTTCAACCCCAACAAAGACTTGAGAAGGAATATAATTAATTACCTGAGTAGACAGGAAGTGCAGGATACCAGTTTCCCAAATGAGAAGATGACAGAGACAATTTACTGCCTGAACAGTCACCCAAAGCTCTCGATAACACTGGACCACCATTTTTTACCTTGTGGCCCAATATATCTGATTGTGAGGCAGGAGCTATTGAAGACCTGCTTACTCAGTTTTGGCAGAGTTTGGCCATTGACTTGGCTGGTTTTCCACACCTGAAGCCATATCGACAAGGAGGTTCTTTGATGCTTATCATCTTCTTTGAGGTAGGCTTGGTGTTGCCAGGAGTTAACCTGTCTCATTGTCAATGAATCTTTAAAATAATAAAAACATCTTTAAATGCCATATTCTGTAGGTCTCTGAGGTTTTTGAAGACCTTATCTAATAATCCTACCTTATCTTTCCGTAGAATCATATCTATCTGTTACACCTAGGATGTGTATTCTTGGGCTAAAAGTAGACTAGTAATTGATATGACTACAATTTGATCAACTAACAATTAACTTGTAGAACTTACTTATCCTAAAGAGCCTGCAAAAGCACTTTCAAACTATTGGAGACAAAGCTTGTATTATAATTGAGTTATATGGGTGCATTACCTCATATTAGAGTAGAAATATATCTAATGTGTGCGAAGAATAATCTTACATTTGAATTCTATGCCAATGTATCTAAAATTAAGCTTATTTTACATCTATGCACAAAATTCTATACCAGTGAATTAAAAATAACCTTGTGAGTAACAATTAATAAGGCATTAGGTTGAGGAGTAGATTCACTAATCTACTTTTTGTCCTGTCATGCCTATATATTTCTATATTCCTCCTTCTTTCTTTTCAACTCCCATCTCCAAACCTAACAATTAAAGACAAAGGAAAAGAGAGACATCCCTGAGTCCAACCTTTTTTTCTCTCTGAATAAGACCAATAATAACTTATAAACAACTCCCATTGAAAATAAACATCTATAGCCCAAGAAAGCAACCAAAAACCTATCCAACCCCCCTTAAGGGAAATGAAATGTCATTCCCTTAAGATTTCTTCTGGCTGATTTGAGATGAATAATACCTTTATAAGGGCCCAGATAAAATTGGGGAAAATGGTTAAACAAGCTAGGAATAGCATTTGTTGTCCAGATTCTAAAAGTTGAGAAATTCCAGACTTAATTGGAGTCCTGTGTAGGACAGTCTGAAATGATGGATCAATTGGGATTGGAAACTTTCTTCAAAGCTGTCCTGTTCTGATGAGGCACAGAAACTGAAGCACTTAATGGTGGAACATAAAGAATGCAGCATGTCAATGTCCAGCATACCGAGAGGAATGAATCCTGTCAGGTCTGATCCAGTGTCAGTGTCCAGTTCTTTTGTTCTGAAAACATAATTTCTCATAAGCGTTATATAGCCCTAAAATTACAAATGTATAAAGTGTATGTGATGCACAGAGCAATTAAAGCCTGTTCCCTGCTCTTTGTATGAGCAGGAAAAAAAAGACATCTGTAATATTCATTCATGTCATATGAAGAATGGCATCTAATAATAATTCACAGAGGTTCTGTAACCAACAAGAAGCATTGTCTATGCCTAGGCATTCAGGTTTCAGCCAGTCTCAGAGCTATTCCCATGTAGTGGGATTAGCAATATAAATTACCTGTTTATTCAGCAGTTTGAATTGTTTTTTGCATCCCTTTTGTATCTGCCTTTCTCATCCCTTCCTGATCTCTCCTTCCTCCTTCATTCCCTCTTCCTCCCTAACCTAGTCCTCAGAAAGAGGAGCCCTCCTCCCCTAACATCTGACCTCAGCCTATCAAGTCTCATCTGTACTACTTGTAACCTCTTCCTCTGTGGCCTGGCAAGGCTGCCCTATCAGGGAGAAGTGATCAAAATTGGGGGCCCAGAGTCCCTGCCAGAAGTTGTCTTTATTCCCCATATTGTGGGACCCACAAGGAGACCATGCTACTACTTCTGAACAGAGGGTCTAGGTCAACATCGAACATGGTCTTCGCTTGGAGCATCAGTCTCTATATTGTAGTGTAGTTATCCTGATTATGTGGCTAATATCTGCTTATGTGTGGGTATGGAGAAAGCTCAGAGGTTAAGAGCACAACCTGCTCTTCCAAAGGTCCTGAATTCAATTCCCAGCACCCACAAGGTGGCTCACAAGCATCTATACTGAGATCTAGTGCCCTCTTCTGGTGAGCAGGCACACATGCAGGCAGAACATTGTATACATGATAAATAAATAAATCTTTTTTTTTTAAATGGAGAGATGGCTCAGTGGTTAATAACACTAGCTTTTCTTGCAGAGGACCCAGGGTTGGGTCTCAGGAAGCTCTATGGAAGCTCATAACTGTCTGTAACTCCAGTTCCCGGTGACTGGATTCCCTCTTCTGGACTCTGTGGGTACTGGACACTGTGGTGCATATACATTCATTTGGGCAAACAAACCATACATATAGCAAACACACACATCCAGGTAAACAAAACACATAAAATCTTAGAAGAAGGCTCAGTGCTCTGTTGGAAGGTTAATTACAACAGACCAAATGGTCCTGCAACTGCAGATGGTTTTTGTAGCAAGCTCTGTACAGCTCAAGTGGGATGTGAATTAAAGTGTTGTGACATATCTACAAAGTAAAATACACTTTAAAATGCCAATAGTCTGCTGCATGCAGGAAGCTGTGTGGAGCACAGGACCACTCGATCTTTCAGTACCTTTCCTAACAACATCCAGAGATCTGGGGTTCCATTTACACCCCTTTTGTACTCTGATCTTTGTATGAGCCCCTTCATTCTCATGAAATCCTGCCTTTGTAACCACCCTGTCTCCAGACTGTGATCTTCAGGGTGTGTAGGTGCTCTAAATCTGTAAGCAAACACACATGACAGTAAGATATATTTAAATTGTTTTCCTGTCTTCTTTTTGGTCATTGATCCTTTTTTGAATGAGCTCTCGTTGGTTTTGAGTGAGATTCATTTCCAAGAGGGTGCACCAGCATCAGCTGACAGGACAGTGACTTTGAGAGTAATGCCAGTGATGGATTTTTGTAATTCTCAAAATGATAAGATACTACCCAGTGCTTGCCTGAAGGAGGGCTCGGTAAATGTTATTGGAATAGGTAAATGGATGGCTGAAGCTCCTCCCTTCTCTCTATCTCTGTCTCTCATTTATGTCTTTGTTCATCTCTTAGGAAACATTTTTCCCTCCAGGAATTCATTTTCCAGTGTGTCTTGGGATTTCTGACCTCTCCGATAGTAGGGCACATGAAGGCAGTGTAAAATTCCTTTCATATCCTACTCTGAAAGAGGTACCAGATTGATTTTGTAACACGCAAAGTTGATGGCTCTATAGGACACAATGACAAATGCAGTTCATATACCCCAGGTCACTGCTGCTTACTGCCCAGTTTCCATGCCTCATAAATTAGATTAGATTCTTGCCTCCTTCACAACCCATATTTCTCAATCAGAATTGATTCTTTTCTCCTGTGACAGCACCTTGCCTTCATAAACCATGAACATGGACCATATCTCCTATTATTTTATATCTTTCACCCCCCCTCAACTGAAAGTACTTAAGGACAGGAATCATATTTTATTTGCTTCTGTTTTCTGAATTTACCATTTTTCAGTGATATTTTCTATAAATAGCTGATATTTCCATAAATATTTGATCGAAGATTTGATCTTCATTGTCAAGTTGACTAGATTTCGAATCACTATGGAAACACATCTCTGGCTATGTTTATGAGGGTATATCTAGAAAGGTTTAACTGGTGAGGGGCAACCTACCCTGAAAGTGGGTAGTAGCATACTATGTGCTGAAATCCTGGCAGGAACTAAAAGGAGAATGAAAACCTACACCAGAATTCGGTTCTGTGCTTCAGGACTGCCCATTCAGAATGCCCAGCTGCCTCACATCCCTGGGGACAATCCTCCCAAGCCACGATGGGCTATACACTCAAAACTGGCACAGTGCCAGCCGCCTTTCCCACAAGCTGCTTCTGGTGAGGCATTTGATCTTAGCAACAAGAAAAGTAGTCAATCCAGATACTTTTGTTGAGTTGAGGAACTATCCTTCTGCCCTTAGATTGTTGGCTCTCTCTTCATGAAAGAATATACTTTTGATTCAAGGGCAGGGGAAGCTTTTAAAGACTCTTTTCCTCTTTTTTTTTTGTTCACTTTAATTTCTTTTTAATTAAAAAATAGCAAACAAAATTTACACATTTATTTTTGTATAATGTTTTTGTGGGATGTCTAAATTAATGCCATTAGCATGCATCATCCCACATAATTACCTTTTTTTAAACAGTCAAAAGAATTTTAAAGCCTACTCCTCAACAATTTTCAAGGGAACTCTAATGTTTTTAAATATGGACTCTGTGGTATAGGATGGACCATTTTCTCATTGAGTATTCTTTGACCAGCATCACTCCGGTCTGTCTCCTTACTAGTCCCAGGTGGCAAACATTTTACTCTATTATGTATTAATTAGGTTATAAAGTTCCACATGTGAGAAACTTTAATGAGGAGGACCAGGGTGAACTGCAGCAGCATCACAGCACCTAGCAGTCTGTCTGCAGCTGGTGAGTGAGTCAATGAAGAGGGTCTGACCACATCCTGTTCTCAAAGCAAACTCTCTGGTCTTCTTATTTCTCCCTACTGATGGGACTTGCCTGTTCCTCTCGCGAATGGAAGGGCATGGGAAGCTTAAAAGATCTATTTCTAAGATTCCCTCGAAAGAGTTTATTAAAATGAATTATGATGAGGGGTTTTGTAGATTTATTCATTTAATGTGTATGAGTGCATTACGTGTGTGTTTGTGTGTTTGTGTGTGTGTGTGTGTGAACCACATGCATGTCGTGTGTCCCAGATGTCAGGATGTTAGATATCCTGGAAGTGGAGTTACAAGGGCCATGATCCACTCAGGGGGTGCAGGGATCCAAGTCCAGGGCCTCTGTAGGAGCAAGTACGCTTAATTTCTGAGTGATCAGTCCAGCCTCAAATTAGGATTTCTGACTTAAAACAATGATATGTGGAAAGACAAGTGAAGTGCCAATCCACCATCCCAGAGCAGGCAGCAGAACCCTCCTGACTCTGAACTGTTCAATTCAGATGGAGGCTGCAACTCCCCTAAGATCCTTATTGTGTGCTGTGGCTTGAGTTTTTCCTAGAAGAATAAATCAGAGCCTGTTTGTTCAAACCATCCAATGATTCTGTACTGCATTAATAAAATCATTTCAGCATATACACACTAAGTAGTAGATAATGTTATTTGCAAATAAAGTATGAGGAACATACCCAACAAAGAGGGTCCTGGTCTAAAAATTAGCTCTGCTGTAAAAGAACAACAAAAGGATATATTTCTTCAATTAATAGTCATCGAGGCCTTTCCATGTAGTGAATGCTATAGACCATCCTTTTTTTCACTTGTAGTTTACCTACCCACTTAATAACAGGGTAGGGTTCTAGAATGAGTTTTAAATTAAAAAAATAACGGAACCTTTAAAGATCAAATACAATTACATGTATATTATTGTCAGCTGCCATATTTATAATACTTAAAAGAGTGTTTCAAAGTTAAAACTTTCCTAAAGAAGATGGAATTGCCATGAAGGTTTCCCATCACTACAGTTGTTCATACATAGAATAAGGCCAACATTATATAAGAGGTGTTGGAACTCTCCTGAAATTTAATTGGACAATATCGTAAGAACTCCTGTATTTCCAAGTAGGGAATCCCATTTCAGGCCCAGGACCTTAAAGCCAAGCAACAGCAATCTATATATGGATTCACTCCAGGATTCTAGATTTCCTTTATATGTACAATGAGCCTTAGTCAATGCCTCATTGGACAGAAAGATAGAGCTTGGGGGCTTCCATTCCCCTTGTTCCTAATTATTTTTGCCCTGACAGTACATTCTCTCTCCTAGTGTGACAAGCATCTTCTGTCTGTTGTCACCTGCATCTCTCCCACACTGGGGGGAGGGGACTGTGGGAGGCAATTTGCACCATGAGTGCTCCTTGTTTGGACATTCTGTCCTTTCTTTATTTGTATTGTTCCCCCACGTGGCTGCCTGTCACTGGTAAATTACAGTACCAGAACTTAGTTGAGAATAGTCAAACAGCTTTGAAACCTGCATCTCAAAACATACTCCTATGGCCTCTATGTCATTAATCACAGCTCACGTAGCTGTGCTGTGACAAGAGGCACTGTTTGCTGTGTCTTCATTGGGAGAAAAAAAGTGTTCAGCAAAACCAGAGCATATTCATGCTCTTAAGTGCATTTATAAAGTTAGTTTGTCTAATCCAAGGTAGCGATAGTGAGAACATCTTGACATCTGGAGATCACAAGGGGGCGAACAATAGTAAGTTTAATGGAAAAACATTTCTGATTAACTGTGGCTGTCTCTGACTAATGAAGCAGTCATATAATGATCAAGGTCCTTTGTAAAGCCCTTTGTTTCTGAAATTTGTTTTGTATCTGAGAGTCTCAAACCTGGTTGGGTCCATTTGGCTGGTACTAACTACTAAAATGTCTCCCTGAAGAAAATTGCTTCACAGAAGCATGAAAGCAAAGCCTTCCGTGTGGCCAGGAAGGACCTAGAAGAATCGGCTTAGTCCTGATGAAAACCAGGCAGAAGGCCAACTCTTCTTATATTTGGTTTTCATGAGAATCTGTCTGTGGGGGAGCTCTGAGTGTTTCTAGTGCAATAACAAGCTTGTGTTCTCTGAGCCAATTAGTATGTAATTAGGTGTTGGCTAATGAGGAGGAGGGAAAAGGAGGAGCTGGCAGAGGGAGCTAGTGTGGGCGTGACTCTTGTGTATGCAGGTGGTGAAACAGTACATGTTGAGAGCTAAATTGAATTTCTAAAACCCCGTAATTTGTCATGCTCCATCAGAAAGTGCTGGAGTAGACTTTCAACATCCTTTCTCCATTTCTGTGAAGTGTTATTCTTTTCCTCTTGGTAGAATGAAGGTAGCACATGTGTGTTGACATTTCTCATTGACCATTTTTGAAGACTTTACCATTAAAGTGCTAACAGCTGTTGAGTATTGAGTTACCTAGGAAGACAAAAGAAAATAAACAGGTTATTTATTCTACCATAACCATATGCTTTACATTTTCATCTGTGAACTGAACAATGACCTTTGCTTTCATGGAGTTTACTTTCTAGTGAGGAGAGTTGGAACCCAAAGAACAACAAAAGTTAGGCAGATGGTAATGAAAAAAAGTAGATTTTGGGTCCTCAGGGTAAATGTTTGAAAGGTAGCTGAGGTACACTTCATAAGAATTTAACATCTATGCAAAGTTTTGAAGAAGTTGTGGGAAAAAAACTTGAGTGACATGAGGTGGAAACTGACACACAAGTAATGTATTCGGTAGGACTGAAGCATTAGTAAAACAGCTCAGGGTTTTTTGTTTGTTTCTTTCTTTCATGCTTTCTTGGCTCACAGTTCAGAGGGAATGATACATTATAGTCGGGAACACACAGTGGCTGAAGGGCTTGATCTGTGACAGTGACGTAGTGGCAAAGGTCTTACAGTTTTCTAGATCTGGAAACAGAATACTTGGTTTGATGTAGGCCAGTTTATAATCCCCCAAAGCCTGCTTCCTGTGGCCAATTTCTGAAAGCCTGCCTCTTGTCTCAGAGGAGCTGCAGTCTTCCTAAGAAGCACCACTGGCTGGGGACCCAGCCTTCACATGCATGAGCTTGTGAGAGACATTTGAAATTCCAACCACAGTAGAAGGTGACCCTACTCATTGAAGAGCCTTGGGGCAAGCATTTCCATTCTTTTTCCAGTAATGGGTATAGATTTGTTCTGGCATACTTATGTCATTCTGCCTGAAGCTCAGGGCACAGAGGAGAACAATTTGGCCTCCATGGAGTGTTGAACACATAGCCATGTAATTGCTAACCATGTGAACTGATCAGTTGTATTAGTGGCTAGAGAAGTCTTTAGTATCCAAGTCATTGCTTACCTTATAATGTTGAACAGACCCTGCTAAGAACCAGGCACAAAGTCTTTTCTGAGATGTACAATGCAGTATGACAGTTATTATTTAGAAGGATGCTTTGAGTATGATTTATTCAAGATGATGATGATGAAAATTTGTAGAGAACCCAGGATTTTTATTTTTACACATTATATTTAATTTTTACATTAAGTTGTCTCATCTGCTAATTTACTAACACCATATCCGTGTTTTTAGTGATGCTGGCTATCACAATTAGGGCCTTTCACAAAGGTGGTTAAGTATTCTACTATTGAGCCACATCCTCAGTCTGATACAAAAATTCTAGCCCATTGTATAGACTCCAGTCTAGCCCTATAAAACAAAAAATGATCTGGCACTTCTATATAGGGACTGCAATGCAGGGCCATCATGGTCAAGTCTAGGGAGTATCCTATATTTGAATAAGAGGGCACTCAGGGTATCCCTGTATCCCATGCTCCCTCCTAAGAATCAGACAAAGAGCATCTTAGCTAGTATGTGCCAGATTGTCTTAATATCACAAAAAATGCTTTCTGTGAGATGACATTTATTAGAAAATGTTTTGCTAGCTAGTCAAAAGGGTTACCTGACTCTGTTTTAGTAAGCTGCCAGTGGGGTCTTCACTCCCTTGAAGCTGTGTGCTTGGGAAAGCTGATTTAATGGATTCCTCAGATCCTGGTCTGATACCCTACACAGGAACATAATTGCTTATTGAAAGGATAGATGGTTTTACTGAGACAATGAGTAAAAACATGTTGTACTTTGAGATGGTATCGTGATTTAGGGGGAAAAAAGTTTTTGCTAATTAAAAATTAGATGGCATATATAACATACAATGCATTCTAAATAAAAATGGGGAAGCAGAATTATAAAATTGTATTATTTCTCCAGTTTTAAAGAACTTAAGCTGTTATCAGAAAGAAATGAAGCTTTGCAAATTTTAGAAGGGAAGTTTTCCAGGAAGTATAAATGTAAATTGTCTATTATTTTATGTTCAAAAAAAGGTTTCATAGAATATATTTTTATTTCCATGGTGTTTGTTAGTTTTATTTTACTTTGAGAAGGATCAAAAAGCATTGTAGGTCATAACAAAAGTGAAATAAGAAAGAAAAAAAGAAAAAAAAGTAGAGAGAAGACTTCTTAACTAGGGAAAACTGCTTCTTGACTTCATTTCCACAGTACAATTCTGTATTAGTTACTTTTCTGTTGCTGTGATAAAACATCATGGCCAAGAAAACCTATTGAAAAGTTTATTTGGTCTTTAAAAATTATTTAAAATCTATTTACTCACTTTACATCCTGATTGCAGCCCACCTTCCTCTCCTCCCAGTTCCCCCCCCCCTTTGCACACCCTTTCCCCCCTTCTCCTCAGAGAAGGGGGAGATTCCCCAACCCATGCCCACCCACTGCACATTAAGTCAGAGCAGAACTAGCTACACCCTCTCCCACTGAGGCCAGAGTAGGCAGCCCAGTTAAGGGAGTGTCATAGAGGGCTCCTGCTCCAGTTATTGGGGAATCCACATGAAGACCAAGCTACACATCTGCTACATATGTGCAGGGGCGGGGGGCGAGCACTAGTCCATGCCTGCTCTTTGGTTGGTGGTTCAGGTGGTTCAGTCTCTGTGAGCCCCATGGACCTAGGTCTTCTTGTGGAGTCCTTGACCTCTCCGGCTCCCTCAATCATTCCCCCAGCTCTTCCATAGGACTCTCCGAGCTCTGTCTGGTATTTGGGTGTAGGTCTGTGTACCTGTTTCTATCAGCTGCTGGGTGAAGCCTCTCAGAAAAGATATGCTAGCATCTTGTCTACAGTCATAGCAGAGTAACATTAATAGTGTCGGGGACTGGTTCTTTCCCATGGGGTGGGTCTTAGAATCCAGAGGTATAGAGTTCATAGTGATGGGGACAGCATAACATCAGGCAGCAGGCACAGCAGCAGGAACAGGAAGCTGCGCGCCCATGGGGCTCTTAATCTTAAAGTCCACCCCCAATGGCCTTCTTCCTGCAGAAAAGCTGTCCCTCCAAAATCTCCCCTAACAGCACCACCAAGTCAAGTGTGCAAATGCCAAAGGGTGTGGAAGACCTGTCATTCCAACCACTGTATCTTCTCTCCTAGCACACACCTTCACTCAAGTGGTCAAAAGAAACAAACAAACAAACAAAAAACTGTTCCTCAAATGCCTCAAACCCTTGTGCTTTTGTTTTTACTATTGGGTAAGAAGCTTCTGTTATTTCAATTTTTAAAATAGTTCATACCTTATTTGACTGCTCCTTAAACTGGGTCACAATTTCATGTGGGTCCTGCAACTAAATGGGGTGGGATTTTGTAAGATTATAATGTGCCTGACCACAAAATAACTGAAACTCTATTCAAAGTGTGTGATGATGGGCTTCTGGTATCAACGTCCATGTTGCATTACATGGCATCACTACTGCTCTGACTCTGAACAAGCACCATGTTCACTTTGCACTGTACCTCCCTCACCTCATACCATGCAACCCAATGAAAACTATATAAGCTTCCCCCTTCCCCCAGCTCATACTCCAGACAGAGGTAGCAAGTGTAGTGCTTTAACTGGTATGGTCTTCTCTTAAGGAACATAGTGGTTTATTTGTAGAAAACAAGAACTTTTATTATTTTCCTACCATCATCCTTTAGTACTTAAGAATCAGTCTAGCACATCTCTGAATTTTATGGTTTTAGAATATTTCATTTGCTCACTTGTGTTTCATTGAAAATACTTTAAGTTTTATGTTGGGATTTATAAAGAATACCCAACTATTCCTGAAATCGTCTGAATCTGCCATGTGTGCTATGAACTGATGCCAAATTGCATTCTCAGCATTGACAGTTATAAAACAGAGTGCTGATCAACTCAGAGTCTTTGGAGACACCTACTTCATAGCCTGCAGTATTCAATATTTAGCCAAAATTTAATTGTTTATGCCTAAATAGATAAGAAAATCCATCTTATTTGTTTTAGGTGTTAGTATGCAGTAAAATGTGTACAACAAGGAATTGCTGTAAAATAGATACATGTTCTCATTTTATAAAATTATTTTTATGCCAATTTTATTTAGCTATATCTCCGGGATCATGTAAATTTTTATCAAGCACAAAGGGGGGCATAAAAAGAATAATTTAAGAAATCCTTCTCTATTTAGCTTTTAGCTTGAACAGTGTCTGTTTTTATGAGCCAAATGTAAGACTTCAAGATTTACAGGACCCTTGTGAAAGAACACTGAAGTGTGGAGCCATTGGCACCAGATATGGCAGTGTTCTGGTCCAGCATATTAATATTAAAACTACAAAGAAATCACAGAGAGAGAGAGAGAGAGAGAGAGAGAGAGAGAGAGAGAGAGAGAGAGAGAGAGAATGTGACAGTCCTTGGAACTCACAACCTTAAATGGGATGTCTCCATCAAATTTCCTCAGAGTTCGGGGAACCCTACAGAAGATGAAGTGGAAAAAGTGCAAG
Source organism: Acomys minous (assembly GCF_964271855.1). Classification (NCBI taxonomy): domain Eukaryota; kingdom Metazoa; phylum Chordata; class Mammalia; order Rodentia; family Muridae; genus Acomys; species Acomys minous. The sequence goes on from NC_140483.1 coordinate 124,594,733, forward strand.
ATACAGAGGAAATGAAGGACACCAGGAGAACAGGCTCCCTGAATCAACTGTTCATGTCTCATATGAACTCACAGAGGCTGAAACAGCAAGCACAGGGTTGACTTCGGTGTGCACCAGGTATTCTGTGCATATATTATAGCTTTCAGCTTAGTATTCTTATGGGGGATGCCTGAGTATGTGAGCAACCGTGTGGGTCTCTCATTTTTGTGCCTGCTCTTGGAGCTCTTTTCCTTCTGTTGTGTTGTCTTTTCCAGTGTTGATCGGGTTTTTATTTTATCTTATTATATTTTACCTATGTTTACTTTTTATTTCTTAGAAGCCTGTTCTTTTCTGCCGAGAGACAGAAGGGAATGGATCTGTAGGGAAGGAATGGTGGAGAAGATCAGGGGGAAGTAGAGGGAAAGAATACAGCGAACATGACATATCGTATAAGAAAATCGTCTATTTTCAATAAAAGGAAAAATAAGTAGAAATAAATAAATAGAGAAAGGAAGGAAGGAAGGAAAGAAGGAAGGAAAAAGGAAGAAAATTACTTAGGGGAGCAGAGTTATAGCTCAGCAGTTCAGAGTACTTGTTCTTCCAAAGGACTTGGGTTCAATCCTCATACTCCACATAGTAGTTCACAAGCACTTGTACCTCCATCTTAAAGGGACTCTGTTGCCTTCTTCTGATACATTACATACATGTAGGTAAGACACTTAAACACATAAAATAAATAACTATTTAACAAGAAAAAAATTATTCATAGAAAATATAGGTATTAGGATTCAGAGACAAAAACATAAAACAATATTTACATATAATATCCATATGTCCTAAAGGTGAACTAAGGCTATGAAAATATTTTTATAGTTTAAAAGTATGCTACTGACTGAAATTTAAAATGGAAGAAATTTCTAGAAGATATTAACCTCTGATTAAATAATACGGAAGAAATAAAGAGTGACCTGAAGCACAGCAGCAGACACTGTCCAAAAGAAACACAAAGAGAGTGAGATTTACAACGCAGAAGGTCATCACAGAGGCAGCTATACAGTAGAGGACCTATGGCATGTGCGAAGGATCTAAGTGACTTGAAAGTATAATGAGCCCTATTTTACCTGTAAGATAAGAAAGTAAGAATAACAGATAACAAACTAGAAAAAGAGATTAAATAATAAGTACAACAGTGTCTTCTTTACAAAAGGCAATAATGAAGTTCAGTGTGTTTCAAAAGCCTGTTTTTATAAAAACAGAAACAGAAACATGCAATTATGGTGGAAGAACTATATCCAAGTAAAAATGAAGGTTATTTTAAAAAACTGGACATATTTATTCTACTACAGCTGGATTTTTTTCTGTAAAGGTCCATAAAGCTGGTTTTCAGCTTTTCAGGCCACATGATTCCTCTGTTTTACTTTTTATTTATAGTCGCTTCAAAGAATAAAAGTCGTACTTGTTCCAACATGTGCAGGTACAAGTTGCATATCCACCACAGTCTGGCCACATGAAAATTTCAAAGATAATGAGTCAATTGTTGAAGTATATAGACAAGGAGACAAAAGATAAGCACAATGCATTCACAGTAAATATGAAGTAAACAAGGAGAAGAACAACGAACCAATAAGAACAACAACAGCAATAAGAAACAAACAAGATGGTTAAGTTTAAAACTACGGATCTAGATGGATTGTATATAGAATCATTTCCATGTACCCATATAAAAATTGTCAAATTGAAAATAAAAGCAAGACTCCTCCCCACAATGTTACCTGGAGGAAACACACTTGACATAAAAGGAACTGAAAAAGCATACAGTGTACTGTAATTAGGGGGGCAGCTGGTCTGTAGCTTTAATGCAATCCTGATCAAAATGGCAGAAAAGTATTTTTCTAAATCTACATAAGCATTTAATCCTAGACAAAGGCTTTAGAATAACTGGTACAATATTAAAAAGAGAACGAGGTCAAAGGATCAACACTAGCTGACTTTAAGGCATTGTATAATACTACATTAATTATGGCAACATGGTGCTGGTGAAAAAAATCAATAAATTGATCAATGAGGCCCCAGGAACACATTCTGATTTTTGATATAAGAACAAAGGAATTCAAACAGGGAAGAACAGTTTTTTTAGATTTAAGTTTAAAATGCAAAACTAGCTGTGTGTAGTGTTTAGTGCCTGTAGCTCCAGCACACAGGAGGCTAAAACAGAAGGACTGCTGTGAGTACCAGGCCAGCCAGGCTGCACAGTGAGTGAGTAGCCAGTCAGCTGGGAGTGTACAGTGAGTACCAGGCCAGCAGGGGCTACGTAGTAAGACCTTGTTGAAAAAGAAAAACAAAATAGCAAAGCCCAGAAAAAATGCACAGGAAATGGTACATGACCTTTCCCACACACAATCCCCAAAGTACTTCAGATAAAAGGGGGAAATTACAAATCACACTGTGGAATTCAAATTTTCTGTTCTGTGATAGATTTCGGTCGAGACTGAAAGACAAGATACAAGCTGGGAGAAAATATTTGCAAGTGTGCATCTGAAATTAGACTTGGGTCCTCTATGTAAGGAAAAGATCTAGAACGCAACAATACAAAACAAAGAACCCAATTAAACTTGAGCAAAAAAAAAAAAAACTTGAACAGATTCCTTATCAAAGAACGTATCATATACAAGTAAGGGTACAAAAAGATACTTATCATCATAGAGGGTTAGAGTACGGAAATGTAAAACAATGAAACAGCCTACCTGCATATTAGAATGGCTAACATACAAAGAGCTGATGACACCAAATATTATTATTATAGTGTAGAACAAGAAGATATTCATGGGCCTGAAGAGATCGCTCAGTGGTGAAGAGCATTTGCTCCTCTCACAGAAGACCCAGATTCAGTTCCCAGAAACACGTGACAGCTCACAGCCATCTGCAACTCCAGTTCCAGAGAGCCTAACGTATTCTTCTGTGTCTGAAGGCACAAGGAATAAATGTGATTCACATAAATAGATACGAAATCTCATAAGAAGATAAAAGTACATAAATCTTTATAAAAATACAAACTATGGGCCTACTAGTAGATAGCTCAGTAGGTAAGAGGCAGTAGACATGCTAGGTCAAACAAGGAAGGAAGGTGAGAAAAGACACCAGGATCATTGTCCTTCCTTTACCTGTGAGCCACCCACAAACACGTAAACAATCTCACTTGCCCTTCCTCTCTCTCCCCTCTCTCCTTTGCCCTCATCTTTCCCCTCCCCCTCCCTGTCTCCCCTTCCCCCTCTTCCTCTACCTACCTCTCTGTCTTTCAAACACACATTCACCAAAGAAGGCACGGTTAACATGTCTACAGTAAACTCCATACACAAATACATATGGCAGGTTTATTTATCTTTGCTGGAATTAGAGGCAGTCAAGATTTTAAATAGATGAATGAAAAAACAAACTGTGAAGAGTACAATACATTATGCTTTCAGTGTAAAGGGAAACGAACCACCAAGCCATAGCAAATTTATAGTTTTAAGCGTATGTTGCTATGAATGATAGCTCTCTGTAAAGATTGTACTGAGAGTCTGTCCTCATCATATTTTCCAAATAGCAAAACTATAAAACAAATAAAAGACACTGGCTTGGGGGCTATGGAGACAGCTTATTGGTAACGTGGTTACTGTGCTAGCATGAGAACCCACCTTCAAATATTCAGAACACAAAAAGTTAATTAAGAGTTGGTATCTACTTATAATCTATGTTTTTTTTAATGCAGGAATTAATAAGCTTGTGTAGCTTCAAACCCTATTGTCCTGGCTAGGTTTGTCAACATGACACAAGCTAGAGTCATTTCAAAAGAAGGAACTTCAGTTGAGAGAATGCCCCACCTGTTTGACCTGTAGACAAGCCTGTGAGGGCATTTTCTTGATTGACCATTTATGTGGGAAGGCCCAGTTCATTGGGGGTGGTGCCATCCCTGGGCAGGTAGTCATAGGGTGTATAGGAGAACAGGCTGAGCAAACCACAAAGAGCAAGCAGGCCAGTAAGCAGCAGTCCTTGGTGGCCTCTTCTTCAGTCCTTAACTGTAAGTTCCTCTCTTGAGATCCTAGTCTGACTTCACTGCATGATGAGTTACGAACTCTAAGAGAAAATAATCTTGTTCCTCCCAGGTACTTTTGATCACTGGGTTTTTATCACACCAAGAGGAACTCTAACTAAGATACTCATAAACTACAGTACTAGCTTTCCAAGCACGGTGAGTTCACTGGTGTGAGGTTGGCAAGACGGTTGTTGGAACAACCAGCAATTCTCTGATTGGATCTGTGTACTGTTCCACTAGGGGGCATTCATGCCTGGTACTGTAAGCCCAGTCAAAAATCTGTGGCTAAGGAAGTCTTGGGCCCTAGGGATGAATTTATTACTCTTGTTTAGCTAAATTGACACAGTGTTTTCTAAATATACATATTTAGACATTAATATTTTTAAAATATTAGATTAGACTAATGCCTTAAACAGAGAAGTTTTTTTAAATATATATATATATACACACATATATATATAGAGATGAGTTTAGAGACTCAGCTGGCCCAGATACTGAGAATAAATGACAATTGAGTACTCCTTCCTAAATAGGACATGTATAATTCCTCCTCCAAGGTTCTGGGAATACCGAAGAAGAGAGGACAGAGAACGTAGGAGACAGACAACAGGGCGATAGGATAGATAGGTAGACTCAAGACCTTTCAGGCACAAGCTCATGGCAGCTGTGGTTGCCTGCACCGAGCCTAAACAAGACTGGGCATGTCATCAGTCACTCATTGATCATGATGATCTATCGCTTGCCGAGAGGAGCACGAGGGCCCTCCTGAGCCCTGTGAATTACTGGCTACTGACAGATTTGAGAGAAGGACAATCGTTGCATGGCCACACATGAGCCCACTAGCATCCAATAGAGCTCAATCCGTGGTCATATAGACATCTTAGGTTAAGATTAGTGGATCACAAAATGAAACAAAAAGACATGAATGTGTCAGTGCACTTAAAGGGAAGAGGGGTTCTGTCAGAGAGGGAATAAAAGGAGCTAAGAAGTAGTGGGTAAGAGTAGCTACCATGTGTGAAATTATCAAAGAATAAATATAATAAAAATTATTTTTTAAAAACAAAAGCAGAACTGATGTAGCCTGCATATTTAATATCATTACTGGCCAGGTACTCTAATTAGTGATTTAAATGCCTTACTATAATCTTTAAAACATCATATTTTAAAATAAGAAAAATATTTATAGGTTTAAATAAAAACATAACAAAGCTTGGCCCAACAGCTCCTATTGGTCCTATTGGTAACCACAGTATTAGGGGAGAGGAGATGGACCAATCCCCAGGTTGGTGAGCTCCAGGTTCAGTGAAAAAAAAAACTTATCTCAAAAACAACATGAAAGATGAATAAGACAGCCAGCATTGACCTTTGACATACACATGCACACATATGCATATACACATATCTCAAAGAAGACATATAAATGCACACCACACACACACACACACACACACACACACACACACACACACACACACACACTAGTGCTTGACAGGGGATTGAGAATAGGTGAAATGAAGTGAAAAGAATGGACGATAGGGGAATCTTAGGGCAGCTAAATGATAGCATTCTGGATAAAAATGGCAAAGGATGTGTCATTATATACCGGTTAAGATCCCTAGAAATGTAAAGTACAAGTGGCTAGCAATCGTGGAAATGGTGAGTGGCAGTTTTAAAATCCACCAACAACAATTCTTATTTTAACAGCAAGATGTTAACTGTACAAAAGGATAGTGCACAGATGACCGTGTGAGCCCCTGGTACTGTTATTAAGATGTATTTACTTTTTTTTTACAAGGGAGAAATATGGATATATACTTAAATTTATATCCATGCTGCAACAGATGTTACAGATGTGTGGAGAAGGGCTCTGGAAACCTGCTGTGGCCGGGACTGGAAGGCACTTCTCACTACAAACCCTTAGTACTTCTTTTTTAAAAAGCACCCCCCTTTTTTTTCAACTAAAAGGAATCTATTAGGATATTTTTTCATTGATAAAGAGATCGACCAAAGATATTGGGGGAAATGGGAATGTTTTGGGATTCAGCAAATTTGGCAAAAGAGAACCAACTCTCTTCAGCTACAGAGCAGACAAGTGAGTCCCCAGCAGTCCAGGAGAAAGCTAGTTGGCTTTTGAGCTCCCCTTAGGGGTAGGTATGTGCACAGCTGCTCAATCCCGATATCCAGAGGTAGGATCTTCCTTCCCCTAAGGGGTTTGTAGGTACAAGATTGTTTAGACACAGAACCAGGCTGAAGAGCCTCAGTGGCAGAGCCGTGCATGTTGTATCTTTCCCAGCCCTATTATGTTTCTGTACTCAGCTATATAAGGTTGCTTCCGGTCAGTACACTCTCAGCTCATTGCGGTGCATCCTTGTGCGCTCCAGCGATGCTCTAAAAAACCCTGATGGTTTCTGAAAACAATTGCCACGCTGTCATCAATTCTGAACCTGCTGAGCTTTTAAGATCCTAGACAAAAGAATGAATGAATCAGAAATGATGGATGCCTGCAAAGCTTCCTGGCTCAAGAGAAATCTAAGAAGCTGAGTTGATTGAACCTGAAGAAACAGGATGACTCAGTGCTTATTTTAGAATCCCAGAGTTAATACATGTTCTGTATTTGGATCCACTTGGTAAGGGTAAAAGGATCAGAACAGGATGAAAAATGGACTTCTTTTGGCTCTGTAAAATGCTTGTTTCATGCAAGAACATGATGTTTCTTGACAGTCCATGCCCTTTCTTTCTTAGGATTATGAATATTGTTGCCCAAGAACATCCTATTCACCAAGATTCTGGTTGATAGAGCTTAGGATTTGAGTAATAACATATCTATCCCAAAAGATTCTCTTCTGCTTATATTCATAAATCTGCATGCTTCTGGTTTCTGGTGGCTTTCTGTCTAGTATATTTGTTGTTAAAATTCTGCCAAGGATATTTCCTTAACTAAAAAATTGGGTTCTCTTTATTTTATAAAAAACAGAAAACTTCATGGCCCCAGATAATCTTCTGTTTCATATGTAATTAGCCATAATAATGTATAATCATCTGAAAACATGTAAGTGAGGGGTATGTGCAGACTATGTTGAGTTGACTTTTAGTGTGCACTTGGTCCTGAGTTCAATCCCCAATTCCTAAAATAAAATACTACATATGAATTTTCTGTAAATTACAAATAGCATCCCTAGGTCATTCCTATTTTATCATAATAGCAGAGTATTCTAAGTCATCTCCTGGATTTATTTTAGCTTTATTAGTAATAAAAACATTGCAAAGAACCTACCAAGATTTTAAGAAAATGAATACCTTTACCTTCTTCACACACAGATTACCTGATCCGGATTCTCAGGAAGTTTAACAGGATCCTGAGTCTACGCAGTCATTGAGTCTATTCCCGTGTTCTTACAGTTCTCTTCAAAGTGTGCAAGCCACTTCCTTTGTTCTTTAAATATCCCTCTTCCTACCTTCTTATCATGTATTCAACGATCATGCCCCAGATTTTCCCTGGATACTTCTTTCTCAAAATGTGAATTTTATTTTGTTTACTTCATGTTTGTTTACTGTCTAGCCATCTTCACTAATTGCATGCACCCTGCCCACCCCCTCCAGCCCATCTCCAAAGCGATGCCTACCCACAGCCTGCTCAGGGGTGGTTAGGTAAGCAGGAACTGACCCACACTGCCTGACAGGTATTTGCAGTCACCGGGGCTCACAGATGGGCACTGTTCCTTCTGTCTTGTTCTTTTCACATAACCCCCTCCTATTCCCATCTTGATTTGCTCTAACCTAGTTTAAACGACCCACTTATTTCTACACTGTAAATGAGAACATCGTTGTCTAGCAGTTAATAGTCCACTTGGAGCAAACCTGGCTTTATGAATGTTTTCAATATGTCCTGGTGCTTTTGCATGGTGCCTAAATCTCCCTTCTGAGGTTTCTACACTATAACCTCTGGATATATGTATATACATGTGATATATATATATATATATATATATATATATATATATATATATACCACATATCAACCTTCTTCAGAATTTTTTACAGTAAAGCAGAGGACCCCTCAATTGTAAAATTTCATTTCTGAGTTTAAAACTAAACTTTTATTTGATTCAGTGTTAACTTAGCCCAAATTGTCATATATAGGTGAAGACTGTTATTCCCCTATAAAATAATTAATATATATGTATTCTTTATATATATTCTTTGGGCCCTATAAGTAAGTATACATTTGTTGCAATTCAGTTCCTGTGATAAAGCAATATTATGGTTTTATAGGATAGGACAAGTCTAATTTAAATAGGTTAACAGAAAATGGAATCTTATCTTATATTCAGAATATCTAAAATATTTAGCCAATTATGCGGACTCCTTAGGCTTTGCAGATATACCCTTTGTGAAAGAAGGCATGGGGATTGTAGACGAATGACTTTATGTATACTATTGGAAAAGAATTCTTCAGAACTGGTCTTATAGCTGAAGTTTTGAGTGTTACATGTATACGTGTTTATGATTCAAGAGGCCCTCATTCAATCCCTAGTCCTGAAAAAATGAAAACAGGATATAATGATAAAGTCATAGTTCATAAAGGGTAGAAAATCATCTAAGCATATGAAACTCTTCTCTGAGGGTATATGATAGTCCAGGCCTGTGAGCATCAGTGTAATCTTTGTTAAAGATTTTAAGGGACAGACTGCCTGCTGTGGGCTCTGCTAATTATATGCCACCATTCCCAGTGGACTAAACTGATGCTAGTGGAACATTCTGCTTTCTTCCCCCCAGCAGAACTTCTCAACCATCCTTCCTAGCCCATCCCCGTTCCTAAGTATCATATCCCAATACCTAAAAACACATTTTACCTAGCACTTATTGGGATCCCAAAATAATTTTCTACCAGGAAACAGACAGCCACAACACTCCCCTAAGAACCAGAGAGGGCATCAGAAATGAAGAAACAAAATACCCACCAAACAAAGAAAGAACAGATATTAGCACCTAAACTTACAGTCTTCCCAAACCCAGGTGCCTAGATGCCATCATAAAAGCACAAAAATTAAAAGACTACAACATGTCTCTGCTAGAGCCCAGCAACCCTATCACATCAGGCTCTGAGTTTTTGTTATTGCTGTTTTGGGTTTTGTTGTTGTTTTTGTTTTGTTTTGTTTTGTTTTGTTTTCCATTAATTTTTTTTTTACTTTTATTGAATGTCTATGATTTACATGTCATGCACCAAAATCCCTCTCCTCCCCCTAGTAAAATAAAACAAACAAACAAAAAATCTTGTCACAGAAGCTGTGGTATATCATGCAGTATAGCCTTTGTCCACATGTGTTTACTTTCAAGTGTTCATTGCTACAAGTCATGGGTCTGGTTGGAGGCCTACACTATCATTACCTGATCCTCACTGGGACTGCTGTCAGATATCCCGTTGTTGCCATGTGTCAAGGAGATTCTTAATCTTTGAATCTGCAGGTCTGGCCCCTTCATATGTTCCAGCAGGTCATACATGGGGTAGATGTTGGGGTGAGGCCCACTCAGAGCCCTGGATCACAGGCTCTGAGTTTAGCAAAATACCTGCAGTATAATAAAAAAGGCTTTAAAATACACTTTATGATTATGACAGAGTACTTAAAGAAGTCTATAAAAGCAGAAACAAATAGTAGAAATAAATTAGGAAAACTTGAAAATAGACTCAATAAAGAAAACCCAAACTGAGGAAAATATGGAAAAGAAAAATTTAGGAACTCAAAGAGCAACTTCAGAGGCAAGCCTCATCAACAGAATACCAGAGATAGAAGAGAGAATCTCAGGCATTGAAGACATGATAGAAGATATGCATACCTTAATGGAAGAAAATATTAACTCTAAAATCTCCTCACATAAAACAGGCAGGATATCTGGGACATTATGAAAAGAACAAATATAAGAATAAATGAAATAGAGGGAAGAGAAGAAATCCAGGTCTCACACATAGAATAATTTTTCAACAAATTAGAAGAAAATTACTCTAACCTAAAGAAGAAGATGCCTATCAAAATATAACATGCATGCAGATTCTTAAGTAGAATGTACTGGAAAAGAACATCTCCTTGGTACATAATAGTGAAAACACCAGATTACAAAACAAAGAAAGAATATTAAGAGCTTCAAGTAAAAAAGACCAAGTGAAATATACAAGCAGACCTATTAGAATTACAAATGACCTTTTAAAGGAGATTCTAAAAGCCAAAAGGGCCTAAATTTATAGCCTTACAGATTCTAATAAGTCACAAAGATTAGGCAGAATACTATAACCAATAAAACTTTCAATCACAGTACATGGAAAACATAAAATATTCCATTTTAAAATACATTTAAGAGACATGTATCTAAAAACCCAGAGCTTTCAGAAGGCTCAGAAGGAAACGTCAAGCCCACAGAAATTAACCACAAGGAATAAATTATCCCAGAAGAGTAGAATAGAGGTGGCATGTGCACATGTGCACCAAAACAAAACAAAACAAAAACCCAAGAATCAACAAACACTGCTCACTGATATTTATCAACATAAAAGTATCAATTACCAACAAAAAGATGCAGACTAACAGTAAGGAAAAGAAAACAGGATCCACCCTTCTGCTGTATTCAAGAAATACCTTTTGGTATCTTCACCAATCTGACAAAGGTCTAATATCCAAAATATATAAAGAACTCAAGAAATTAAACACCACCAAACCCAATAACCCAACTAAGAAATGGGGTTCAGAACTTAACAGAGAATTCTCACAGAGAAATATTGAATGGCTGAGAAACACTTAAAGAAACGTTCAACTTCCTTAGTCATCAGGGAAATGCAAATCAAAACGACTCTGAGATTCCATCTTACATCCATCAGAATGGCTAAGATCAAAAATTCAAGTGACACCACATGCTGGCGAGGATGTGGAGAAAGAGGAACACTGCTTCATTGCTGGTGGGAATGCGAACTTATACAACCACTTTGGAAATCTATCCGGTGCTTTCAGAAAACTGGGAATAGGGCTTCCTCAAGACCCAGCTATCCCATTCCTTGGAATATACTCAGAAGATGCTCCAGCACACAAAAGGGACATATGCTCAACCATGTTCATAGTGGCCTTATTCATAATAGCCAGAATCTGGAAACAGCCTAGATGCCCCTCAGTAGAAGATTGGATAAAGAAACTGTGGTACATTTGCGCTATGGAATACTACTCAGCTATTAAAAACAAGAAAATCCCAAAAATTCTGGACAAATGGATGGAACTAGAAACAGTCATAAGTGAGTTAACCCAGAAGCAGAAAGATTCACATGGTATATACTCACTTATAATTGGATACTAGCCCAAGAGGCATGTCCCATGAAAGTCTTCACTTACCAGGAGATGGGGATACATGAGAGGACATCCTATTGGGACTCTAGGTGAGAGAAGTAGGGGAGAATGGTAAAATAGAAGAAACCAGAGGGTCCTAGAAACCTACAAGAAGAACATCATGATAGGTAGATCTGGGCCCAGGAGATCTGCTCAAACTACTGCACCAACCAAGGACAATACATGCAGTAAACGTCGAACCTTTACTCAGATCTAGCCAATGGACAGGACATTCTTCACAGTTGAGTGGAGAGTGGGTACTGACTCTGACATGAACTCTGGAGCCCAATATTTGACCACTTCCCTATGGTGGGGAGGCCTGGTGGCACTCAGAGAAAGGATAAGCAGGCTACCAAGATGAGACTTGATAGGCTGTGACCATATAATGGGGAAGGAGTTCGCCCTCAGTCACAGACATAGAGGAGGGGATTAGGGTGAACATGGGAGGGAGGGAGAAATGAGAGGATACAAGGGATGGGATAATGATTGAGATGTAATCTGAATAAATTAAATAAATAAATAAATAAATGAAATACCTTTTCAACAATCCAAAATGGTAGCACCGAACACTTATTTTGTTTAATCAGCAGGACAGAAGTGACTGTATAGACACTTAAGGACCATGTTGAGAACCACAAAATGCCAGTACTAGTAACCCACAAGTAAAAACGGTCTAAACTGTGTGGAACACAGTGGGGTCCAGCCTTGGACCACCCAACTAATCCATAGAAAAGCCCCAGGTTCCTGCAGGCATGACCACCTGAACTCTGAAAGCTATTGGCACATGCCTGGCTCATGTGAATGTTCTGAACTCCTGGATCTCAGAGGAGCTGTGGCCTGTAAAAACACCATCTGTGGCTTCTAACACACAGCAGACACCACAGTCTAGAACACAAATGGATCTGACCTCAAGTTACCCAGAAAATCCACAGAAAGTTCCAGAGTCCAAACAGGCCCCTGGCACATGATCCAATGACTAGCCACATGCCTGGATGGTGGCATTTTCTGACCTTCAGGGCTCAGAGAGCCCTGGACTTCAAAAATTACAGCATCACTCATTGTCTTCTGCCCCCAGGAAGCAAGCAAGCCCACAGGAGCAGCTCTTTGCTTTGATAACTTTTTGCCTACTCCCCAGGTGCCTGGCCTACCTGGATCATAAATAGGGAGCCAACAGAAACAGTGAACCTAGAAGAAATGAGTAGGGTATGCAACCCCAATGTCTATACCTACTCTCAAACCCTCGGAGCATCAGAGACCACCAACCTGATGACACCAGAGACATCACAATGGGAAGAGGTCAGTGTAAGAACATAAGCAACAATTTCCAGGACCACTTGATAACATCAGAAACCAGCAGTCCCACCACCACCACAAGGCCTAGAGACACTATCACACCTGATGCACAAAAGAAGGATTTCAAATCAGAAGATATGAAAATAATAGAATCTTTAAAGGAGCAAAATAAATCCCTCAAACTAGAACAAGAAAAGACAAAGAAAGAGATGAAAGAATTGAATAAATTATATAAGAAACTAGCAAAAACTAGGAAACTATAATCAAACAGGAGAAGGAAATGAATATAAGAATCCAAGAACTGAAAATGGAGATAGAAGCACTGAAGAAAACACAATCCAAGACATTTCTGGAAATGGAAAACTCAGGGAAGAGGGAAGGAACTACAGAGATGAGCATCAGCAACAGAATACAAGAGATGGAAGGCAGAATCTCTGGGGTAGAAGATATGACTGAAGGAATCAACACAATAGTCAAATAAAGTGTTGAACATAAAACGCTCCTGACACAGAACATCCAAGAAGTCTGAGACACTATGAAAAGACCAAACCAAAGAATCATAGAGATAGAAGAAAAAGAAGATTCCCAGCTGCTAGGCCCAAAAAATACTTTCAACAAAAGCATAGAAGAAAACTTCTCTAACCTAAAGAAAGGAATGCCCATAAATATACAAGAAGCCTACCAAATCCAAATAGATTGGACCAGAAAAAGAAAATAATCCTGCCACATAATAATCAAAACACTAAATGTACAGAACAAAGAAAGAATATTAAAAGCTGCAAGAGAAAAACGCCAAGTCACATATAAAAGCAAACCTAGCAGAATTACACCTGACTTCTCAACAGAGACTTTGAAAACCAGAAGGGCCTGGACAGATGTCATGCAGACACTAAGAGACCAGAGATGCTGAGCCAGACTACTTTACCCCAGCAGAACATTCAATAATCATAGATGTAGAAAATAAGATATTCCATAAAAATACCCAATTTTAAATAGTACCTAGCTACAAATCCAGCTCTAAAGAAGATACTAGAAGGAAAACTCCAACCCAAGGAGGATAACTTTACCCAAGAAAACAAAGGAAATAAATAAACCCACATCCACAAAACCAAAAGAAAGGAAGATGACAGATCTTCTGCCACTATCAACATAAAAAAGGAACCAATAACCACTGGTCGTTAATATCTCTCAATATCAATGGCCTCACCTCCCCAATAAAGAGACACTGGCTAACAGAATGGATGTAAAAAGAGAACCCATTATTCTTCTGCATACAAGAAACACATCTCAGCATTAAAAAAACACATTACCTTAGAGTAAAGGGCTAGAAAAAGGTACTCAAAGCAAACAGACTAAGGAAACAAGATAGAGTAGCCATTCTAGGATCTAATAAAGCAAACTTTCAGTCAGAACTAATGAAAAGAGATGGTGAGGTACACTTCATACTCATCAAAGGAACAATACACAAAGATGATATCTCAATTCTGAACATCTATGCCCCAAGTCCAAGAGCACTCACATTCATAAAAGAAGCATTGCTACAGCTTTAATCATACATTGAACCACACACATTAATAGTGGGAGACTTCAACACCCACTCTCACCAATAGATAGATCATCAAGGCAGAAACTAAATGGAGAAATAATGAAACTAATAGACACCATGAATCAAATGAACATAACTCATATATACAGAATTTTTTATCTAAACACAAAAGAATACACATATTCTTCTCAACAACTCATGGAATATTCTCCAAAATTGACCATATACTTGATCACAAACGCAAACCTTAACAGATGCAAAAAGATCAATATTGCATTATTGCGTATTGCATCTTGCATATTATCAGACCACCATGGATTAAAGCTGCAACTCAACAACAGAAGTAACAAAAACCCTGTGAACTCATGGAAACTGAACAACTCCCTATTCAGTGACCTCAGGGTAAGGGACAAAATTAAAAACTTCCTACAATTCAATGAAAATGAAGGCACACCATATCCAAACATAAGGGACACAATCAAAGCAGTGCTAAGAGAAAAGTTCATAGTGATAAGTGCCTTTATAAAGAAATTGGAGAGATCCTATAGTAGCCCCTTAACAATGCATCTGAAAGCTCTAGAATAAAAGAAACAGACTCACTGAAGAGGAATAGATGGCTGGAAATCATCAAACTCATGGCTGAAATAAATTATTTAGAAACAAAGAGAAAAATTCAAAGGATCAACAAACCAAGAGCTGGTTTTTTTCTCAGAAAGTCTAAAAGACAGACAAACTCTTAGCCAAACTAACTAAAAGGAAGAGGGTGAGTATTCAAATAAACAAAATCAGAAATGAAAAAGGAGACATAATGACAGACTCTGAGGAAATCCAAAGAATTACTAGGTCTTACTTCAAAAGCCTATACACCAAAATTTGAAAATCTATACAAAATGTACACTTTTCTTGATAGCTACCAATTACCAGAATTCTATCAGACCTTCAAAGAAGAGCTAATACCAATTCTCTTCAAACTATTCCACAAAATAGAAAAAGAAGGAACATTACCAAACTCATTCTATGAGGCCACAGTCACCTTAATACCTAAACCACAGATAGACACAACAAAGAAAGAGAATTTCAGACCAATTTCTCTAATGGACATTGGTGCAAAAATACTCAAAAGAATACTTGAAAAATAAATCCAAGTATACATCAAAAATATCATTCCCCATGACCAAGTAAGCTTCAGCTAGGGCATGCAGGTATGGTTCAATATATTGAAACAGATCAATGTAATCCATCATATATGCAAACTAAATGAAAAAACAGATGATCATCTCCTTAAATGCTGGAAAAAGCATTTGACAAAACCCAGCACCTATTCATATTTAAAGTCTTGGAAAGATCAAGGATATAAGGCACATATCTGAACATAGTAAAGGCAATATACAGCAATCCTATAGCCAACACCAAACTAAATGGAGAGAAACTTAAATTATTTCCATTGAAATCAGGGACAAGACAAGTCTGTCCACTCATTCTGTATTGCTTCAATATAGTACTTGAAGGCCTAGCTGGAGCAATAAAACAACTAAAGGAGATCAAGGGGATAACACAGGAATGGAAGAAGTCAAACTATCACTATTTGCGGATAACATGATAGTGTACATAAATAACCTTAAAAACTCTTCCAAGGAACTGTACAAAGCTAAAGTCCAAGTGATTAAAAACCTCAACATAAAACCTGACACACTAAATCTGTTAGAAGGAAAAATAGGGCAAAGCCTTGAATTCATTGGCACAAGAGACAACTTCCTGATCAGAACACCATTTCTCCCAAATAAAAATGAATACACCTTCTTCTTAGAACCTCATAGACTTTCTCCAAAATTGACAACATGGTCAGGTACAAAGCAAATCTCAACAGATAAAAACATTTTTAAATAACACCCATCACTGTATCAGACTACCACAAATTAAAGCTGCATATCAGCAACAGAAACAACAGAAATCTTACAAACTGGTAGAAATTGAACAACTCACAGCTGAATCAAAAATAGGTTTAAAAAAAAAGTTAATGTTTCTCTAGAATGTAAAGAAAATGAACACTCCATAAACCTAAACTTATGGAACACAAGAAAATTGTTCTAAGAGGGAAATTAATGGCAATAAGTGCCTACATTAAAAATAAACAAACAAAACCAGAAACAAAACAAAAAAATCCAAATGAGATCTCAACCTAGTAATGTAAAAGTACAACTGTAACTCCAGAAGAGCAACAAAAAAAAGAGGAAGAAGAAGAAGAAGAAGAAGAAGAAGAAGAAGAAGAAGAAGAAGAAGAAGAGAAAAGAAAGAAAAAACAAAAAAGAAAAAGGAAAAAGAAAAGAAAGAAAAAACAACAGAAAAAAGAAAAGGAAAGAAAAGAAATCACACTCAAATGGACTAGGTAGGAAAACATCAAATTCAGTTTTGTATTTAATAAAAGACACAAACAAAACAACACGAAGATTCAATAAATCAGAGTTAGTCCTTTGCAAATGGATGGAACTAGAAATTATCCTAATGAGTGAGTTCACCCAGAAGCAGAAAGACTCACATGGTATATACTCACTTATAATTGGACACTAGCCCAAGGGGCATGTTCCATGAAAGTCTTTACTTCCCAGGAGATTAGAATAGATGAGAGGACATCCTATTGGAACTCTAGGTGAGAGAAGTATGAAAGAATGGGGAAAAGAAGGATCCAGAGGGTCCTAGAAACCTACAAGAAGAACATTGTGACAGGCATATCTGGGCCCAAGGGTTCTGCTCAAACTACTGCACCAACCAAGGACAATACATGCAGTAAATATTGAACCCCTACTCAGATCTATGCAATGGACAGGACATTCTCCACAGTGGAGTGGAGACCAGGGAATGACTCTCACATGAACTCTGGTGCCCCATATTTGACCACGTCCCCTTGATGGGGAGGCCCAGTGGCACTCAGAAGAAGAATAGCAAAATAAGACTTGATACCCTATGATCATATAGAGTGGGAAGAGATCCCTCTCAATCACAGACATAGGGGTGGGGAATAGGGTGAAAGCAGGAGGGAGGGAGGAATGGGAGGATACAGGGATGGGTTAACAATTTATATGTAATCTGAATATATTAATTAAATAAAAAATGAAGATAATTAAAAAGTTAGTCCTTTGATGAAATTAATAACATTGACTAATCCTTACTCAAATAAACTAAAAGGCAGAGAGAGAATATCTGAATTAACAAAATTAGAAATGAATGGGGCATGGCAGAGAGATGACCCAGAAGTTACAGTACTTATTGCTCTTCCAGAGGTCCTGAGACAGTTCCCAGCAACCATCTATAATGTGTTCTGATGCTCTCTTCTGGCATGCAGGAAGAGTACCATATACATAATAAATAAATAAATCCTTTAAAAAAAAAAGAAAAAGAAATGAACAGAGGGTTATAAAACAGACACATACGAATCCCGAGAATCATATGGACATATTTTTAAAAATCTGTACTCTATCAATTTGGAAATCTAAAAGAAATAGGTAAATTAAATAGTACATTCCACTTAGCACTGTTATATCAAGGTTAGATAAGCAATTTAAACAGATATAACACTTAGTGAAATACAAGTACTAATTAAACTCTACCAAAACCCAAGCCAAACAAAAATAAAACTACAGCCAGAGATTTTAGAGCATAATTCTTTCAGACTTCCACAGAAGAGTTAATGGCAATACTCCTCAAATTATTCAACAAAATAGAAACAGAAGGAACATTTCCCAGTTCATTTTATGAAGCCAATTACCCTGATTCTCAAACCACATACAGATTCAACAAAAAAGAAAACTATAGACCAATTTCTCTCATGAAATAGATGGAAAAACTCTTAATAAAATTGAATCCAAGAACACATCAAAAAATCACCTACCATGATTAAGTATGCTTCATTCCAGAGATATAGTGATAGTTCAACAAACATGAATTGATAAACATAATTCACCATAATAACAAATTATATGCATAAAAATTAACAATATCCAATACCCTTTCATGATAAAAGCCTGGAGAGATTAGTGTACAAGGGACTGTATACTAACACTGAAATAAAACAAAGGCACTTAAGAAAAATAAAGGCAATTTACAGCAAGCCCATAGCCGACATCAAGATAAATAATGAAAAGCTCAAAGAAATTCCAATAAATTTAGGAAGGAAAAATGGTTGTCTACTCTTGTAGCACCTATCCAATATAGTACTTAAAGTCTCAGCTAGAACAATAAGACAACTGAAGGAGAGCAAAAGGATACAAATTTAAAAAGAAGATGTCAAAATGTTTTTTATTTACAGAGGCAACATTGACAATGAAATCCCAAGAGCTTGTATTATAAAAACTATGGGGCCCATAAGTGCAACTGCTTTCCCTGAGGCCACACCAGCAACAGAGACCCCAGGTAAGACGACATCAATGCCTTATGCCTGCCAACTCCCTTTAAAGCACACTCAGCAGCGATAAATTGCGCCTCACCCCTTGGGCTTCATTTTCTGGCCCACAACTTCAACAGAAGACCTCTGTTTCCTGGAGCCCACACCAGTTCTAGGGACCAGTTTCATTTTTAATTTACAAAGGCAACTTTGACATCCAAAGTGCCAAAGCACAGATTAGTAGAGCCCAACATAAGAATACAATCGACAATATCCAGGGCAATATGGCACCACCAAAGCCCAACTATTCTACTTCAATAAGCCTTGGATAATCCACTACAGTGAAAAGTGACCTTAAATCTAATCTTGTGATGCTGATACATGCCTTTAAAGAGGAAATGAATAAATTTCTTAAAGAAATGGAGGAAAATACAATCAAATGGGTGAAGGAAATGTATAAAATTGTTCAAGATCTGGAAAGAAAAATAGAAGCAACAAAAAAGAAACTGAGGGAATCCTGAAGCTGGAAAATCAAGGTAAGCAAACAGGAAATACAGATGTTAGAATTAGCAAGAGAAGACAAGAGATAGAAGAGAGAAACTTAGATGTAGAAGATACCATAGGAAAAACTGATACATTAATCAAAGAAAATGTTCAATCTAAAAAGTTTCTGGTACAAAATATTCAAGAAATGTGGGACAATATTAAAAGACCAAAGCTAAGAATAATTGAAATAGAAGAAGCCTTCCAGTTCAGACTCAGAAAATATTTTCAACAAGTTCATAGAAGAAAATTTCCCGAACCAAAGAAAGAGATGCCTATAAATGTAAAAGCTTTCAGAACATAATAATCAAAACATTAAACATAAAGTACAAAGAAAAATATTAAAAGCCCCAAGGAAAAGAGCCAAGTAACATAAAAAGGCAGACCTATTAGAATTACACCTGACTTCTCAACAGAGACTCTAAAAGACAGAAGGGCATGGGACGATATCTTGCAGACTTGAAGAGATCAGAGATGTCACCTAGACTAAAATACCTAGAAAAACTTTCAAATACCATAACAGAGAAAACAAGCTATTCTATGACAAAACCAAATTTAAACAATATCTATCCACAAATCCAGCCTGACAAAAGATACCATATGGCACACTCCAACCCAAGGAGGTTAACTACAGTCAAGAAAACACAGGAACTAAATAATTTCACACCATAAAAACAAAAGGAAACACACATACACACACACACTACAACAACCAACATTAAATAACAGGAATTAAAAATCATTAGCCATTAATATTTCTCAACGTTAATTGACTTAACTACACAACAAAAAGACACAGGCTAGAAGACTGAATTCATAAGCAAAATCCATCCTTTTGATGCATTCAGGAAACACAATTCAGCAGCAAAGATAGACCTTATCTCAGAGTAAAGGGCTAGAAAAAAGTTTTCCAAGTAAATATACCCAAGAAGCAAGCTGGAATAGTTACTGTAGTATCTAATAAAAAGGACAATCAACAAAAAATAATATAAAAAGAGGTATGGAAAGACACTTCATACTAATCAAAGGAAAAATCTACCAAGATGGCATCTCAATGCTGAACATCTATTCCCCAAATTTAATGACCCTTTCATTCATAAAAGAAACATTACTAAAGCTTAAATCCCACATCGAACCTCTCACACTAATAGTGGGAGACTGCAACACCCCACTCTCCCCAACGAATATATCATCAAGACAGAAACTAAACAAAGAAATAATGAAACTAGCAGACATCATTAATCAAATGGACCTCACAGATATCTACAGAACATTTCACCCAAACAGAAAAAAAAATCTGCTTTCTTCTCAGCACCTTACAGAACCTTCTCCAAATTTGACCATATACTCAATCACAAAGCAACCCTCAATATACGGAAATAACTCATTGCATCTTACAGACCACCATGGATTAAAGCTGGATTTTAGCAACAACAGAAACATGAAAAAAACCTACAAACTCATGGAAACTGGACAACTATCTATTATAAGGTCACTGGTTCAGAAAAGAAACTAAGAAAGAAATTAAAGAATGTCTAGAATTAAGCAAAAATGATGACACATCATACTCACACTAATGGGAAAGCAGTGCTAAGAGGAAAGTTCATAGCACTAAGCACCTTCACAAAGAAATTGGAGAGTTCTCATAGCAATTTAAAAGCACACCTAAAAGCCCCAGAACTAAAAGAAGCAAACACACCTGAGAGGAGCAGATGGCAGAAAATAATCAAGAGGCTGTATCCAAATTAACAAAATCAGAAAGAAAAAGTGAGACATAATGACAGATACCAAGGATATCCAAAAAATCATTAGGTTTTACTTCAAAAGCTTGTATTCCACGGCATTGAAAAATATAAATGAAATGGATGATTTCCTTGATATATTTCACTTCCAAAGTTAAATTAATATCAGGCAAACAATTTAAATAGTCCTATAACCCCTAAAGAAATAAAACAAGCCATAAAAACTCTCTCAACCAAAAAGAGCCAAGGGCCAGATGGTTTCAGCACAGAATTCTACCAGACTTTCAAAGAAGAGCTAATACTTCTCAAACTTTTCCAAAGACTAGAAACAGAAGGAACATTGACAAACTAAGTCATTCTGACACTTAAACCACACAAAGACCCCCAAAATAAAGGGAATTTCTGACCAATATCCCTTATGAATACTGACACAAAAATACTCAATAAATACTCCCAAACTGAATCCAAGAGCATATCAAATTCATAGTTGACTGTGATCAAGTAGGCTTTATCCCAAGGATGGTTCAATATGAAAATCCATCAACATAATCCAACATAAAAACAAACAGAAATTTAAAAAAGCCACATGTTTATCTCATTAGATGTTGAAAAAGCCTTTGGCAAAATCCAACAATCTTTCATGTTAAAAGTCTTGGAGACATCATGGACACAAAGCACATACCTAACCACAATAAAGGTAATATACAGCAAGCCAGTAGCCAACATCAAATGGAATGGAGAGACACTTAAAATCCACTAAAATCAGGGACAGTACAAGGATGCCCACTTTCTCTGTATATCTTCAATATAGTATCTGAAATCCTAGCTGCAGCAATAAGACAACTAATGTAGATCAAGGGGATACAAGTTGGAAAGGCAGAAGGTAAAGTATTCCTATCTGCAGATGATATGATAGTATATATATATATGTAGCCCCCAAAATTCAACCAGAGAACTCCTACAGCTGATAAACACCTTCAACAAAGTGGCTAGTTAAAAAATAATTTTAAAAAATTAGTAGCCCTTCTGTATACAAATAAGAAACAAGATGAGACAGAACCTTCCCAATAGCTACAAATAATATAAAATAGTTTGGTGTAACCCTAACCAAGCAATTGAAATACATGTATGACAAGAACTTCAAGCTTTTGAAGAAAAAAATAGAAGAAGATATCAGAAGATGGAAAAATCTCCCATGCTCATGGATTGGTAGGGTTAACACAGTAAAAGTGGTCATCTTACCAATAGCAATCTATAGATTCCTTGCAATTTCTATCAAAATATCAACAGATTTTTAAATAACAATTCCCAACTACATATGAAAAATTAGAGAATAGCTAAAACAGTCCTGTACAATAAAAGGACTTTTGGAGGTATAATCATGCCTGATTTCAAGCTTTACTACAGAGAAGTAGTAATAAAAACTGCACATATTGGCATAGAAACAAACAGGTAACCAATGGAATCAAATCAAAGACACAGAAATACACCCACACACCTACACACACTTGACTTTTGACAAAGAAGCCAAAACCATAGAATGGAAAAAAGAAAGTTTAGAGGATAGGAAGTTAATGATATATATGGAAGACATTAAGGGGACAGTGAAAAGGATTAAAGTACATTGTATGAAATTCTCAAATTTTAATAAAATGTGTTTGTAAAGGAAAAAAAGAAAGAAAAAAGAAAGCCTCTTCGACTAATGGTGCTGGTCTAACTGTATATTTGCATGTAGAATAATGGTAATAGTCCATATTTATCACCGCACACAAAATGTAAGTCCAAGCAGATTAAAGACCTCAGCATAAAACCAGATGCACTTAATGTATTAAAAGAGAAAGTGGGGTAACCTTGAACTCACTGGTACAGGAGACAACCCTAAACAGAAAAGCAATAGCTCAATCACTAAGATCAATAATTAATAAATGGGACCTCATGAGTCTGAAAAACTTCTATAATGTGAATAACACTGTCAATAGGACAAGACAGAATGGGAAAAGATCTTAACCAACCCTACATCTGACAAATGGCTAATATCCAAAGCATAAAGAACTGAAGAAATTAGACACCAATAAACAAACAAAAAGAACAAAGCTAAACATAATTCTCAACAGGAGAATCTTAAATACCTGAGAAGCACATAAAGAAATGTTCAACATCCTTAGTCCTCAGGGAAATGCAAATCAAAATGATCCTAGACCACTACTGGCCATATACCCAAACAATGCTTCATCCTACCCCAGAGACACCTACTCAATCATGATCATAACGGAGTATTATTCAGTCATCAAAAGAAGAAATAAATTCACAGGTAAGTCAATGGAAGTAGAAAAAAATTGAGTGAGCTACCTCAGACACAGAAAGGCAAATATAGTATGTATTCACTTATATGTAGATATTAGCTGTTAAGTCAGTGACATCCAGGCTATAATCTGTAGAATCACATAAAGTATGTATAGAGTAAGGGACTAGAGGAGAGAGATTTCATTGTGAAAAGGAAATATAATAGATAGTACGGAAAGATGGAGCAATAATAGAATGGGAAGATCAAGTGCGGAGAAGGGGAGCATGGGACAAGGGAGATAATATGGGGAAGGACTGATAAAACAAAGTGCTATTTGAGGGGTGGTATGGAAACCTAATACAGTACAGCATCCGAAAACATATACATATAGACAAGTGATCTAAATAAAATTGACTAATCATGGGGAGACAGAGTCCTAATTGGCAATCTCTTGTCATCAATTGAAGTTTCTAGTACCAGGATTGGGTTACATCTAATTGAGTTGTTGGCCAAAGGGTTTCACGGAAATCCATAAACAGTTTCAGCTGTTGCCAAGACTATAGCTTGCTCTACACCAAATGATGGCGATGCCTTGTTGCTGAAGACAACACCTATACAACTCGTTGAACATGGAGAGGTCAAGCTGATACCTACATAGAGCCTTCACCTCTCCATTCTAGTAGTCTTGGTACAGAACTTACTCTGCACGCTACCAAAGGAGAATTACAAGTACCAACCCAGCTGCAAAACCATGGACCTCCAATGCTGTCCTACCTGTGAGACACACCAGTGCACATAGATTGTGAAAGCACCCAACCAATATCTGATTTGACTGAAGACCCACTCCATGGCATGGAACCCATACTCAACCCTGCTTAGGTGAGCAAGATCCTGAGACTAGATATCCTAGGGCCCTAGGAAAAAACTAAATACTACTATTTTTTTAATGTAGGAATAAAAGTGATTCCTTATGACATTGGAGTTGTCTCCAAGTTGCTCAGCCATCACCAGAGAAACTTCCTTTTACATAGATGAGAACAAATGCAGATATGCACAGCAAGAACCAGAGGCCTTGGAACACTCAGGTCTAAACAGGGCTGTCTCCATCCAATGGCTCCCAGGGTATAAGAGCCAGAGGGTATGGAGGATACCATATGACTCACAGATACTGGGGCCACACGCACAGGGACTGAACAATTCTTCACCAATTAGGATCCTAGAAGGAGAAGTGGACACATGCCCCCATTCCTAACCCAGAAATAACGTCCAGTTAATAACCACTCACAAATTAAAATTTAGTTTCCTCCAAGAGATTCTCACTGGGGAAAAAATACTCTTAAGGGTAGGCTGCACATCTTTGTGTCAGTAGATCATAAGCAGGAAATGAACTCAAAGGCAACTTTGGAGGTTTCAGGACTCATAATGTCTTGTCGAGTTTCTTTCCTTTTTTGTCAGTTTTATCTTACCATTTTTATTTGCCTTTTATCATATTTCTATATTTTTCTTCTCTTTATTCTACAGGTCTTTTGTGCATATATTATGGCTCCCAGCTTAGTGTTTTTATGGGATTCCAGAGTGTGCAAACAAGGGAGTCTGTTTCTTGTACCTTTTCTTGGGCTCTTTTATTTCTGTTTGTTTTGTCCAATTCTGATGTGTTAGTTTTTCTTTTCTTTTATTATATTGTATTGCATGTTATCATTACTCCATATAAACCTCTTTGTTTTCTTATGAGAGTCAGAAAGGGAGTGAATCTGGATGGGAGTAGAGGAGTAAAGTGAAGAGAAACTATAATCAGGAATGTATTATGTGAGAAAAATATGTTTTCAATAAAAGGGAAAAAAGTTCAGGGGACTAGCGTGATGGCTCAGCAGTTATGAGCACTGGCTGTTCTTGCAGAGGATCTATATTTGATTCCCAGAACCCACGTGGCAGCTTACAATTAAGTGTCACTCAATCCCTAGGAGATCCCATGCCCTCTATTGACCTCTGTGATCATCAAACACTCACATGGTGCACAGATATGCATGCCAGAAAAACACCCATACACAGGAAAAATAATTTTAGACAAAATTTCAGTTTAACTTAGCATTATTAATTTTGGTTTTGTTGCTTGGATACATGATAGATACGAATGGAGCTCTCTTTTACCCTCCTTCCACCTTGTGTAGAGGACGTAAGATAGGTGTGCTCTTTTGGGAAGGTGAACGGAGGAATAAAGTAGAATGGGGGGGGTTTAAAGGAATCATAACAAACTATTTGTCTAAAAATACACATAATTTTATGTGTAGTGTGTGTGTGTGTACATATATAGTTTTAATGAACTTTTTCACCTCTAAAATCGAAAGACAATCTAACAAAAATGACTTTCAGTTGTTGGCTAGGGCTGTCCAAGAGACTCGCAAAACAGAATGGTTTATCAATGAAAAATTATATTGTCTTTCCTATTCGAAACATTGGAGCATCTGGTAATCGTGTATGTTATACTAGGTACAAATAATGCATAGCCCTTATAGTGCAAAGGATGCCTCCTAAGAACTAAGAGATTTTAGAGAGCTAGTTGGTAATAAGAGCCCAATTTATTAAAAATTTTGGAATCAGAAAACTCTGATATAAATCCTGGGCCCACCAAATTAGCAGCATAGCTTTAGGAGACAGTTTCAGTCCTTAGTTGCTTTTCTTTGCAAAACTAAAATGGTATTACCTACCAATAAAATTGTTCATTAATTAAATTAAAGAAGAATCAGGCAGCATATGTTAACAGTTTATCATTTTCTAGTACATAGTAAATGTTGAGTAGGTAAAAGCTACATATCATTATTTTGAAGAAAGTATTCTGAAGTATATAGATACTGCCTACAGTTCAATGCCAAGTAGACACCAGATAGTCAGAATCGCAAAGTTCATGGTCGGCCAAAGGCGGACTCCTGCTCATACCATCAAAACTATGGCAGAAATCAGTAAATGAGCATGATGCTCTTAGCCAATGCTTTTGAGAACAATGGGGCTGAAGATAGAGATATCAAAAAACTGGACGGACTGAAAGCTGATTTATATACCACTATACATGTTTCCTAGCACTTAGGAGGAGTCAGAAGTATCTCACATTAGAGGACAGCCTGGACTACATAAAAGTTTAAGCTGGACTCTATGAATTGGCAATGTGACTGGACTAAGAGATGCCTAGGATTGGTGAAGTGTGGCTCCATCTCTGTGGGTGCAAACACAGAGGAGATTGGCATCTGGAACATTGACTAGAGGGAAAAGAAATGCACCAGATACATATGGGACCTCAAGGAAGCAAACTGCCTGGATGGAGAAGAGAAGTTAGAGACAGCTGCTTCTTGGTAAGGTGCTTTCTTCTAAGACTGCTCTCGCCTATCCTTGCTGCTGCCCACAGGCATGTAGTCGGTTTCCCCAGCCTTTCAGTGAGAACTCGCTGACAGTGAGTCTCCAGAATCTCTATCTCTCCTCCTCCTCCTTTTCTTCTTCTTCTTCTTCTTCTTCTTCTTCTTCTTCTTCTTCTTCTTCTTCTTCTTCTTCTTCTTCTTCTTCTCTCTCTCTCTCTCTCTCTCTCTCTCTCTCTCTCTCTCTCTCTCTCTCTCTCTCTCTCTCTCTCTCTCTCTCTCTCTCTCTCTCCCTCAAGCCTGAAATAATTAACAGAGGGGGCTGGCAAGATGGCTCAGAATGTAAGAGCACTGGCTACTCTTCCAAAGGACTCAGACTTGATTCTCAGCACCTACATAGCAGCTCACAACCATCAGTGACTCTGGGTCTAGAGGTCTGATACATTCTTCTGTCCTTGGGGACCACCAGTGCCTGAGTGTTGTACAGGCATATATGCAAACAAAGCAACCATATACATAAGATAGAGTAATTTTAAAACTAACATATAAAAACAAGAGCTTAAACTCTGAAACTAGAAATATTTATTAAAAATATGTGATAGTCCCTAAAGAAGAATGGCAGTAAAAAAAACTTTTTTATATGAGATGAGACTGTGGGTTTGGATAAGGAAAACATGAAAGGCGTTGATCTGACATAATTGTAGAACTGAAATAAAGTTAAAAACTTGAAAATGAAAACAATAATTTCATGGAACATAAGATTCAATTTTACATAGTTCTTTTCCTGGTTAATGTTACAAGATCAGTTTTTTTCCCCAAATAATAAAGTTTACAGTCCTAATATCACATACCCTGAAATGGCCTGATTTGGAAAGAGAATCCATCTAGGTCACATTAGGATAGGCCATCCTGAAGCAGGATGGGCTTCAAATCCAATACAACAGGTGTTCTGGAAAACAGACAGTTGTGGGAAATAAACAAAAACACCCACTGAATATGAGTGCAAAAGTTGGAGACATTGTCACAGATCAAAGAGCACAGGAGGCACCAGACAAGGCTCAAGGAAGAATTCTTTCTAGAGACTACGAAGAAGTCTTTATCTGCCTAGCTCCTTGATTTCAGGTTTATAATCTCGAGGATAGTGAACAAATGAACATTTACTGTGTTAAGACACTCTGTTGGTGGCTCTTTATTATGTTTTCTCTGAGAAAGTGGTGGAAGGAGTAAACAAACCAAGTTGGCCCACATAGAACCAAAATTAGCAATTTTCATACCCATTATAAATATCAGGAAATGCACCTCGGGTGCACTGTCACCTGGACCATCTATTGGGGCAGCCAGGCAGGCAAGAGAAACTTCCTTACATAAGCAGACTTCCTGTATTTGCTTGGTAGCTGCAATGCTACCAATCCTTGGGCAGAAGTTCCACTGTCCTTTCTACCGCAAATAAAATATTCAGACAAATATTAAACTCCATGCTATGTTATAGAAGTGAAGGAAGAAAGTTTGAGGTGGGTGAGTACTTTCTGGTGGCCCACTCAGGCTGGATAAACCTTGCCATGGATGATGGGAAGAATAACAGCTCCTCAAAAAAAAAACTTATATCTAAAGTCCTAAAACCTGTGCATATAAGAAAGGGTGCTTTTAAAATATGAAAAAAAATTAGGGCCTTGAGAGGTAGCAATGATCCTGTATGAGCCAAGTGAGACCAGTTTCATCACATGTGCTCTTAGAGCAGAAAACTTTCCCCTCCTGTGATCAGAAGGATGGATGATGGAAGGAAGTTTAAAGAGCAGTAGTGACTTTCAAAAGTCAAGAAATGAGGAAGGGACCTAGGAACAAGGGTAGGCCTTAGAAGCAGGGAGAAGCAAGGAACTTTTCATTAAAGCGTCTTCAGAATGACATTCCCTCTATCTCTGCTCTCTGTGTTCTATTTTTTTATGCCTGCATGTCTTGTAGACAGGGTAAGTTTTGGATCAAAGTTTTTGTGGGTGGGTTGGTATTCTTCTCCATCCACGAGGAGTATTGTTTAGCTAAAGGATGTCCTCTTTAGTATCCATGGCCCCTGCTACTAGGAGTCACAGCTGTAGTCCCCCTTATGTCCTCCCAGAGGCCTACTCTGATCTAGGTCTCCAGCTTGTCACAGAGATGATGCCCCAAGTTTCTCTTGGCCCAACCCAAGACTGACTATCAAAGACACTATTAATAGTACTCTGCAATGCTTGCAGACAGGAGCCTATCAGAGCTGTCCTCAGAGAGACTCTATGCAGCAGTGGTTGGGAATAGATGCAGAGAGCCAAACACTGAGCAAAGCATGAAGAGTCTAGTGGAAGTGGGGGGAAGGATAAAAGGACCTAGATGTGAGAAGGGCACCAAAAAAGACCTACAGGGTCAACTAATCAGGGCCCAGAGGGGTCTGTGGAGTCTGAAACACCAACCAAGGACCATGCCTGGACTGGACTTATGTCCTTAACATAGATGCAGCCAATGAGCATCTCAGAGGCTGTCTCTGACATTGAGATTGTCTCTGTTTCCTTCTTTTCAATCACTTTCCCTGGTGGAACTGCTTTACCAGACCACAGGGGAAGAGGACAAACTCAATCCTGATGTGACTTAATGAGCTGATGTGGGTAGGTGGAGGGGTCCTCCTCTTTTCCAAGGAATAGGTGAGGAGGGATAGGGGAAGGGAAAGTCAGACTGGGAGGAGAGGAAGGAGGGGCTACAACCAGGATAGATAGATAGACAGACAGACAGACAGACAGACAGACAGACAGATAATTTTTTAAATTATCAACTAAAATAAAAAAGACTTCATAAGGAATGCATGCCTTCCACATCCTTGGTTTTGGGTCAACCAGATCTCTTTTTGGAGTCTTGCAGAAAATTGAAGAAAACAAATACGTCTTATTTAAGCTGCTACAGTTGTGATGTTTGAGCAAGTAGATGTGGAAATCTGTCCACTGACTGGTCATGGATACCATGACAGGACCTGGACATTCTGACATGCTTACTCACCTTGATTTTCCTACCTTACGATCAATGATCTAAATCCTCTATCTCTCTTATCTTTAATTTCCTGTATTTTATTTCTAACTACTGTGGTTTTTTGAGATGTCTCAACATGCATCTGAATAAAGGAAACGTAGCTTTCATTGTTGGCTTATTTCCCCACACATGTCCATATTGAAAAAGGATATTTCCTCTCCTAATAAGTAGAAAAACATTCTTAAAATGAGTTTTTACAAATATGTAAACTATAACTTGGGGAGGGGGGAAGGGTTCCATTACTCTTCTCTTGATAAGATGCCAACTGTGTATCTGATATATTAATTTTAACTGATTTGCTGTAAACTATAATTGAACCAAACTTTTGGCAATTTACACAAACATAGATCAAGATGAAATCTTAAAGAGGACAGAGAAGGGCTCATTTATTTAAAAAAAAATACAAATGATATCTGAGTTGCCATCAAACTCTGAATCACATTATTTCATATTTGAAAGAGCTACATTACAATGCTTTTATGAATAATGATGTTACTGAATGAAAAAATAAAAACAGCGGCTTAAATAACTTGAAAGCTTCAATGCCTTAAATGCCAAGTGCTAAAGGAAAGGTGTTTTCAAGTGGGTACATGTGTGAATTCTCGATTTGTAAGTGGCTGAAGGAGTCATGAGGTGGGCACAGCCTGCTTTTGATACCTATTGGCTCTTCTGCATATAGGCAAATGAAAGGGCTCTGTTGCAGGAGAGGGGGCACACCCCAAGAGGAAGATCCTTGCTCCAAATCGCTAACCCTAGAAAAGCAGTGCTCTTGATGTGAAAGAAAATGAGTGCAGATGGTTATTACTACACCTCTGCTCTCCCTTAGAAAAGGCATTATATTGGGGTGTGTGTGTGTGTGTCTGTGTGTGTGTGTGTCTGTGTGTGTGTGTGTCTGTGTGTGTGTGTGTGTGTCTGTGTGTGTGTGTGTGTGTCTGTGTGTCTGTGTGTCTGTGTGTGCAGGAGGAGAAATTACACAGGCTAAGAAATGGTACAACAAAGATTCTCAAGACAAAATATTTTGGAAATTCCCAAAGAACTCAGGCTGTTGCCAAAACTATAGGTTGGTTTCCACAAACTGACAGAGGCCTCTTTGCTGAAGACAACACCTACAGAAGTCACTGAACATGGGGAGATCAAGCTGATGCCTACACAGAACCCCTGTGTTCACCCCTATGATGTAGTGTCTTTGATACAGGAAAAAACTATGCAGACTACTGAAAGAGAAACCTAAACTCCAACTCAGTCACAAAACCCTGGACTTCCAATCTGTCCAGCCTGCAAAATATGCTAGGGAAATGGAAGTATAAAGCTCGTGGGAGTAACCAACCAGTGTCTGATTCGGCTCAAGGCCCACTCCACTCCACGAGAGGGAACCCATACCTAGCAATGTTTGGGTAACTAAGAATCAGAGACCAGGTAGCTGTGAACTTAGGATAAAACCTAATACTACTGGTATAAAAACATAAATAACAATTAAATGACACCTAATGATATTTTTCTATAGTCATTAGTGCCTTATTCAGCCATAATAAGAGAAAATCCCTCCTGGAACAGAAACCAATACAGATACCCACAGCCTAACATGATGGAGAGAGAGAGAGAGAGAGAGAGAGAGAGAGAGAGAGAGAGAGAGAGAGAGAGAGAGAGAGAGAGAAAGAGAGAGAGAGAGGTCATAGTGAAATATCTCCATCAAATCCCTCACCTCAGAGTTAGGAGAGCCCTACAGAAGAGGCAGTGGAAGGAGTACAAAAGCCAGAGCAGATGCAGGACACCAGGAAAAGAAGACTCTCTAAATTATCTGAGCAATGCTCATATGACCTCACAGAGTCTGAAGATGCAAGGACAGAATGTACAGGTATATATATATACAATATATTGTAGCTTTCTGTTTAGTATTTTTATGGCATTCCTGAGTGTGCGAATGAGTGGGTCTCTGATTCTTGTGCCTTCCCTTGGGCTCCTGGGCTCTTTATCTTCCCTTGATTTGTCCAACTTCAAGGTGATGGTTTTTGTTTTATCTTATTATATTTTATTTTGTTTAAAATATAAACATTCGCCGGGCGTGGTGGCGCACGCCTTTAATCCCAGCACTTGGGAGGCAGAGGTAGGCGGATCGCTGTGAGTTCGAGGCCAGCCTGGTCTACAAAGTGAGTCCAGGACAGCCAAGGCTACACAGAGAAACCCTGTCTCGAAAAACCAAAATAAATAAATAAATAAAATATAAACATTCAAATTTTATGATTAAAAAATTAAAAATAAAGAAAAATAAAAACAAAATGGAAATTTTGTGATTTGGACTCTTCCAGAAGAGCCATAAGTAGGTGAGAACGGAAAGGTGGGATGAGAAGAAACAGAATACACAGACCTCGTGAAGTTGATGGAGTGGGAACTGATTCCTGAGTAAAGTGTTAGAGAGGAAGAGGGAAACTCTACATGTGAGTCTTGCTCAATTTCACTTGAAGAAACCCATATAGATTGCATGCCGACATAAAAATATAAGTCCCAGACTTTCATTCCATTAATGGGAAGAATGAATACTCCCAAAACATATATCCCTATCTTAAGTCTCAGAACATGTCTGTGAGTATAACCTTATTTGGCAAAAAGGCCTTGGTGGGTATTGTTAAGTACATCAAGATGAAATTGCGCAGGATATTTCAGATAGACATGGTAATATCCATTGAAGAGAATGAAAAGAAAAAAAAAAAGAAAAGAAAAGACCCAGAAAGGAAGGTCACAAGAAAGAAGCAGAGATTGGAGTTATACAGCCACAAGCCAAGAATATCTGAAACACAAGATCTGATAGAGGTTAGGAAGCAAACTTTCCTAGAGCCGTGGAAATGCCTGTACAGAAAAAAAAAATATTTCTATTGTCTTAAGCCATAAAATGGATGCCACTTTGTCCAATAAATGAAGATCTAGCTCCTCTGTAGCATGTAAGAGAAAATCCAAAGGAGGAATAATGAAGATTTATAAGTTTTTGTACATCTGGGGTGATAATGTGCCCTATAGCCAATCCAGAATGGATATGTGGCCATGGGGATAAAGGTCAGGTAAAAGCAACTGGATCACCTACCAATGACAGAGAAGGACGGAGGACTTCCTCACTGAAGGGTTTTTCTGTTTCATGTCGCTACACCAGAGCCAAACAAGTAACCACCCCAAGCTGTCACTAGGCATGCTCTATACCATGGGCTTGGACCATAAAGTCATTGGGTGTTTACAACTGTGGAAATGCAAAGTGGAAGAGACCTAAGAAATACATACCACCCTCCCTCTCACTGCTAACTCTTGCACCAGGCTGTTGTGGAAGGCAAAATTATCCAGTACAAGCAAAAGTGGAAGGAAACAGAAATGCATAAGTAATTACTCTAGATTTGATAAATAAAATTCCCAACTTTAGGAAAGGCATACATATAACCAAGTAGATATAGTTCAAGCCAAGAATCAGTGCTGCCATGTGAAAATACTCTGAGCAAAGCTATACAGTCTGTTACAGATAAGACTTGTCTGCCCAGGAGCTTCATAAGAAGACTCCCTACAAAGATGTAGTCTATAGGCAGCTCAGGCTTCATGTTGGTCCTCTAATAAGGAGAGCAGAGCCTGTCTCTGACATGGACTCTGTTGTCAGCTTACTAATTACTTTCTCGTGGCAGCACTGCCTTGGCAGGCTACAGAGGAAGAGGACATGTTTAGTCCTCATATGACTTGATGACTTGGGATGGATGGGAAGAGAGGCTATGGCTTTCTGTGGAATAGGGGAAGGTGAATGTGGGGAGAGGGGGAGAGAGGGTGGGACTAGGAGGAGCAGAGGGGGGGGGCTATGACCAAGATGTAAAATGAATTAACGATTTGAAAAGACTGTGTCCTCTACTGAAGTAAAAACTAATTACTGAAAGTATTTAAGAGTATACCTAACAGCCTAAGCAGTATAAATACACATGGATTTTTAACAAATATTGGAGAAATCATCTTCTAATGGCAAAGTGTCAGAGACCATGTTATGTCATAAAGAAAAAAAAAAGGATAAAGCTTCAGAAATTTGAGTGATTTTTTTTTTAGCTTTCTAAATACACTGCATTTTTGGTTGGAAGAGATCCAGCTTCTTTTGGGTGTTCATCTTGTCTGTTTGGAATGTGGGCCCAGGAAAGGGGATTCCAATCTTCACTTCCAGGGACATT
This sequence comes from Acomys minous, assembly GCF_964271855.1. Classification (NCBI taxonomy): domain Eukaryota; kingdom Metazoa; phylum Chordata; class Mammalia; order Rodentia; family Muridae; genus Acomys; species Acomys minous. The sequence continues at coordinate 124,628,507 of NC_140483.1, forward strand.
GGTGGATACAATTATTTCAGTTTCTTTTCAGTTGATCATACATTTGAGACAAGTGGTCCATCCTGGGTAATAATCACGACAGGAAGTCTCTTACAGAAACTTTGGGGAAAGGCTAAATTGTAGAAATAGTAAAGATCATTGGTTGTCAGCATCTTGGTGAGGGTCAGGGGAAGTGGAAAACATCAGTTTGTAAAGCAGCAGAAAAGAATCTCTGTATGTCATCATAACTGTGTATAAGTGACATTGTATATTTTCAAAACCCATGGAATCTATAAAATGAAAAGCAATCCTTACACTAATAACTTAGGGTGACAATGGCATATCGATGCATGCTTAGTAACTGAAAGAAGTGTGCCATCTGCTGAGAAAGGTGGTGTGAGGGAGATGATGCATTTATGAGGGCAAAATACATATGAAAAAACCTTCCCAATATTTATTATGAATCTAAAACTCAGATATAAATAGTCTTAGATCATATAGAAAAATCCTTCCAAATTTTCTGTATATAAAACCTGACCAATAATCACTTTCTGTAAATAACTTGGAAAATATCTCATTTTTTGCTTTGAAAAACTAAAATACAAAATGAGGTATGACTTTATCATGGATTAATAAGACTTTAATTAAATTACTTACCAATGTCCACAATCAAAAAACTGTCATAATAACTCAATAGGAGGTTGGGCCCCATATTTCTTCAATGAAGGAATATTCATATCATCTATAAGCACGACACATTTCTATATTAGTACACTTTCTGTTGTAGTAACAACCAGCTGAGACAATCAGTTTGCAGAGGAAAAAAGTTTATGTTGACTCACAGTTTTAAAAAGTCTCAACCCATAGTTGGTTGTCTGTGTTGTTTTGGGGCTTGTGGCAAGACAACACACTCAGGAAATGCATGGAAAGTAAAGTAGCTTATTTTATAGCTGGGAAGCAAAAAAAAAAAAAAAGATGTTGGGTTCCTACAGTCTCTTCAAAAGCCTATCTCCAGTGACTGGAATACTTTTCACTATTCTTCATCTCTCCAGTGTCCTGATGTTTCTCCAGCTGGATACCAAGCCTTTCCTTCATGGGTCTTTGGAAACTATTCCAGATTTAAACTGTAGCAGCCGTATAATTGGAGTCAGTTAATTTGTGCCATTTCTACATGGGCTTCTTTCTTTAGTAACACACATTCAAATTCCTTCCATGTCTTCTTAGTTTTAATTAATATTCCTTTGTCATAGATGCTCCATAGTTTGTTAGTCCACTCATCTCTTAAAGGGCATTTTGGTTGCCTTCAGGTTTTCGACAATTCTTATACTAAAACTGTTATAGACATTTGAATGAAAATATTATGTGGATGTGTTCTCAACTGCATTAGATACATACCAACTACAATAATAATAATAATAATAATAAAAAGAAACTTTGGGGAAGGATGCTGAGTAATAAATGGACAGAAACGTGTATTCCATGTTATAGTAAGAACTATTATCTTAGGGACTGTGCCATTACTATCATGACCATGAGGGACCAGGATGGCACAGAGACTGTCAGAGAAGAAATATGAAAAAATACTGGAGCTTTAAATTTACATTTGAGTCTCTGAAATCTCAGCTGTACCATACAGTTTTAATAATGCCTGCTTTGAGGGAGATTGGCTCTAGTCTAGACTGCAATCTGCTTTTGTCTCTTGCAGCTAAGAACAGCCTCATTGAAAATGGAATTATCAAATGCTAGAGTAATCTCTTTTTAAAAACTTTTAATTGAATACAAAGTAAAGGGATTCTCTAAAGCTAATTTTAATGTTAAATATGGCAAATCAGTGAAAGCTAGTAACTAAAATATAAGCCATAGCATCACACACACTGCAGTGAATCCTTACCCAGTGATAAAGACAGGGCTAATAGGAGATGGAAATTGAAACATAAAATTATATAAATTTGTTTATATATATGTACATATATTCATAAGTGCATAAACAAAATCTGCTGAATTGCTGTTACTTATATGTTTATGTTTGGAGGCTAACTGGTGTACAGCCAGTGTGCTCTAATTCCTGGGGAATATGTGGCCCCCCCACTCTCAGCGTTCCTTAGTGGCCTCTATGTTTTTACATAGGGTTGAGGCCTTTTGAACTTTCCTCCATCCACAATAACATATCTGTTGGTGTTGTACTTGTTCTCGCCATGTTTTGCGAGTCATGTTGGTGAGACTTCATGGTTGCGGCTTCTGGCACTCATAAGAAAAACAGTCTCACCACAAACTCCCTGTTCCTCTTGCTCTTGAGTTTGAGAGAGAGAAGGGAAGGATATATGGAACGGTGTGAAGGAAGAAAGGGGAAGAAGAAGAAGAGATGTAATTATATTATAATCTCAAAAAATAAAATGAAAAACTAATTAAATTTAGGTGAACTTGTTTTAGGGATACATTGATTCATATTTCTATAAAAATTGACAGAATAATAAAATGTCTTTGTGCATACAGTGCAAACAAATATCTCTTGGAATAGTAGTTAGCAAAAAGGAATGAACTTTATAGAATTTTTTCTGACCCCCTAAAAATACTTCCTGGTATTGTTTTTTTTTTTAAAGTATTTTTTCAGGAGCTTATGAATCATGGATTATCATGAGATTCTTGTTTATTTAAACGTAAAATGTTAAGAAAAAAATCTAAAGTCTATGGCTACTGGATTACATTAAAAGAATGACTCAAGCCAGGAAACTTTCTTTTTTGCTTTAAAATTTATTGATTCATTCACATTACATTCCAGTCATAGGCCCCTCCCTCGTCTCCTCCCAGTCCCACCCTCCCTCTCCCGTCCCTCCTCCACTATTCCTCAGAAAAGGGCAGCCCCTTCCCCATCCACCCCAGCTCATCAAGTAGCATCAGGACTGAGTCCATCCTCTTCCCCTATGGTCTGGGAAGACAGTCCCATCAGGTGGAAGTGATAGAAAATCAGGCAGTAGAGTCCATGTCAGAGAGAGCCTCCCCGCTTCTCCCATCCCCTCACTAGTGGACCCACATGAAGCCTGAGCTGTCCATCAACTACATCTATGTAGAGGACCTAGGTCCAGTCCATGCATGGTCCTTGGTTGGTGCTTCAAACTCCACAAGCTCCTCTGGCCACTAGTTAGTTGGCTCTGTGGTCTTTTTGTGGAGCTCTTGTTACTTTTTATCCTTTCCCCCACTTTTTCACTAGACTCTCTTGGTTTCGCCCAGTGTTTGCCTGTGAGTCTCAGCATCTGTTTCCAACAGCTGTTGGGTAGAGCCTCTCAAAGGACAGTTGTGATAAGGTTCTTGTCTGCAAGCACAAAAGAGTATTGTTAATAGTTCCAGAGACTGGCTCAGTCTCATGGGGTGGGTCTTGGGGTGGGCCAGGTATTGGTTGGACAAGGCCTCAGTAGTAATTTAATTGAAATTCCCTTGCTTCCTCACTAGGGATTCACATTTCTGTTTGATATTGTGTGAGGTTTGACTTTTGGCACCTGATGAATGCAGGTACATTGCTTGTAATCTAGAGCAAATACAGAAACACTGATGTAAAATTCTAAAAATAAATTTATATTAAATATGGAAAATCAGTAAAAAAAAAATGACAATCCATAGGCAGGGGGAAAAATGCAAATTCTACTTAACTCATGGCTCTCCCAAGATGCATTTTCCTGCGATGGTTACACCTTGATCATTTAACATTGTTAGTGTACCATATAAGTTGAAATTCAATCAAAATAAACCCTATGGACTTTGTGTATTGAAAAGAGGGTCAGTAATCATTAAAGTTGAAATTCAATCAAAATAAACCCTATGGACTTTGTGTATTGAAAAGAGGGTCAGTATTCATTAGTTGTCTTTGTCATTTTGGTCTTTGGGCATATCTGTGAGAAAGTGCCTTGGTTGTTAATTATGGCCGACCCCACTGTTGGTGGCACCGTTCCCTGGACAGGTGATCCTATAAGAAAACAAGCTAAGCAAAGGTTTCCGTGTGACCGTAACAGCAAGCAGTGTTTCCCCTTAGTTTCTGTCATTATGTTCCTGCGTGAATTCTTGCCTGACTTTGTTTTCAATGACGGATGTAACCTGTAAAGAGAAATAATTCCTTTCTTCACCTAACCAGCTTTTGATAAAATAGATAATCACAGCAGCAGAAATGAAACTGGAATGTCTCAGATATAATTATTCCTACATCTAGAGTATGATTCATGTCGTAATGGTTAGGAAAATCATAGCTGTTCTCCATATGCAGAATTCCTGGCGTATTAAGTAGGACATGGGTTCACAGGGCAGAGATAATATTTCAAAATTATTTGTCTTAAATCATGTTAGGTGGCACATACCTTTAAACCAGCACTTGGGAGGCAGATCTCTCTGTATATCATGGCTATATAAGGAGGCCAGGCAGGGCAGCAGAAAGAGACCTTGTTTTTAAGAAATTACATTTTATTTCTTTTTCTTTCCAGCAACCTAGTTTTATATGCACAAAGTATCTAAATAAATACTTTATCATCAGTTTCTATAGTGATAAAGACAGAATCTTAGAAATTTACTATATAAAGTTCCAAATTTACTTCTGGCACTTATTTTCATAGAAATATGACCCACTAAACTTTTTAGACATTATTTTTCTCATTAAATGTGATAAAAAATAATTCTATAAAGTTGCCAGCAGGAGTAAGTATCCCCTCAAGCTTGTTTCTATTATTAATATAATAAAAGTAATGGCATCAGCTGTTAAATAAGGCAAAAGAAGTCAAAGTTGCTACAAAGTCACAAAAAACAACATCCATGGAACACATTAAAAATGTAGCTTCATAGTGAATAAATACAGAAAAGTAATGCCCCTTGATGGTTAATATTTCAAACATGGTAGTCTGATCTTAGAGTTCATGCAACAGGAAGGATGCAAGTATGGGGCATGTTAGAGTTTGGCTAGGTCTAAAGAAGGTCTTTTGAAAGGCTGTTATAATATTAAAGAGAATAAGTTGATAAGTTGAACATATTTATGGAGAATAAGACTAGGCAAAGAGCTGGGCATGGTGGTGCACACCTGTAAAAACAAGGTCTCTTTCTGCTGCCCTGCCTGGCCTCCTTATATAGCCATGATATACAGGGAGATACTTGGCTTCTGCCTCCCAAGTGCTAGTTTAAAGGTATGTGCCACCTAACATGATTTAAGACAAATAATTTTGAAAAATTATCTCTGCCTTATAAACCCAGAACTAGGGGAGGCAAAGGCAGGCAGATCTCTGTTAGTTCGAGGTCAGCTTGGTCTACAAAACAAGTCACGGCCAGCCAGTGCTACACAGAGAAACCCTGTCTTGAAACACCCACCCACCCACCCCCCAAGAAAAAAGACTACGTACGGAAAGAAAACAAGTTTGTATCAACTTTTATATCTAAAATGAAGCGATTAAAAATGAAAATGTAAAATAAAAAAGACTCATAAGATATGATGCTATAGTTAGAAATAATGTCACAGTTGAGAAAAAGACATAAGATCTAGTTAAAGCAACTCACTGTCAGTTGTGATGAAGAAAATGTGACTATGGCACATAGAGGAGTGATGGCTTAAATATAGAGCTCATTAAAGCACAAATTGATGCCACATCATACCTAAACTGCTGCTATTTTAGTGAGCTTCAGTGATCAGATGTGTGAAGCTACCATCTACTGCTTTCTCCTACAATTTATTTTTCAACGTAGTTGGGACATAAATCAATCATATCTCTTGAAAACTTATCAAGTTGAATTACCAAACATGGGTATATGTGTGTGTCTTCCCGTCTTGGACCGTACAGTTTTTCCTTTGTAAGACATGCACATTTTTGAAGCCACATCTGGGTGCCTTTTCTTGGGGAAATATTCTTTGCCTTTCAGCAACAGTAGACGGTTCCATTGCTTCATGCACCTGACTCATAAAAAGATATTTTTTTAACTGATCACAATCCAGCATTTTAGAATGAAAGTCATTCATTTATGACCAAACTATTAAGGTTATTCTATAGATTATAGGACAGAATTAAACATTTTTCAATAAGGAAAAAGAATTATTCAAATTTGATTGTAAAATATTTCATAATGTGGGGATAATGATCCTTTAGCAGGCAGAAAGACTCTTAATATGTAGAAAAACTGAAGAATTCTCTTTATAGAAACTTTCATTCATCTTTAATAATAAATTTTCAGCAAACCCAAGTCATTACTAGTACTATCAATGCCTGCCTGTGCACATACATTTTAGTGAATATCTAGACAGAGCTTGCTACTTGAAACCATAAATAAAGCTTGTTCAAGTAGGAGACTAATAGTATCCTTTTCTGACTGAAAACCCTAGTTACATTCTCATTGGCATCATGCAACAATAGTTTCTGTCTCCCCTTTTCTAATGAACAGAAGGAAAAATAAAAGTTGTAGTATTGCTAGAGCTTTTGAGCCTCAAAAGCAGTATCAAATCCAAGGCAATCAGAAAAATGACTTCTTAGAAGAAAATTTTGTAGAAAAGGAACTGCAGTTCTCTTGTAACTCTTGAAAGCCAGAAATGATTTTTAAAATAAATTTAATAGAAAAATAAGAACATAGGTGTCTTAGAACAAGAACAACAGCATTAAACATGGACGGGGAATGCCCAAGACGCCTCAACCCTACACAAAGAACTATAGGAAATGAAGGAATGCTAAGAGTGGAAGAAATAGTCTTCCCCAGAGAAGAGCACACTAATTGGTTATCTGATACCAAATGGTCAATCCTGAAATATATATACATGTAATACATTCAGAATAGGCTGTTTATACAATTGATATATTGATACAATTGATATATTGATGATTTTATATTTTTTTTAAATATTTTATTATTTAATTAATTTATTCATATTACATTTAAATTTTTCCCTTCACTTATATTCACCTGTTCCTCCCTCCCTTTTGCTTTCATCCTATTTCCCTTCCCTAGGTCTATGACTGGAGGGAACCTCCTCCCAGACTGCATGGTCATAAGCTATCAAGTGTCATCTTGATAGCCTGCTTATCCTTACAGTTTTTATCTGCATTTCTCTGATGATTAAGGATGTTGAGCATTTCTTTAAGTGTTTCTCAGCCATTCGATATTCCTCTGTTGAGAATTCTTTGTTTACTTCTGAGCCCCATTTCTTAATTGGGTTGTTTGGTTTTGTGGTGTTTAATTTCATGAGCTCTTTATATATTTTGGATACTAGGCCTTTGTCAGATGTAGGGTTGGTGAAGATTTTTCCCAGTCTGTAGGCTGTTGCTTTGTTCTGTTGACAGTGTCTCCTGCCTTACAGAAGCTTCTCAGCCTCATGAGGTCCCATTTGTTAATTGTTGACCTTAAGGCCTGAGCTGTTGGTGTTCTGTTCAGGAAGTTGTCTCCTGTGCCAATGTGTTCCAAGCTCTTCCCCACTTTTTCTTCTAACCAATTTAGTGTCTCTGGTTTTATGTTGAGGTCTTTAATCCACTTGGACTTGAGTTTTGTGGATGGTGATAAATATGGGTCTAATTGTATTTTTCTACATGTAGACATCCAGTTAGACCAGCACCATTTGTTGAAGATGCTATCTTTTTTTCCATTGAATAGATTTGGCTACTTTGTCAAAAATCAAGTGAGCAAATGTGTGTGGATTCATCTCTGGGTCTTCAATTTGATTCCATTGATCCACCAGCCTTTTGCTGTGCCAGTACCATGCTGTTTTAATCACTGTTGCTCTATAGTACAGCTTAAGATCAGGTATGGAGATTCCTCCAGAGGATCTTTTATTATGTAGGATTGTTTTAGCTATTCTGGGTTTTTTGTTTTTCCACATGAAGTTGAGAATTGATTTTCAATGTCTTTAAAAAATTGTGTAGGTATTTTGATGGGGATTCCATTGAATCGGTAGATTGCTTTTGGTAAGATGGACATTTTTACTATGTTAATTCTCCTGATCTGATTTAATATACCTTATATATGTGAAAACATGATGAAAAAGGAGGCCATGAATTTGAAAGAGACAAAGGAAAGATATATGGGAGGGTTTGGGTGGAGAAGAACAAAGGGAACAATGAAGTAATTATATTATAATCTCAAAATGCAAAATGAATTAATTTGAAATAAAGAGAAATACAGGTATTTTGAAAATAATTTTTTAAAGATTTGTTTATTTATTTTATGTATATGAGTACTTTATCTGCATGTACACATACATGCCCGAAGGAGGATTCATATCTCATTGTAGATGGTTGTGTGCTATTACATGGTTTCTGGGAACTAAACTCAGGACCTCTGGAAGAGGAACCAGAACCCTTAACTGATGAGCCAACTCTCCTGCCCTCAAATTATTTTACTTATACCTTAGAAATTTGGCTATATTAGTTATGAATCCTAACATCTGTGGATTATAAAAAGTTATTTTTATTCCTACATGAGACTATCTCTTACTTTCTGTAGTTTATTTCATTGATGTCACCTCTTCTCCTATGACTCATTATTACTACAGAAGGGGGGTTGCAAAGATCACAAGAGTCAGAGGCAGGATATGACAACAAACAAAGTTTAATGAACACAACAGGGTACATGCGAATTGACAGCAGTTGAGAAGCATGCGCAAGACCTGTACAGGCTCAAGCCAGGTAGGAGAGGGGAGGCAGGCACCAAGTCCCAATCCTATCTGAGGAGTTATTGGTAACAGACAGCTGCTGGGGGAGAGGAGAGACAGCTTTCTTAGAGATGTGCCCTGTGATAGGTTGTCTTGGGGTTTCTATTGCTCCAAAAAAAAAAATGCCATGACTAAAAGGCAAGCTGGGGAGGGAGGTGCTTACGATGCTTATACTTTCACATTACTGCTCATCATTGAAGGGAGTCAGAACATAGACTCCAACATGGAAGGATCCTGGAGTCAAGAGCTGATGCAGAAGTCATGGAGGGGTGCTGCTTACTGGGTTGTCTCACATGGCTTGCTTAGCCTGAGTTATTATAGAACCCAGGACCACCATCCCAGGGATGACATCACTGGGCCATTGCCCACTGATCACTAATGGAGAAACTGCCTTACAGCTGGATCTGCTGGAGGCATTTCCTCAATTGAGCCTCCCTTCTCTCTGATGACTCTAACTTGTGTCAAGTTGACACACAAGACCAGCCAGTACATAGGTCAATAATACTTGAACAGAGGGCTGCATATTCAAGAGTGTGTGGAGAGGACAAACTGTATTTGAGGGGTTTTCTTTTTAAAGTGGACAGACAGTTAAGTGGGTATAAGATGTATCTGGAAAAAAGTCTGGGGGGAGAAGGGTGAATATGATCAAAACATACTGCATGAAATTCTCAAAGAATTATTAAAAATGAGAAAAGAGAAACAAGTACAAAAAGCATTTTAAATTGATAAAAATTTCCGATGATCAAAATTTTGATAAAATAAAACAAGCCTATTTGAAATGTATTTTAAACAATATCTCTTCTCATTTCCTGTCTTATATTAGGGGTACAAAATGAGATACACAGTTCAGTTGGAGTTAAAATGCTGATTGATAAACTATATTAAAATTAAGAAAAGCCTCTTCATTGCTGTTCTTTTCTGTTGCTGTGATGAAACACCATGATCAATGCAACACAAATGGGGCCATTTAATTGGGGCCTCACTTCCAGTTTCACAGACTAAATCCATGAACATCATGGTAGGGAACAAGGCAGCAGGCAGGAAGGCATGGTGTTGGAGCAGTAGCTGAGTGCTCACTGTGATTCCTAAGTTGTAGATAGAAGGAGAGACTGAGCCTGCCATGGACTTTTGAAACCTTAAAGTTCACTATCCAGTGACATACCTTCTCCAACAAGAACATACCTCCTAATTCTTCCTAAACAATTTACCAACTAGGAACTAAGCATCTAACCTCATGGCATCTAGGGGCCATTCATGAATAAACTACCAAAAGCAATAAAAGGAGAAAGAGCGTGGTCAGAGAAAATATTCAAGTTCTTGCCTTGAATGTGGAAAAATCATCATATTTCCATAAGTCAACACAAAAACCAGACAATTCAGTGGGGAAAGGAGCAAAAGGACATGAAGTGATATTCCCCACAGAGCACATGGGTCCAAAGCTGCTGAATCCTATTAAGCATCAGAGAAATAAAACAATGCCATAGAGCTCTAAATCTACAATATCTGACCAACTAAAGCTCCAAAGAGTGGGACAGGCAAAATGGTTAAGCTATTATCACTGTATACTGCTTTTTCAGAGGACCTGAGTTCTATTCTGAGCACCAAATCAGGAGGCTCGCAGCAACCCTGTGGCTTCAGTTGCAGGAGATTCTACTGCCTCTTCTGGTCTCCTTTGGTTACTAGAGGGCCCATTTATTTTTGGAGTGTAAACTTGTAGCCACTTTGGGAAACTTATTGGTAATATTAGCTATAGTTGTCTTTTATAATTTTTAAACATTTATTTTTATGAGTGTGAGTGTTTTGCCAACATATGTCTGTATACCATATGCATATAATGTCCCCAGAAGTCAGAACCGGTCATTGAGAATTCCTGGGACTGGAGCTACAGAGGGTTATGAGCTTTGGTATGGGTTCTGGGAACTCCGAATCTCTGGAAGAGCACATAGTGCTCTTAACAGCTGAGCTAATTCTGCAGCAAAGTTTTCTTTGTAAGTACGTCAGTGTAGATAAAGCTAGATCATCTCTAGCCCAGGTGTGGTTAATCAGCATTTAAAGGTTTTCATCCAAAAACTTACACTCAAATAGCAACTAGATCAAGTCTGAAAGATACTCACCAGAATTCTCCTCTCCAAAAGCTGCAGGCACTTCAAAATGCTTCCTGACAAAATAAATGGCAGAAGCAATTTTTCATTGCTCAGATGAGTGATGCTTGAGAAATGTGGCTGCCTGGATATGCTCTTTAGCCATCCCACCTTATCAATATAGAATGAGATAGGGGAGCCCCACCTACCCTCACCTTATCAATGCAGAGTGAGACAGTGAGCCCTGCATAGCACTACCTTAACAATATAGAGTAAGACAGGGAGCCCCACATACCCCACCATTGTCAAGTACTCTCTTAGAAGCACAGTCACAGTTCTCTTCTTAATGAAGAACATCATAACAGACTCGTGAGGGTTAGTTTTCATGTCACTGTACTTTTTTGAATGCATTGGAGATGCACAGAATTGTGGACAAAAGAGGCTTCAGTATCCATCAGAGAAGGTTTTAAGATCTGTAGCACAGATTGACAAGTCCTTCTTTCATTGTAGTGTGCTACCCACTACTGCTGCATACTTCAGATTATAATGTTAAGTATAGCTTTCTGCAACCATTATGAGTTCAGGGATTGAGACAATTACACCTCGATTACAATCAATTACATTCAACACAGGGATTGTGATGCAATGAAATTGGCACACAGAGAAGGAGATTGTTAATCTGAGCCACAGTGTAATAGGTACAAGAACATAAAAGAGTTTATATGGTTTATGAACAAGGAAAGTAACATCTGTAAAATTCTTAAGAACCCTACTCAAATCTAGCCAATGGACAGGACATTCTCGACAGTTGAGTGGAGAGTGGGGACTGATTTTCATATGAACTCTGGTGTTCCATATTTGACCATGTCCCCTTCGTGGGGAGTCCCGGTGGAGAGGAAGGCTAACAGGCTATCAACAAGACTTGATACCCTATGATCATATAGAGGGGGAGGAGGTCTCCCTCAGTCACAGACATAGGGGAGGGGAATAGGGTAAAAGCGGGGGGGGGGGGCAGGAACAGGAGGATATGAGAAATGGGATAACAATTGAGATGTAATATGAATAAATTAATAAAAAAGGAGAAAAAAGAATTTCATGATCCTGTTTAAAGCAAGAACCAAGGAAGTTGGGAGCACTCCAGCTCTAGAATACAGAAAGGAATTCAGCAGGCAGCACAGAATATATTCAAACCTGTCACAGTTACAAGTCATGACCCCTCCAGTTTCTGGCTATTCTATTCAATAACTTTAACTAGCCCGTGCATACTGGAGTCTGTTTACTCACACAGCAGAGGTAGAAATGGTTCCCTTTTAAAGCTATTCTAAAGATTAAATGGGTTAAATATATACAGACTTCATGGAACAAAGCATGGTACATGGCAACAAATCAAAACATCAAAACAGGCTGCCTTTATAGACTGTATGAGGTTGCTAGAAGTGCCATAACAAAGCACCATGCACTGAGTGACTATCAACATAGAAACCTACATCCTCACAGAGCTAAAGGTCAGAGAGTAATGTGTTGGCTTGCATAGCTTCTGAGTCTCTCCTCTCTTGTTCTGGTTGGAAGACATCTTTCTTCTCCCTCAGTCCTCATTATTTTATCCTTCTGTTTATGTGTTTAATTTCCTCTTCCTATAAGAGTTCATTCGATTAATCCCATTTTTCTTTAATCCCCTCATCAGAAACACCAGCTACAAACATACTCACAGAGACCTGAGAGGATAGAATTTTTACACATGAATTTTAACAGAACATGATTCAGCTAATCAAGAGCACGCTGGAGACACTGGCAGAGTACATAGTTTGGCAGTACGAAAGGTTTATTCTGCTGCTTTATTTTTGTTATACTTGTTTTAAGCAATCCATCTAAATTCAGACCCTATGACTTGTTCCTCCTGGAACGCTCTCCTCCAGCATTATAGCTGTACTCCTTCAGGGCTGAATACAAGAGGAGGGAAGAGATGGCAGCAGTGTGGGGGTGGAAGAATTGGCTTAGCCCAGGGACAATGGAGAGGGCAAAAAGAAAGAGTGTTCACAGAAAAAATGCTGTCTTCTTCAACTGCAGTTTGCATTCTCAAAGATGGCTTGCTGCCCTTGACTCTGTAAATAGGGCTCTTGGATTACTCTGGCACATGAACAGGACAGAGATAAAGCTACAGTGACTTTATTGTCATTTAAAAATGTGGTCTGAATACATGCAGTGAACTTTGAACCCCTAACCAGATCTAGCCAATGGACAGGACATTGGGGTCTGACTTTCACATGAACTCTGGTGCCCCATATATGACCATGTCCCCTGGATGGGGAGGCCTGGTGGCACTCAGAGGAAGGATAGCAGGCTACCAAGAAGAGACTTGATCCCCTATGAACATATACAGGGGGAGGAGGTCCTCCTCAGTCACAGTATCATAGAGGAGAGGAGTAAGGGGGAAATGGGAGGGAGGGAGGAATGGGAAGATAAAAGGGATGGGATAACAATTTAGATGTAATATGAATAAATTAATAAAATATATTAAATAAATAAATAATAAAAATGTGGCCTGGAGAGATGGAGTGGTGAGTAAAGTGCATGCCATGAAAGCATGAGGACCTGAGTACAGATCACCAGCATCTATACTGAAATCTAGGCACAGCAATATATACCTGTAACCATAGCACCGAGGAGGATCACTGGGGCTTCCTGGACAGGCAGTCTAGCCAAATCAGTGATTTCTAGCTTCAAAAAGTGACTCAAAACAATAAGATAGACAACTGTTGGGGAAGACATCCAACATCTGCTTCTAGCCTCCACAGATGAACTGTACATACATGAAGTACACCCACAAGCACATGTGCACACACACAGCATTCTCCATACAAATATTATTTTGTGTTATTATATTGTTATATACCAGAGCTATGTTTGTAAAAAAAAAAAAAAGCTTTCTTCAAGTTTGGACTTCAGATGTTTCTAAATAGGAAATTAATGAAGTCTAACTTTTGAGAATTGTAGTCTCAGAAATATGAAGCAGCATGTAACTGGAAAAGAAAAAGTGATGGCAGAAAGGCATAGCATGGTCCAGTGCATGCACAATAAGGCAAAGACCACCGGAAGGTAAAAGAACAGCTTAAGTAAGGATTGTACCAGGATTGATGCTCATGGATTGGAAGACAGGAAATGACATCATTGTCCAGTGGACTTGGGTGGAGAAGCACACTTGCAAAAATAGCCTAACCAACATGAAATCATTTTCAGAAAAGATGATCTCTAGAGAACTGTGGGACAACCTGGTGCTGATGGCCAAAGCTTGATTGAATGTGAGTTTGCAGCTCATGGCATGAAGGGAACATATTTGGAAGATTATTGTTTTTTATTATTAAACGTGGAAGCAATAATCAGAACCAGGGAAACAGAAAAAAGAGACAAAACCAGAAACTCAAATTGAAGTAAGAACAGTGAGCAAGGTAAGGTGACAGAGGATGATGGGAAAAGATAAAACAAACAAACAAGAAAATCTTCAACAGCAAAACAGGCTGTGAAGATTCTTATAAAGACAGAAGCACAGCAGTGTATACCCATCAAGAGAAGGTAGGTGACAACAACCAGGTGTACCTTATTGTCCCTCATTGTCCATTTCTCTTTTTTTAATTCATAAAAGTGATTTATTCTAACCAACCTTTAGGAAAATATAAGTAATTTTCTTTTATTTGCTGTTTTCCATTCCATATTTCTGTTTTCATTTTTTCTACTAAATATTTTTACATATACCTTGATATTATTACACATATTACACATACAATAAACTATGTAGAGCAAGAAGAACCACAAAACAATCAAGAATTATATATATGTTACATTCATAGTGTTATGGCTATTTATATTTGGCAACCTTGAAGTAAATGTCTTTCCTATCTTGTTGAGTCCATTTCTAAAAAAATATCAAATACTATTTTCTTCCAGACTTCTGATGCAGTTTCAGATTAAAACATGTGGGGTCTGTAGCTTGACTATTGAAATTCAGTGTCCGTTCTACTACCTACTAGAGAAGTTGCCTTGCACTAAATATGGAATTCCCGCTTGCTACACTCCACATCCCACATTCCACATTCACAAAGTGGGAATAGTGCTAAGAAGACATGTTTGTTTGTAGGAAATAGAAGACTGCATGTGCACCACCCAGCGTTAGATGTCATTCATATGGAACAAAGGCACTATTTTAGTCTAAAAGTATGCTTTACAAAGAGGGCTCAGTGAAACTTCACTGAATTATAATCAACTTAATAAATGCATCTTATTTCATTTCTAAGTGTTTTCTGTATGAAATCTATCTCATGAATTTTACATGGCATCATCTATCATATTGCTATCACTCAATTAAACCAGTAAAGAAAGATAACTAAATAAAATAAAAGCATAGATAATCTAATTCAAAAGTCTCTATGTGTATGACTCATAATAATTGGAAACAAAGAGACCTTGCCAGGTATCAGGTTAAGGCAACTTACATGGCTTCATCTCTGAAGAAATTTGAATGTTACAAAAGCCAGGCTTTACATGATTATGGAAAGTTCTCATTATTCATCAATTACAAGTGTCCAAAGCACACTTGGTAAAATGTTTAGTTTTTTTCATGGATTCCCACTTTATACAGAATACAATTTAGACAGAATAAAAATTAAGGATCTCAGTCCACATAGAAACAGGGACTATATTGATGCACCTAAGGGATTTCGTACTCCTCCACACCCAGTTTTCTGACTAGATTTCAGCATTTCCTAACAGACACATCAGGTAAAATAAAGGGCTTATGCATTTTGTCCTCTTCTACATATGGGAGGCAAGAGCATAGATAGTTGAAGATGATTGAATCTGGGCACAGGAGGGTGAGAGGAGAGCCCTGTTAACTTTCCTCTCCTTCTTCCCACCTGAGCATGGTTGCCTAGGATGTCATTGCAGAGTTCAAAGTCCTGTATATTATTGGCATAATTTCTCAGTCTTTCAGCAGTGGGAACTGGCAGTTCTAATCCTCTGCCTGAACCTGTCATTTTAACTCTCCTTTCACGTTTGCTGCGTTTCCTTTTCATATTTTTTTTCTTGCTGAAAATTATGGTTTATTTGACTAGTAAGTGAAGCTAGTAGGAACAAACAATATCAAACTCTTGTATCAACAGATCACATATCTCAAATTTCATCTGAATTCTGCAGGATATTCAACCTTCTTCAGGGTTCCAGAAAATATGACGAAGCAAGCCAGGCTGAATAGAGATCAGACAACTTATGAAGAGTTGACTTCTGTCATATCTGGGTCAGTTCCTAGCAGGAACCATGATAATCCCTGATAGGAGAGGATGAAAGGTGCACGTAAGGTTGAGTGAAATTATATGAGTCAAATGTCAGGAAGAGGCAGAACCATAACGTACTCACAGGAGCCATTGTGTCAACTCAGAAGGGGGCAGGTGGAAAGAGTATTTCTGCTAACCAGCAGCAGCTGTTTACCTCCAGTTCTTATCTCCTAGTCATTTTAAGTATCTTACAAGAATTAAAATACATGAACTGAATCTAAGGGAACATATTACTAATATCACTAAATCCACAGGTCATTATTTGTTCCTGGTTCTTGAAGTTTGGGAGGGACCAGCCTGACTCCATATTAAGATTGGAAGCCATCTTCTTTCAAAGTTAAAGTAAGATCGGTCAGTCTTGGGCTTTACCACATCTTAAGCCATTTTCTGGAATTTGAAATGGCCAGCACCCCATATTCTTGACTGTACCATAAGCTCCACCTTGACAGGATGTTCTGCTAATAATTTTGAGATGTTCAGCCAAGTTCTTATGTACCCACAACCTCTCAACCCCTGGAAACTCTCTAGTCTTGTTATTTTTAAAGCTATGAAACCCCACTTTCTCCTGTGCTCATGGTAGTTGTCTCAAACTCCCTTTAGGGAGACAGTCTTGTCTGACAGAAAACAAAGCTTGCTTAATTCAACCAAAAATTGGGATAATGTTCTTAACTCTCATTCAGTGGGATTAACAGTTGGATGTGGAGATGTTCAAGTCATCTGTGGTCTATATTTAATGATCTTTAATCCATGAGATAGTCTGATTAAAAAGTCACATTTTCTCAATTAAAACTGTGGAAAAATTAATTTAGCAAATTAATGAAGATTGTATTTTTATTTTATTGAGTGGTTTCTGGAAAGATTAATTTTTGAGATGTATTTTTATTGCAAAATTCATAGTTTGACATTTATATCTAAAAGATGAGACAAGACAGTCAAAGCCAGTACCATACATATGTCTGAGGATTTTTGTCTGCCTATTCTTGTTATTTGTTACAACTAAATATGGTAAAAACAAAATTCTTAGAATTAAGAAGCATGTGTTTATAATACTCCCTGTACTGCAAGTAGGTAAATCCATAACAGTAGAACTTTGGTAGGGCAAATAATTACCATTTCTAGGATGGGCTGACCTTAGAAGATGTACAAGTGGAAAGGCTGTCAAGAAATCCATCATTAATTTGAGTCGGTGTAGAGACAGAGAAGGCACGTAAGAAAAGGTAGGTAAGCCTTTTTCTTTCTGCTTAAAGATTGGCCATTTAGTTGGTCCCTGAAATGTTACCTGGAGTCTAACTAAGATCATATGAAGTAAATTATAGCATTAGCCAGCCTAGCTTAACTCATCGTTGGCAAAATCAATTTAGAATGGGAATAAATGAGCCATACATGCCAGATTAAGGAGACCTAACTTTGAGCTTCCTCAAAGGACCATGGAAGCAATGCCTAAGAGAAGTTTTGTAACATTTGATGGTCTCATGAGACAGAAGGCTTCTCACATGTATGATAACACCTGGATTTCCCTAACTGTGGATATCATCACGCCACTGAACTGTTTTTGTTGTTGTTGTTGTTGTTGTTGTTGTTGTTGTTGTTGTTGTTATTGTTTTGGGGTTTTGTGTGTGTATGTGTATGTGTATGAGAGAGAGAAGGGGGAGAGACGGAGAGAGAGACAAAGAGAGAGAGAGAGAGAGAGAGAGAGAGAGAGAGAGAGAGAGAGAGAGAAAATGGAGAAACAGAGAGACAGTGACAGAGATAGGGGAAAGATGTTGTCTAGTGAATGCTCTGTAAATGACAGCATTAGCTGCTGTGCAGGCTTTTTTTTTAAAGTAACATATCTCTTGGAGTTCCCCTTCCAGAAAACGATGGCCTCTGGATGGTTTGAGAGTCAACTGATTCCCAAAGGAGTCTTGGGCAGCCTTGTATGGATATTTGATTAAAATTTGAAGACATTTTGTCTCTCGATGTCTTCCCTCCCACAACCCCTTCTTACTCCTGCCTCCCAACTGGTATTGCTGGATCTTGATGTAGATGGATTCCCATCTTCCCAAGCAAATGTCACACTGATTTCCACAGTGACTGTACAAGTTTGTGTTCCTACCAGGAATAGATGAGTGTTCCCCTTACTGCACGTCCTCATCAGCATGAACTGCCACTTGTTTACTGATCTTAGCCATTCTGACAGGTGTAAGATGGAATATAAAAGTAGTTTAATTTTGAATTTTCCTGATAGACAAGGATGCTGAACATTTCTCTAAGTCTCTCTCAACCTTTGAGTTATTTCCTCATCTGAGAGTTCTTTGTTTAGATCTGTTCACCATATTTAAATTGGATTGTTTGTTGCCTTGTCCAGTTTCATGAGGTTCTTTGTGCATTTTGGATATTAGCCATTGGTGAAAACTGTTTCTCATTCTGTAGAGTGCCACTTTGTCTGAATAAGAGTCTTCTTTACCATGCAGAAGCTCTTCAGTTTCATGAGGTCTCTCTTATTACTTGTTGATCTTGGAACCTATGTTAACAGTCTTCTGTTCAGGAAATTGTCTCCTGTGCCCGTGAGTCCAAGACTATCCTTGCTCTTTTCTTCTATCAGGTTCAGGGTATCTGGTTTTTCATTTAATTGGAGTTGAATTTTGTGCAGGGTTATAATTACGGATCTGCTTGCATTCTTCTACATGTAGCCAACTACTTTGACTAGTACCAGTTGTTGAAGATGCTGTGTTTTTTTTTTCCAGTGTGTAGTTCTGGCCTTATCATCAAAAACCAGGTGTCCATATGTATACAGATTTATGTGTGTATGTTCAGTTTGATTCCATTGCTTAACATGTCTGTTTTTGAGCCAATATCATTCTGTTTTTATTACTATGTCTTTGTAGTACAACTTGAAATGAGAGATGGTGATATTTTGAGCAGTTCTTTTTTTTTTAAGGATTGCTTTAGATATCTTGTTTTTATGTGTGAGTTTCTATAGGTAGTACAACTTGAAATGGGAGATGGTGATATTTTGAGCAGCTCTTTTATTAGTAAGTGTTGCTTTACATATCTTCTTTTGTGTGTGTGTGACTTTCCATAGAAAGCTGAAAATTGTCCTTTCAATATCTGAGAAGAATTGTGTTGGAGTTTTGATGATTACTGCATTGAATCTGTAGATTACTTTTGGTAGGTTGGCCATTTTTACTCTGCTAATTTTACTGATCTATGAGAGTGGGAGATCTTTCCATCTTTTTTATATCTTCTTCAGTTTCTTTCTTCAGTGACTTGAAGTTTTATCATACAAGTCATTCACATGGTTGGTTACAGTTGCCCCAGTATACTTCATATTATTTAAAGAGATTGTAGAAGGTGTTATTTCTCTTATTTGTCATTTTCTATAGAAAGATTTGGAGTACGATTCTTTGTATTTGTTAATTGCTTGCCCCCCTGAGATTCTTACTGCAGACTGGCCTATACCCCCAAGTATTGTCATTTAATCTTACCTCCTTGTTTGATTAATAAAGAAAGCCAATAACTGATCATAGCCTGAGGAAGGTAGGCCTGGTGAAGGTTCACAGGCTTTGGGGACAGAGAAGAACTTGGGAAGAAGAAGCATTCAGGTACTGAAGGAGGAAGAAGGAGGAGGACCACCATGGGATAGAAAAGAGCCACATAGCCATAGAGGAGGAACTCTGAAGTTCCAAATGAAAGAAATGGCCCAACCGAACAACATTAGCAAGTATTTTGGGATTATGGATAGGATTATCCCAGTAGAAACTATTAGAAGCAGACAGCATGAGATAGAGGATGAGACATATTGGAAGGCAGTTTAGGGGGTAAATATCTACCATGCCCCCAAGTGATAAGGTTATTCTAAAACAGGTATTTGTATCTTTTATTGATTGTGAAAATGGGTAAATAATACTGTCATAATAATCATAAGCCTAATAATAAACATTTATTAGGCCACATTAAATTACTATATAACTACTTTGCTGAAAAGTATTCATCAGCTGTAGGAATATCCTGGTGCAATTATCTGGGTGACTTATATGTACTATCACAACATCTGCAATAGCATTTGTAAAAAAAAATACTTTGACTTCTTCCTTTACAATTTATATCCCTTTGATCTCTTTCAATTGTCTTATTGCTCTTGCTAAGACTTCAAGTACTTTATCTAACAGTTATGTCTTGTTCCTGCTTTTAGTGGGACTTGGGGTTCTCTCCATTGAATTTGGTTTTGGTTGTGGCTTCCATAAACTTCCTTTATTGTGTTAAGATAAAAGGACCACATGAACTCACAGACACTGCAGCAGTGTGCACATGGCCTGCAGAGGTTTGAATTAGGCTCTATGCACTTATATTATGGTTTGTAGTTTAGTGTTTCCTTGGATAACTGAGTGTGCAAATGAGTGGGTTTCTGATTCTTGTGCCTTTTCTGGGGTACTTTTCCTACTGTGGTTTGTCTTGTTCCATTTCAGTGTAATAGGTTTCCTTTTATCTTCTTTTGTTTTATTTAAACAAACAAAAAGCAAATTAATGAATGAAAACTTAGCCAGTAGGATAAATATTCACAACTGAACTGTCACTTATACCTGCTGGGAGAGGGGAAAATCCGTCTTCTCTGATAGAGTGATACTTGGTATATTAACCATCCCAGAGCAGGTCTCATGGTCATGCAGTTGACCAACATACAATTTACTCTACAGTGTTTGTGTGCTTTTATTCAGTTGTAATTTGTTTTGGGGGTGGGTTGGTATTTATTTTGTTTCCTTGGTTTTTGAATACTTCATTGTTGTATTGTGGTTTTTGTTTGAGAATGAACTTAAAGTTGGTTGCCTAGGGATGGGAAGAGGATTTGGGAGGACTTGGGGGAAGCGGAAGAATATGATCAAAATGTATTTAAAAATAAAAACTGCTTTAAATAATAAAAAAAAAAGACGATCCTTTGATAAGGACAATACAAAGGGCTATATCAATTTGTTGCCAAATTATACAAAACAGAAAAAGAATTTTTCGGGATTAGAAAGAATGTGTGTGTGTGTGTGTGTGTGTGTGTGTGTGTGTGTGTGTGTGTGTGTGTGTAGAGGGTTGTTTAAGACACCAATCATTGTTTCTAGCAGAGGAATATGGTTGAAGGAAGACAAAGTAGAACACATGAGGGCAGGAAAGAATCAAATTATTGTTGCTTTAAGAATAAAATGATAGGATTTACACTTTGCATTGATTATTTTAGCTCTGAAGTCAACCAAGGGGACTATCTACTGCAATAGTCCAGGTTACAGATGATAAGAGCTTAGGTTAGAATCATATAGATGAAGCATAAAAGCAGAATAAATAGAATTTGAAAGCTTCATTCATGAGACAGGATTAGTGCCAACTAGATGGAAAAGACTGAAGCTCAAGGACTCAGCATGAGTATTGGGTGGGAGCTGGATGACAGCTTCAGTAATGATAAGTCAGTTATCTTTAACTTTAGCACAGATTTCTTTTTAAATTAAAATATTAAATAAGACTCAGCATGCCATCCTGCCACATTGCCATCTCCTAATTAATAAAGTTATTTTTAATATATCCCATTATATAAATACCAGTTTATTGATTTCACCATTTCAGTTATGTCAATCAGAAAAATCTTTTTTTTTTTTCACCATGTAATCTCTTAAAACCAAATAGCCAGCTCTAGCTGGTCTCTGCTAATCTCTTTCCTGCCTTTAACTATCTGGTCGAACCAAACTTTAAACAAGAAGACAATCTTATTTTGGTTATTCACATACCGACTTATATCTTTAAAAAAAGAACAACTTCAACCCTACTGCAGTAGAGGCAATTTAATGCTTTTGTTGTTTTTCCTGTGCCCTGTTTGCTGGCTTCCTCTGGCCACTCCAAAACAAAGAGGAGAAGAGTGAGAGAAATGACACATGTTGGTTAGTATTACATGATAGCCCCATCTTGGTAATAGATGGGGTTTCTGTGAGCTCTTCTGAGGCCTCATGGGTGTTATTCCAGCATACTACCCCTTCCTCCTCGCCTTTGGCCTTCCCTGAGTAATTGCTACAAAGATGTACTTTGCTCTGACAAACAGCCTTCTTACAGTTCATGTTGCCCGGTAATTGTGAAGTCTGGCAATTGGTAAATGAAACAATTTGTGAAGAAGAAAGCAAATTTTTGACGTGAAGACCTGTCTGCTGACCTTCCTCCTTTCTAACTAACAGTCATCTTCACACAGGCCTTTAGCTCAGGTGCTTTCAGGTAGAAATACAGAAAGTGATCTTCACATACTATACCAGATATGAAGCTAGCACTCTGAAAATTCCCAGATGGCATCAATTTTCTTTCACTTGTCTTCTCAATTATTTTCAGTTTTTCCCTTTTGTATGAGATGAAGGAAGTGCCACAGAAGCAATTTATCTTTTGCCAAGTCTAAATGTGAATGTACACATCCTCAACTTTGGAGCTTTCATCTAAACGCTAAAAGAAGAAGAAGAAAGATGCCGTTTGTCACCCAAGTACGTGTGTCAAGGCAAGTAAGGCAACATTTACATTTGCTACCAAAGCACAAGGGTAAAAATGACATGTTAAATTTTGGATGACAAAAGAGATGGAAATGTAGAGTCCATCTCAGGGATGGAAGTCATTCCTGGTTTGAGTTTGGGCTTTTATGAACCTGGCCCAGGAAAAAGAGTATTATTTTCCTCTTAGCACTGCTTTCAATGTATCCCACAAATTTGGGTATGTTGTTCCTTCATTTTCATTGAATTTCAGGAACTCCTTGATTTCTTTCTTTATTTCTTCTCTGACCCAGGTGTCATTTAGCAGAGAGTTGTTTAGTTTCCACGTATTTGTAGGCTTTTTGTTATTTCTGTTGTTGTTGAATTGCAGCCTAAGACCATGGTGATCTGATAGGATACAAAGTATTATTTCAATCCTCTTGTATCTGTTGAGGCTTGCTTTGTGACCTACGATGTGATCAATTTTGGAGAAGGTTCCATTGGGTACAGAGAAGAAGATATATTCCTTCTTGTTTGGGTGAAAGGTTCTATAGATATCTGTTAGATCCATTTGATTCATGGCATTGGTTAATGATGTTCTTTCTCGGCTTAGTTTCTGCTTCAATGACCTATCTGACTTTCACATGTACTCTGGTGCCTCGTATTTGACCAAGTTCCCTGAATGGGGAGACCTGGTGGCACTCAGAGGAAGGATAGCAGGTTACCAAGAAGAGACTTGATACCCTATGAGCATATACAGGGGGAGGAAGTCCCCCTCAGTCACAGTCATAGGGGAGGGGAATAAGGGGAAAATGGAAGGGAGGAAGGAATGGGAGGATACAAGGGAGAGGATAACCATTGAGATGTAATATGAATAAATTAATAAAATTTTTAAAAAGAGTATTATTTTTGTTTATTGCTAGTGTGCCAAATGCTACTTTAATTGCCTGTCAAGGTTTTTCAGAATTTCCTACTAATGAATGCTTTTAGAGTGAGTTTTGTTTTCTTTTAGGATCATCAAATAACTAGAAAAAAACCAACAAAAGAGCTATGTAGTTCATGCAGTGTAGAGCAATTATCCTTAACAATGCAATTTTTTTTTCAATTTCTGCTTTGGAAAATTATCAATTAACTTTACCTGGAAATCAATAAATAGAACAATGCTTTTTTTCTTCACAAATTCTTGCTTCTACCTCTGGTCTGTATATTTGCTATGATGCAATTTCTTATAATGTTTACTTGGTTTGACCATCAATGCAAAAGACTAAGATAAAGATGTAAGTGTTGAAAGAATTTGAGGGTGGCCTAGGAGGGAGAAGGGTTTGAAAAGATATTTTGCTTTTAGACAAGCAACTGGTTCCACATTTGTTAAAGGTTTTTGGATGAAATCCTGTAACAGCTTTTCTGCATTAGATTTTTTTCCCTGTAAAGTTGTGTATAAATCAATTTTTATAAATTGATTCATATTTTGAATGCACTGAAAGCTTGCTATTTAGAGAAACTCCATACTAAATCCTCTGGTAACATAAAGAATTTATTTTGTGAAATGGAAGAGGTTTATTTAAAGACATGTCTATATAACCAGTCATCTAAAAAAATCTGTATCTAGATGTTTGACTTATTTTTAAAGAAGTCTCACATTGGGGTCAACAGAAATTCTAATGTCCAAAAGCTTTGTTATAAAATTGCCTTTATAAAAAACCCCATAGAGCAGCCTTTACACCGAGTCCATGTCCAGAGGGTTTTTGTTCTCATTTTTGCTTTAATTTGAGCATCTCACACTAGTGGGTGGATAGGGAATCAATGAGGTCATTTTATGTTTTCTAGCAGCAGGCATGAAAATGCACAGAAAGTTAGGAACATTGATGGAGATCCAGAACTAAACTAATGTCAGTCATCATTATCCTCTAACCTAATAGTGGCTGTTATATACATTTGGTGGATGAAGAAAGTAAGGAAATGAAACTTTAAGTATATCCCCAAGGATAATTCATTAGCAATGTGCCAAATTAAGATTTGAACATGGTCAGTATGGCTCAAGGACTTAGCCCCTTTAAGAGCCATACCACACATCCTTGTAGACATGGATGGATGTATATATGATGGATGTATCGATGGACGATGAATGGATGGATACATAGATAGTGGATGTGTGAACGGGTGGATGATTGGCTGAATATATGAGTGAATTGATAGTGATAAAATATAAACTGTTTAAAAACTCATGAATGAAATGAAATTCTATGAATCATTCGCAGCTAATAATTTTACGGTTAAAATGCTGCTAAGATAAATATGCGCCATATATCATTGATTTTCATTTTCATGAGGCTAAATATTTGCCGTACATGACCAAATGCAAGTTTAGAAGGGGTTTTAATAGCGGTCCTAAAGTCTAGAAGCCATCATTAGCTATTCATATTTTATAGGAAAGCAATCAATTTTGGAATAGCTATGTTTCTCAGTTTGCCACAGGTGGTGGCTATACAATAGCATTTTTAGCACATGTATTTTAATATTCACACCTGTAGATGGAGGAGTATTAGAGTTTTGGAATTAAAAAAATATTTCAGCACCAGGTAGTCCTAATATATAAGTCCAGTATACAAGGCACCTAATCTACTGTGTGGAAATACACATGTATTTATAGTTCTGCTATTTGGAAAAGAGTCTCAAAACTCCCCCACAAACCACTGGTACTTAGCACTTTATGATAGTTATTCATCTAATGAATATTTCAATGTTACGCTAAAAAGCAACATTTGATATTTCATCCTTGCTGTTTGCTCTAAGAGCTCCCTCCTCTGCAGATGCTTCCTGAAGGGGAGAAGACATAGATCTGGTCTCTAGAATGCCTTAAACCCAGGAAAGTAGTCTGGGAAAGAATGCCTTAAACCCAGGAAAGTAGTCTGGGAAATAGAAATATACACATCTAGCCCAGAATCACATAGAAAAATGAACTTGTTTCTGTACCTTTAAATTTTTTTTAACTAAATGCAAATTATTACTAGAAAGCAACCAAGATCCTATTAAATATGTATTTGAAGATTCAGTCTCGATTGAAAAATTAGCTAGCTTAAGCCTCCCAGCTTATTATTTGTTCAATTCTATAGCCAATATATCTATACCATGTACAATTCTATCTCTATTGGGTTCTAATTGTCTCAGTAGGTGACAGAGGCAATATTTGAAGGAATTATACCACTTTAAAGGAAGTCCATAAAAATAACCCGGTGTTTTACATTTCTTTCCACAACACTCTAAACATCATTAATGATTCTAAAAATCCCTGCTACCAGAACGGTAATACCCATTCACCCTTTTGTGCAGCAGCACAAACAATGAACACAAGTTTCCTGGCTAAACAAACATGGAGCAGACTTCCTGCTCTATTGGAAGGAAGATGCCAAGCGTAGGAGGCAGCCATGAATTCGAGCCCTTTCAATGTGCCACTAGTCATATTTCAGAGAACATTTTGTAATCATCATTGACAGCTGCCTTTCCAGAAGGGAAACAGTGAAACATTTAAAAACACTAGCCTTTGGAAGCAAACTGCAACAGCTTAACACTTACAAAGAGGTTCCTGGTCCTTGGACAGCTACCACCATGGGAACAGGGGGAAGCAACTGCTCTGCTCAGGACCAAATATTTTATAAATTCTTTTATAAAAAAAAAAAACTAGGGCTTGTTTCCACAAACACGGGCAGGGCCATATGTTGAATCTGTCCTTCTGACAGCTATTAAATGGTTGATAATTACTTCTTCTTCACCCAAGATGAGTGGTTTTATCTGTCACTTTCCCTTATTTTAATGTCTAGAAGTCATTGGTATTCAGTTTCCTTAAGCATCATGTTACATTTGCTCAAGCAGCCCACGCTACTAAAACTCGCGTATTTACTTACCAACTTATTGCCATGTCCAGAAGCAGTGTGGATTACTTCTGCCCTCAATGAGCTAGTCTCTGTATTCTTGAACTGTCACCTCAACATCTAATACATTGATTAATGTGCAAATTTCTTAGCCTTCTAATGCTGATATTTATATGACTTCTTTGTTCACCATCATATTAATTATATCTGTTTCTATTGTGACAAAATACCTGACAGAAGCAATACAAAGGAAGGATGTATTTTAGCTCACAGTCTGTCCTGGTGGAGAATATGCAGTGACAGGAATAATGTGTGGCTGTGGCTGTGGCTGTGGCTGTGGCTGTGGCTGTGGCTGTGGCTGTGGCTTCAGGAATGTCGAGCTACTTTTTCACATGTTAGTGGTTGAGTAAGTAAGAAAAGAGGAATGAGGTCTCTTGAGTCACTTTTTCTTTCTTTCCTTTTACCCTGTTCACTCAGTCTTAGGTCCCAGTCAATTGGATAGTGTTGTCCATATTCAAGTTGGGTCTTATTGTCACAGTTAAGTCTCTCTGGAAATTTTCTCACAGACATACCCAAATATATGCCTCATTAATGCCCTAGGCATTAATTAATCCATTCAAATTAACTATTGCATTCTGATTTTAGTTTGGAGGGGGAAAATAGATATTATACCTCTTGGGATTCTTCACAGTATACAGTAATATATTCCAAAACTTTAAATGTGTTAAGAAAGGATATTGAGGGACTGGAGAGATGGCTCAGTGGTTAAGAGCACTGGTTGCTCTTCCAAAGGACCTAGATTGTATCCTCAGCATCAACAAGACAGCTCACAACTGTCTGTAACAGTTCCGGGGGGGATCTGACACCTTCAAGACACACACGAAAGCAAAACTCCAGTGCACATGCATACACACACACACACACACACACACACACACACACACACACACACACATTATATAGATAGATAGATAGATAGATAGATAGATAGATAGATAGATAACAAGCAAGACCTGATGGTATACAAATGAGATGATAGTACTCATGAGGACACAGAATTTTTTTTAAATGTTACAGAGCTATATTCTCATCAAATAAATTAAAAGTCTGACATTCTGAATCATAATATGGTGATTTTTTTTCTTTTTAAAATGATATTTATTTGTAAGGCAAAACAAACAAACAAAACCCAACCTTAAGATACTGGTACACAGGTGGAAATTAAACAAGCTGGGGAAATACATACAGTTACATTGGTAATCATTTTGTTAACCCCAATTTCCACTTAATGAGAATAGTCACTGGGAAGATGGGCCCATGAATATGCCTATTAGGTGTTATCAAGATGGTTATTATGGAGGGAAAACTTTCCTACCGAAGGTAGCACCAGTCTCTGGTGTGCGATCTTGGGCTGTACCAGAAGAAGGAAGTGGGAAAAGCATAAATGTTTATAGCTCCGTGCTTCTTGTCTGTGGATGCAATATGACCTTAAGCTCCTATTGCAGTGATTTTTCTCAGCATAATGGATTGTAGCCTACAACCGTGAGGCAAAAGAAACACTTTCTTCCTTAACTTGCTTTAGTCAGATTATTTTATCAGAGTGACAGGAAAGTATCGAAGATAGAAAAATCGATGGAAAACAACTGAGTTATTGTTGTGGTAAACTTGGCCATGTGGTTTTTAGAACAGATTTGAGGGAAACGTGGAGAAGTTTGGATCTTTAGGCTATAAAAGTTTTGAGTGATGTAAACAGAGACTAATGAGTTGTTCTTATAAGAGCATAGAAGATGGGAATGCTGAGAGAAATGAGGGATGCCTAGATCTGAGTCATGAGGCTTCGAAGGGGAAAAAGAACTCTACAAGGAATTGCACTAGGAGCCATTGATGTGATAATTTAGCAAAAATCTGGCCATATTCTAGCCATGTCCTGAGATTCCTGGTGAAGTGGAATTCATGATAATGGACAAATTTGATAGAGAAAATTTGAAGAGAGGAAAGTATTTAACCTATGTAATGGTAACTGGTTAATTCACTTTCCAGGTCCACGATGAAAAAGAACAAAAATGAACAAAATGATAAGAAAAATGTACGAGGGGGATCCAAGATGGCGGCGAGCAATGTGGACCGTGTTTGAAAGCTCCAGTGAACAATTCAGGGAATTGCACAGATTTCTGAGCCAGGAACACCAAGGTCCACACACCACGGCAGCAGAAGTGCTCCACGGTTCAGAGGGACCAGGGTGTGGAAGACCTGCTTGCCCCGGCACACTGGAGGAGCACGGACTTTCTTGGATCAGAGCAGCAGTGGCAGAGACAGCAGTGCCACCAGCGGCTCCAGCGGCACCAGCGGCTCCAGCGGCACCAGTGGCGGTGGCTGAGGTTTGCAGCTCAGAGCCTTCCAGTGGAGGCGATTGGTGTGGTGAACGGTGGGAGTTGCTGCGGGAGAGGGGACTCTGGACAGGATTTGGGTCGCGTGGTGCCTTGAGACCCAAACTAGACTCAGCAGACAGTTCAGCCCCAGAGTCCTGGGTTTGCTCAATGAGCTGTGCCGTGGAGAAGCTGGCTCAGCACAGCAAGCAATTCTGCCCGAGGCACAGCTCCCCTACTGTGACACAGGCTGGGTGGAGTGCTCACTTCCACCCTAGGCTCCAGCTCAGCACAGCCGCAGTTTTCCTGCTGTGACGCAAGCTGGGCGGAGCGCTCACTTCTACCCTAGGTGCTTGCTCAGCGCAGTCGCACTTTCCCTGCTGTGATGCACGCTGGGCAGAGCGCTCACTTCCACCAGGTGCTTGCTCAGCGCAGTCGCAGTTTCCCTGCTGTGACACACGCTGGGCGGAGTGCTCACTTCCACCAGGTGCTTGCTCAGCGCAGTCCCAGTTTCCCTGTTGTGACGGAAGCTAGGCGGAGCGCTCACTTCCACCCTAGGTGCTTGTTCAGCGCAGTCGCAGTTTTCCTGCTGTGGCATACAGCTCAGGCCCTGAGAAACTAGCTGAGCTCGATGCGTGGTTCGGGCCCAGTATCCCTGGCTGGACTTGGCAAGGGACCCAAAAGGTTGTGGATACCTTGGCCTGATCCAACGCTCAATCAGAGAACCAGAACGATTGCAGGACCCACAGCAAAGGGAAGCTGAGGATCACTGGCTGTGAGAGCCCAAAACGACAGGGCTAACCTCCTGCCATCCATACCAGTGAAGTATCAGGGCTTCCAGCCTACGGAAATCATGAGAAAACAAGTAAATCTATCGTCAGACTCCATCCACTCAACTCTGGAAGTTACCCAACAAAAACAGAGAAGACAAGATGTCTAAAGGACAGCGTAAAAGCATACGCAAAAACCCCCAAAACAACATGGCATCTCCAGTTCCCAGCTATCCCAAAGAAAACAACCCAGAGAACTCAAATACAACGGAAACACAAGAAAATGACCTCAAATCCTTGGTAATGAGGATGATAACGGAGGAAACAAATAAAATTCAAAATCAGATGCAGGAAGACACAGCCAAGCAGGTGCGAGACATAAAAGAAGCACATAGAGTGGAACTGGAAATTTTTCAGGAAAATATAAACAACCAGATGAAAGAAATAAAAAAATCTGTTCAAGATATTAAGATGAAAAAGGATTCAATGATAAACACACAGACAGAAGAAAAAACGAGAACGTGAGGCCTCAGAGAAGAAGGTGAATGACA
The DNA here is from genome assembly GCF_964271855.1 of Acomys minous. Taxonomy (NCBI): domain Eukaryota; kingdom Metazoa; phylum Chordata; class Mammalia; order Rodentia; family Muridae; genus Acomys; species Acomys minous. The sequence goes on from NC_140483.1 coordinate 124,658,558, forward strand.
CAGTGCTGAGCTTTTCTAACAGAATCCAAGAGATGGAAGAACGAATCTCAAGTCTAGAAGATACAATAGCAGATCTTGAAGCAACCATTAAAGAAAATGCCAAATCTGGAAAACTCCTGACACAAAACATCCAAGAAATTAAGGACACCATGAAAAGAAGAAATCTGAGGATAATAGGCATTGAAGAAAGAGAAGATATCAGACTCCAAGGCCCAGAAACTATTCTCAACAAAATCATAGAAGAAAATCTAAAGAAAGAGATGCCTATAAACATACAAGAGGCATACAGAACAGCTAATAGAATTGACCAGAAAAGAAAAACTGCCCGTCACATAATAATCAAAACACAAAAATACAGAACAAAGAAAAAATATTAAAAGCTGCAAGGGAAAAGGGCCAAATAACATTTAATGGCAAACCTATCAGAATTACACCCGACTTCTCAGCAGAGACCATCAAAGCCAGAAGGGCCTGGACAGAGATCCTGCAAACCCTAAGAGACCACAGATGCCAGGCCAGACTACTTTACCCAGCAAAACTATCAATAAACATTGATGGAGAAAACAAAATATTCAATGACAAAACCAAATTCAAACAGTACCTATCCACAAATCCAGCTTTACAAAAGGTACTAGAAGGAAAACTCCATCCCAAAGGGTCAAGCTACAACCAAAACTACTCAGGAAATAGATAACTATACCATGGCAAAAACACAACTACACAAACGCTCGACTGGAACCAACATCAAAATTAAGACTCTTAATAGTAACTGGTCATTAATATCTCTCAACATCAATGGTCTCAATTCTCCAATAAAAAGACACAGACTAACTGAATGGGTGCATAAACAGGATCCAACATTCTTCTGCATTCAAGAAACACATCTCACCCATAATGATAGGCATTACCTCGGATAAAAGGTTGGAAAAAAATATTCCAAGCAAATGGTGACAAGAAGCAAGCAGGCGTAGCCATTTTAATATCGAACAAAATAGACTTTCAACCAAGATTAATCAAAAGGGATGAGGATGGACACTTAATACTCATCAAAGGTAAAGTCAACCAAGATGACATCACAATTCTGAACATCTATGCTCCCAATACAAGGGCACCCACATTTGTAAAAGATCTGCTATAAAGGCTTAAACCACACATCGATCCCCACACAATAATAGTGGGAGACTTCAACACCCCACTCTCACTGAAGGACAAGTCATCAAAACAGAAACTAAGCCGAGAAATAACATCATTAACCAATGCCAGGGGTCAAATGGATCTAACAGATCTATAGAACCTTTCACCCAAACAAGAAAGAATATACCTTCTTCTCTGCACCCCATGGAACCTTCTCCAAAATTGATCACATTGTAGTTCACAAAGAAAGCCTCAACAGATACAAGAGGATTGAAATAATACCTTGTATCCTATCAGATCATCATGGGCTTAGGCTGCAATTCAACAACAACAGAAATAACAAAAAGCCTACACGTATGAGGAAACTAAACAACTCTCTGCTAAATGACACCTGGGTCAGGGAAGAAATAAAGAAAGAAATCAAGGAGTTTCTGAAATTCAACAAAAATAAAGGAACAACATACCCAAATTTGTGGGATACATTGAAAGCAGTGCTAAGAGGAAAATTCATAGCACTAAGTGCCTTTAAAAAAAATTGGAAGCATCGCACATAAACACCTTAACAACACAACTGGAAGCCCTAGAAAAAAAAAGAAGCAGAAACACCCAAAAGGAGTAGACGTCTGGAAATAATCAAACTCAGGGGTGAAATTAACAAATTAGAAACTAAGAAAACAGTCCAAAGAATCAACAAAACCAAGAGCTGGTTCTTTGAGAAAGTCAACAAGATAGACAGACCATTAGCCAAACTAACTAAAAGGCAGAGAGACAGTATTGAAATCAACAAAATCAGAAATGAAAAGGGAGACATAACAACAGACACTGAAGAAATACAAAGAATCATAAGATCCTACTTTGAAGGCATATATGCCACAAAATTTGAAAATCTAAGGGAAATGGACAATTTTCATGATCAATTTCACTTGCCAAAGTTGAGTGAAGAACAGATAAACAAGCTAAATAGTCCCATTTCCCCTACAGAAATTGAAGTAATCATTGATAGTCTCCCAACCAAAAAAAACCCAGGGCCAGATGGCTTCAGTGCAGAATTCTACCAGACCTTCAAGGGCAAGCTAATACCGATACTCTTCAAGCTACTCTAAAAGATAGAAAGGGATGGAACATTACCAAATTCATTCTATGAGGCCATAGTCTCATTGATACCTAAACCTCACGAAGACTCAACAAAGAAAGAGAATTTCAGACCAATTTCTCTGATGAACATGCATGCAAAAATACTAAATAAAATACTTGCAAAATGAATACAAGAGCACATCAAAGATATCATTCATCATGACCAAGTAGGCTTCATTCCAGGCATGCAGGGATGGTTTAATATACAGAAATCCATCAATGTAATCCACCACATAAACAAACTGAAAATAAAAAACCACATGATCATCTCTTTGGATGCAGAGAAAGCATTTGATAAAATCCAACACCCATTCATGTTTAAAGTTTTAGAGACATTGGGAATACAAGGCACTTTCCTCAACACAATAAAGGCTATATATAGGAAGCCAATAGCCAAAATCAAAGTAAATGGTGGGATACTCAAGGAAATTCCTCTAAAATCAGGAACAAGGCAAGGCTGCCCACTCTCTCCATATCTCTTCAATATAGTACTCGAAGTTCTAGCCAGAGCAATAAGACAACAAAAGGAGATCAAGGGTATTCAAATTGGAAACAAGGAAGTCAAATTATCCCTATTTGCAGATGATATGATAGTCTACATAAGTGACCCTCAAAATTCCACCAGAGAACTCCTACAGCTGATAAACACCTTCAGCAAATAGGCTAGATACAAAATTAACTCAAAAAAGTCTGTAGCCTTCCTATACACAAAGGACAAGCTTGCAGAGGAAGAAATTAGGAAAACTACACCCTTCACATTAGCCACAAGCAATATAAAGTACTTAGGAGTTACTCTTACTAAGCAAGTGAAGGACCTGTTTGAAAAAAATTTCAAAACCCTAAAGAAAGAGATTGAAGATGACATGAGAACATGGAAGGATCTACCTTGCTCATGGATCGGGAGAATTAACATAATAAAAATGGCCATCCTACCAAAAGCAATCTACAGATTCAATGCAATCCCTATCAAAATTCCTACACAATTTTTTAAAGACATTGAAAGTTCAATTCTGAACTTCATATGGAAAAACAAAAAACCCAGAATAGCTAAAACAATCTTGTACAATAAAAGGTGCTCTGGAGGAGTCTCCATACCTGATCTCAAACTGTACTACAAAGCAATAGTAATTAAAACAGCATGGTACTGGCACAGCAACAGGCTGGTTGATCAGTGGAATCGAATCGAAGACCCAGATATGAATCCACACACATATGGGCATTTGATTTTCGACAAAGAAGCCAAATCCATTTGATGGAAAAGGGATAGCATCTTCAGCAAATGGTGCTGGTCTAACTGGATGTCTATGTGTAAAAAAATGCAACTGGACCCATATTTGTCACCTTGTACAAAACTCAAATCCAAGTGGATTAAAGACCTCAACATAAAACCAGAGACACTAAGTCACTTAGAAGAAAAAATGGGAAAGAGCCTGGAACATATTGGCACAGGAGACAACTTCCTGAACAGAACACCAACAGCCCAGACATTAATGTCAACAATTAATCAATGGGACCTCATGAGGCTGAGAAGCTTCTGTAAGGCAGGAGACACTGTCAAGTGAACAAAGCGACAGTCTACAGACTGGGAAAAGATCTTCACCAACCCCACATCTGACAAAGGTCTAATATCCAAAATATATAAAGAACTCAAGAAATTAAATACCACCAAACCAAATAACCCAATTGAGAAATGGGGCATGGAACTAAACAGAGAATTCTCAACAGAGGAATATCAAATGGCTGAGAAACACTTAAAGAAATGCTCAACCTCCTTAATCATCAGGGAAATGCAAATAAAAACAACTCTGAGATTCCATCTTACACCCATCAGAATGGCTAAGATCAAAAATTCAAGCGACACCACATGCTGGCAAGGATGTGGGGAGAGAGGAACACTCCTTCATTGCTGGTGGGAATGCAAACTAGTACAACCACTTTGGAAATCAATCTGGTGCTATCTCAGAAAAATGGGAACAGGGCTTCCTCAAGACCCAGCTATTCCACTCCTTGGAATATACCCAGAAGATGCTCCAGCACACAACAAGAAAATTTGCTCAACCATGTTCATAGCAGCCTTATTCATAATAGCCAGAACATGGAAACAGCCAAGTGTCCCTCAATAGAAGAATGGTTAAAGAAACTGTGGTACATATACACTATGGAATACTACTCAGCTATTAAAAACAAGGAATTCCCAAAATTTGTGGATAAATGGATTGAGCTAGAAATGATCATAATGAGTGAGTTAACCCAGAAGCAGAAAGACTCAAATGGTATATACTCACTTATATCTGCATATTAGCCCAAGGGGCATGTCCCACGAAAGCCTTCACTTACTAGGAAACTGAGACAGAGGGGAGGACATTCTAGTGGGACTCTAGATGAGAGAAGCATAGGAGAATGGCAAAGTAGAAAGATCCAGAGGGTCCTAGAAGCCTACAAGTAGAACATTATGATAGGCAGATTTGGGCACAGGGGTCCTGCTCAAACTAAGGCACCAGCCAAGGACAATACAGACGGTAAACCTTAAACCCCTACCGAGATCTAGCCAATGGACAGAACACTCTCCACAGTAGAGTGGAGAGTGGGATATTACTTTCTCACATACTCTGGTGCCTCACCTTTGACCATGTCCCCTGGAGGGGGAGACCTGGTGGCACTCAGAGGAAGGACAGCAGGTTACCAAGAAGAGACTTGATACCCTATGAGCATATACAGGGGGAGGTAATCCCCCTCAGGAACAGTCATAGGGGAGGGGAATAAGGGGAAATTGGGAGGGAGGGAAGAATGGGAGGATACAAGGGATGGGATAACCATTGAGATGTAACAGGAATAAATTAATAAAGGAGAAAAAATAAAAAAAGAAAAATGTACACATTTGTAAGGAAAGTTGTGTAATCAAATTTAAAACCATGGGTAAGGAGGGTTCAGATGGCAAAGCATTTGTTTTTGATAAAGAGAAAATTCAGTTCTCTACTAGAATAATAGAAACTAGCCCAAAAGACAAGGCTCCACCCACTAAAAGTTCCAACTGATAAAACTCACATTCTTATACAGTGAGAAACAACCCTGGGCCAAGAATATTTCAAAGGGATTTTTTGCCATTAAACAACTTTCTATTCAAGTAGTGTTTATATTCAGCCAACAAGCCATATAGGTGCTACCATATGGTCCAAAGGTATGTGGTTCCATCCCAAGATGGCACCAGAACTTGAAAGCCATGTCCATTTTGTATTGCTTTTTCAGGTATTAAAATTACAAGATCAAGGTAGTCACAGAGTCTTGATCCATAGTTTCTGAGAGCCACCAAGGCCAGGCAATGTGCGGCAGCGTCAGAGTTCCTGAAAGGAAGCCCTGAGAGGCAATTGTGTGGAGCTATGGATATGAAGCCTAGGCTGCTGTGGAAACCCCGGGATGTTAGAGGTAACTGGACCTTCAGATACGCACCAAAGAAATACCCAGGCATTGAATAGAAATGGTCCAAGAGAGGGGGCCACATGTGCTCCACACAGCAACGCTGTAGGGAAAAGGCTGCACAACCCCTTTGGTATCCAACCAAAATCATCATTTAAGACTCAGGTTCAAGACACAAAAGTGCAAAATTTGCTGTCAGCTCTGCCAGATTTTGGTCTTGCTTTGGTCAGATCTGTGGTAATATATTATCTGAAACTATCTTCCTCAAAGAGAAAAATTTTGACAGACCTTGCAACCAAGTTAATAATATGCCTTGAGATGACTTAAGACTATACTTAACCTGATATCCTACTGTGTTTTCAGTCTCTTTATGTTTAATATGCCTTTAAGAAAGCAATATAATCAGTCCCATTATCCCTTAGATTTCCCAGCTTTTACAACCTAAGATAAATGTATGTGTAGGTTTCGCTTTAAACTGTGTGAAACATGCACCTAACCCAGAATAACTGCATTTTGTAATATGAGATAATATGTGATTTGAAGTTGTGGAAGATTATTATTTAAAGTGATGGGAATGGGTATCAAGTTGATAAAGAATAGAGTTGAGATACACCTCAATTAATCTCAATTTTCAATTTCTTTAGATCAGATCTAAACTTACTTGGAAGACAGTGTCTAGGTATGCCTAGAGTTGGGAGATATGCTTACTGTGGGTGATACCATGTGACTTGGGACTGTATAAATAGCAGAAAATGACATTAAACACAACTATTAATCTCTGCTTCATGACTATAGATGCAATGGGACTAGAGGCCTCAAGCTGCTGCTGCTCGCTTTCTCAACATGTTGATGTAGTTTTGAAGTCTGAACTAAAATAAACTTCCTCCCTTAAGTTGCTTCATCAGGGTGTTTCATCACAGGAGCAAGAGAAATGAGTAAAACAGAAGCTATCTTACAATGAAAGGAATTCTGAAGACGAATTCTACCGAACTGATAACTACTTATTAATGAAGGAGCACCCATGTGAGCACATAAGTATTCCATCCTTGCCTATGGAGTTGCCTATACAGGGGTCTCCCCCCTTTCACAATAAACTTACTCATACACTGATGTTCTGAGTAACATTAAGTCAACTGTGGAGAATTCTTCTTTGATTTGTCTAGGAGATAGAGAATCACAGGACCAAGGGGATCCTGGACTTCCATTATTTCATCCATATTTCCATCAATTCTAGAAATTAAAGTTGTCATGACATATATATGTGTGTTTGTGTGTGTGTGTACATATATAATATTTAAGATCACTTCCATTTTTATAAACTATAAATAACACAGCTTCTTTGATGTATTTCAACATGTCTATTTTTAGTGTTAATTAACCACTCTAAAAATGTTGGTTTCAATATGGAAATAGAATACTTGTCTAATACACAAAGACTTGAGTTCAGTCTCCATCACTGAAAAATATAAAAGGGCATATTAATTATTAATTTAAAAAGAAATTTAAATGACAATAATTGTTCCCAGAATATGCTAGAGCTGTTTTACACACAAACACACACACACACACATGCATACACGTTTGAGCACATGCATGCACATACAAACATACACATATATCCACAAGCTGCAAAGATGGCCTAACCAAACACCAAGTAAGAGAGCAAAAAAAGGTCAAGGAATTGTTGCCATCCTTAGAGCATATAACCAAAAAACTACCAGAAGATAAGCTGCAATTTATTTATTTTGCACATATTTATATCTTCATCCTCATCATATAACATATATGTAATCATATAAGAAAAGCATGAAGTTCTTGGAACCTTTCACCCACTTTTAGTTGTTGAGTACATATGTACAGAAACAGTACCAGAATGACCTGTACATATTAAAAACAATATTTTAGAATGATGTCACATATTTAGATAAATAGATTTAAATAAGATTTGGATACTTGACATGTTTTGTGGATTCAATAAAAGTAAAAGAATTGTGAGAATGAGTAATAATTTTAAAATCCATCAATCATTAATGGGGTTACTGGAAAATATGTTCCCTGTGGTTGAATAAAATAAAATTTGAAACTAAATATAGGGACAGCATGTGAATACTTGTTATAACAATCAATACTGATGTGCAGAGTAGAGCCCAGCATGATTTCAGTGTGTCACTAAAAACAAGCACAGCCTAATAGCTTACCTAGTTAACACTGGTTTTATAAATTAAATGATTTTGTAAGAGCTCATTTTTATAAAGAATGCAATCAGATTTGATGAAATTGGTTCACAATAACCCTTTGTCCCCATGCATTTTCATTAGATACCTTGAGAACTGCAAATGTTTTATTGACCATATACATCATCCTTTCCTGCAAGACTCCACTTCTTCAGGCAAGTAATGTTTTTTAATATTCAAGTCTCCATTTTTGATCTATTTATAAATTACAAATAACTTATTCACATTTTTGGCTTGACGACCTTGTAACATGGGTACTGCGGTCTCTGTGATTCAATTTAAGTTGAACAGACATTTCTTCTTTTTGCATTAATGTTCTTGAAATTTTAAACATATGATGAATTTACTAGAAGATTCACAATGTAGGGGTGGTTCACAAATCAAGTTACTCTTATGATTTTCCTAATTGAGATTGCACGTGAATTTCAGCAAACTGGCATATTAAAGAATCAAAACTACTGTCAATTTTGACAGGATGAATCTTGGAGACAGCTTTCCATTATGAAGTGTGAATGGTTTTATAGTTTATAATAACCAGGACTCTTGGAGCATGACAGCTTGCTCTAGGCTGGTACCGTGAGAATGAACAGTTTTCCATTTATACAGTTGAGAGGAGCTGGAGACTTATGAAACATCTCAAACTCATTTTTTTTTCCTTCTCACAACCTTAAATGGTGTTCCACTGGGTCACCTTTACTGTGTGACAACAAAGAGATATAAAGCTCCGATAAAGAAATTTCACAGTATATCAAGCCATTATACATTTAAGTATGGCTAAACCATAGTAGTTCCCGATATACCTGTGTTCTTATTCCAAAGCCAATGAACAAATTACCTTACTGGAAACTTGTAGTTATGATTAATATCGAGGGCCTAGAGATGGAAAAATTATTCTAGGTTACCTATATGGAGTCTAAATATCAAATGAGTACTTATATGCAGGAAAAGAGGGATGCCGTACAAAGGATGACAAGCCAGGAATGGAGGGACCAGAGTCTTTGGCTTGTATTAGACTTCTAACCTTCAGCTTATTAAGTTTAGACTGTTTAAGGCAGTTTAGTATAGAGGGCACAGGCTAGCCTGGGATTTGAGGTCTGAGACGCACTCGATGAACTCTTGAGTGGGTCACTCAGTTCTTCTGAACTTTAGTTTTCTTAGCTGCTTAGCCTGGCCTTCAGGACAGCTTTGGGAGTGGACCTTTCATATCTTTGTGAGTTGTGTAACCTACTGACTACATATGAGCAGGCTGTGTCTGTTGCTGTGCAGGGTACCACTACATGTAATGCCTTAAACAGTCTGAACTTAATACGCTGAAGGTTAGAAGTCTAATACAAGCCAAAGACTCTGGTCCCTCCCATCCTTTGTACGGCAGTGCTTTCATCCATCTTTTGAAGTCAGTGATAATAAATCTTCATTTTCTACTTAGCCCGTCCCACCAACCTCCTCCAATATCTCTCCTCCCTCTTTTCCTGCACATAAATACTCATTTGATATTTAGGCTCCATATAGGGAACCTAGAGTAGTTTTTCCATCTCTAGACCCTCAATATGAATCATAATTGCAAGTCTACACTAAGGCAATTTGTTCATTGGCTTTGGTATAAGGACACAGGTATATGGAGAACTACTATGATTTAGTTTACCCTAGTAGCTAGATGTTACAGTTATTGAGCCAAGGCTCATCTATTTTTTCACATATAATCTCACCTCATTTTTCCATATATATATATTTAAATATATATGCTGGTAGTGAAGAGTATAAATGTTTCACACATACAATATATATATATATATATATATATATATATATATACATACATACATACATATATGCTAGTTTATTGTACTATAAGATATATCCCCATACTTATCAAATATTTAACAGGTGTCTTTAAATTTGTACCAAATCTGCACCACTCACTTATTTCTTATCTCTGTTTGTAATCAAGTTTTTAAAGCATACACATTTATTTTAGTGATTCTTAGTAAATGTCTGTTATTCAATGTATACTAATCGATGACAGGAAACATTTCAAAATTGAAGGCTTACTAAGACACATATGTCAGGCATGTCCCAAGATGAGAACACTAGGGAAAATGGATAATAGTCTTTGCCATTAGACTTTGTCTTAATATGTGGTCATAATCTAGCTCAATATTTCTCAGCCTTCTTAATGCTGTAACCCTTTAATACAGTTTCTTATGTTGTGGTGAACACCAACCATAAAATTATTTTTGTTGCTATCTCATAACTGTAATCTTGCTAGTTAAAAATTATAATGTAACTACAAGGTATTTGATATGTGATCCTGTAAAAGGGTGACTAGGCCCCAAAGGGCTCACAACTCACAGGCTAAGAACTGCTGATCTAGATGTTAAATTTCTTTATGTCCAAATTTCCTTTTCTAAAAATGGTAATCACAAAGGATTACACCTCTGTGACACAGTGACCATAATACCTGAGAGTAATGAGTTAGGAGAGGAGAAGTGTATTCTAATTAATGGATTCAGCTCATCACAATGGGGAGCAGGAAAAAGTAAACAGCTCAGGCCCATAAGTAAGTGTAGCAGGGGAAGCTCCCATCCTGGCAGGCCAGAAATTGGGGATCAACCAGAAGTTGCCAGGTATAACACCCCCCTACTCCCACAGACCAGCCTGTAGGGACCTATTTCCATTAGCCAGGACCCAAATCCAAAGGTTTAAGACTCTACTAAATTAGTGCTAGCAGCTCCGAAGCAAATATTCAAAACATGAATGTGTGTGTGTCTGTGTAGGGGCGGGTGTGCTTAAGATTCATACCACAATAGTAGCAATGCAGCCAAGTATTGAGATTTTGTGATGACACAGGAAATACACATCTTCATCTAAGGATGTGTCATGTCAGGTATTGAATATGTGAAACATGAGCTGTACAACAGGCTTCGGCAGGCCAGGATATCACTCATAAGTATTTCTGTAGCTTTATCTCATATTTTTATTCCCTACACTATTTTAATATGTTTAATGAACTCTACAGAAAAAAATGCTTGAGGATTTTCTCTTTGTATTGTAACAATATTTAATATTTTTTCCAGATGAATATGATTCAGGGATTTTCATTTGTTTCCACTTGTGAATTATCTGGCCCTTTAGTCCTCTTTCTGCCATTACCCTAACTTCAGAGCAATGCCCTCCTATTGCCAACCACAATAAACAGAGGGCAGAAAGATAAATCTGAACCAGTCTATAACTGCACCTACTGAGCCATTTAGTGTTAAAACTATCTGCCATCAAGAAGTTTTTGTGATTATCTGTCACAAATTACAGAAGTAATGTCATACTTCAGCATATTTTATCACTAATGTATAAAGGTGAGTGATATTTCAGACCTTCTCTGTTTCTCTCAGTTAGCAGCATAAAACCTAGGCCCCTCCAACATACTTGTGCCCCTGAGACAGTCTGAAACTTTTAATTGTGGAGTCTGAAAGAGGCCACTCCACATCTATCTACACAACAAACTAAGACTCAGGCTCTGGGGACTTGAAGTAGGAGTCATCCTCTTCAAAAGATAGACCTCATAATGCTCTTTCAGATCCATTTGTGTCCAAGGGCCCTACAGACAAGCACACTGTGGGTTCCTGAGAAGGCCACAGTGATTGCAGTGATTACTGCTCTTTGTGAACAGGCTATTAATTATCTTCCTTTCTTGGGGGAATGCTTTGCAAAGCTAGAGTACCCTGTGTAATATATATTCCTTTTCTCCATCAACACCCTGCAGCACAGAGTCAGTTAGAGTCTGTCAGTTTCTCCATCATAAATTCTAGCTTTCAGAAATGTATGTTATCTAGAAGTATTCAGTTGCAGCAGGAGGAGAATCAAGATGATGTTCTCAGTGATCTCTTAACTAATTATGGAACAGAAATTGTACTATACGGTCGACATGGTAGACGAGAGATGGAAAAAATAGAATTATGTAGATGTAGCAAAACAAACTATTGAAGACTCACAGGCTCCACCTATATTTTCACATGAATATTAACTATACAGCACCTTATCAGAATCAAAGCAAATTCAATGATATTTATAAGAGAAAACTTGCAAAAATAATGGGTATACTATTTTGGTATGTTACGACTTCCATTTGTGGAGGGTACAGCTTGCTCATCTCAGTATTCAAAATCCCTCTGTAAGAAGATGGGAGGAAGGTAAAGTAGAAGTGCAGCAAACAAGGAATCTGAAAGAGAAAAAATGAAAGGAAGGGTTCTTCAGGGAGAGGAAGGGAGGTAAATACAAAAGAAGGTGAGTTAACAGTAAAGGAGGCTAGCAAGAGACAAGTGAGCTGGTAGGGAAAGTGAGAAAAGACAGACTCCTTAGGGAAAGGGATGGAGGTAAATACAGAAGCTTGCAGAGGGTAAAGGGGAATGGTAAGAATGCAAGTGATTGGATAGGAGAAGTGAAAAAAAGTGGTCCTCTTCAGGGAGGGGGAGGGAGGCACATACAGAAGGCCCCAGATGGGAAAAGAACAACAAAAATATATTCAAAAGCCAAAAGGAATAATACTATTAGCTATTTACCTAAGAAAAAGCATAATTCTGTATATATGTGTGTATATATACATACATGTGTATATATACATATATATGTATGTGTATATACAGAATTATGTACATATGTGAGGGTTTGTGACCTTTGTCTGCTGGAAACAGACTTGTGAGAGAACTGGTGATGTTTATCCATTAGAAGAGGAACCACCTATTGAGGTGGCATGGTCTTTGCCAGCTGATAAACAAACTGGTACGGACTCTGAGAGGAGATATATGAGCCCAAAACTAAAAGTATGTAAGTTTAATAAACTTGATGAATCAGGGCTTATGATGCTCCCTCTAAAAGCCAAAGATCACATAACAAGAAGCCCTACACCAGACACGAGAAGCCACTACTGGGTTGTTGTGGCCAGAACTGTCCATGAGACTCCCAACACATACAGACTGTTGTTGTTATCTTTGGTCGCCCCCTAAAGTTGGAAGACAAGTTCCTATTACTGAAGACATCATGCACTTCAGGAACAGAACCTGGAGCCCTCTGAACTGGAACTGGCCTGAATGCTTTGTCACTGAGGACTAGCTTTCATGCCAAAATGCTATGTGCAAGCTTTCAAAGGAGGAAGGCACCCAACAGTCCTCCCCAGCCACAATGCCTATGAACCATAACACTGTCCAACATGGAATAATAATAAGCCTATAGATGCAATAGTGGCACAAATACCCTAGCAGCCTCCAGCAGCTCTCTAAGTGACCTAAGACTCACTTAACAAATACTGGAAACCTAGCTGACTACTCAACACTAGTGAAGTTATGGTTACCGGAGGAGAACCTACAACCACTAATTTACTAAACCAACACAATCCCTAATAACAACATACAAACATTTCTCTTTATACCCACAGAAAAGTGTAGTTATCGCCGCCATCAAGGAAACTTCTCCTCAACAGGGACTACTCCAGAAAATCACAAATCAATCAAAATGTAAAGTTGTGGAGCCTAGTCTTAGTAGATACATGTAAAACCACTTCAGCACCTAAGTAAGGCTCGGGATACATTGTGGAAGAGGGACAAAATGATTGTAAGAGCCAAGGAAGCAAAGAAGTTGCTGTGAGCTTGTGTCTCCTCGTAATATCAAAATCTATACCTACAAAGTCTTACAAACATGCTTCCCACACATGAGTTGAACAAGGATAACATCAATGGACATTCAAAAGTAGATGGAAGAAAAGTCGACAAGGGATCAGTCCCACACAAAGAACTGCAAGGGAGGAAAGCTGGGAGCAAGAGAGGGGATCATATCCAAACAGGAGTGCAAATGTTGTTTTCCCAGTGCCAAACAGTCAGCCTGACAGTATTATTCAAGTGACATTATATGGACTGAACAGGTTATAGTTAGAAATATGTTTGTATATACAGACACACATGCATATAATAGCAATCAAGTTTTTATTTTTAAATATATTTTATTAATTTATTCATTGTTATCCCATCCCTTGTATCCTATTGCTCCCTCCCTCTCATTTTCCCCTTACTCCTCTCCCCTATGACTGTGACTGAGGGGGAACCTCCTCCCCCTGTATATGCTCATAGGGTATCAAGTCTCTTCTTGGTAGCCTGCTATCCTTGCTCTGAGTGCCACCAGGCCTCCCCATCCAGGGGACATGGTCAAATATGAGGCACCAGAGTTCGTGTGAAAGTCAGTCCCCACTCTCCACTCAAGTGTGGAGAATGTCCTGTCCATTGGCTAGATCTGGGTAGGGGTTTGAAGTTTACTGTACATATTGTCCTTGGCTGGTGCCATAGTTTGAGCAGGACCCCTGGGCCCAGATCCACACATCATAATGTTCTTCTTGTAGGTTTCTAGGAGCCTCTGGATCCTTCTATTTCCCCATTCTCCCATGCTTCTCTCTTCTAGAGTCCCAATAGGATGTCCTCCCCTCTGACCCACTTTCCTGGTAAGTGAAGACTTTCATGGGACATGCCCCTTGGGCTAGTGTCCAGATAGAAGTGAGTATATACCATTTGACTCTTTCTGCTTCTGGGTTAACTCACTCATTATGATCATTTCTAGTTCAATCCACTTGTCCACAAATTTCTGGAATTCCTTGTTTTTAATAGCAATCAGTTTTTTAAGAGGCTACGAATTTGAAGGAGATTGGTGAAGAGTATATGCAAGTGGGTTTGAGAGACAAAGAAAAAAAAGAAATGTAATTATGTTATAATCTTAAGAAAATTCTTCTGTAAGTGGAAGAGATGGTTCTTCAGCTATAAATTGGCTACTAATCAGTTTCCATAATATATATTGGTAAGACTTGGTATGGCATATGAGCAAAGAAACCAAAGTGTGTGTTAGAAGGATAAAGAATGAGTAAATGAAACACTGAACATGTGAGAACCGAGAAAACAAAGATCCCACAGAGCATCAACAGCTCCTGTTCACTGAAAACACATGCTATTTTTGTAACACTCTGACACTGTGATTTTCAGTTTTTTTTTTAAGAATATGCCAGAAAAATTCTTTGAATAAACTTCTTTTGAAGGAAAATAAAGAGAAATCAGAGGAGGACATAAAGGAAAAAAAAACAAACCACAAACCGGTAAGCCCTGTGTCTTTGCTAATTTTGATGAGAGGGGAGGTTTTTTAGCAGCAAAATGTGTTTGCTTTAATATAATGAACAGAAGGGACAAGAGAAGAAAAGCAAGTGATATTCAAAGAAACTCAGATAAAGCAATGCACTTCGAAAGTCAAGACCTCCCCAAATGTGAAAAGTACATATGAATGATAGAGGACATGGATTTCTGAATGGACTGGAATTTTAAATGGTGTAAAGCGCCATTAGAACAAAATAAGCCCTTTAAAATGAAAACACAATAGCTCATCTTAGCAATTTATAAAGCTAAATTTCAGAATACTGAAGAGACATACACATCACTCCCCATCACAGGGGTTAGAGAAAAATGAGGTAGTCTGCTATAACTAAAATTGCATTGCTGTCTCCAGTTACTGACACAGATGTCAAAAACATCCATTTTTCTTTTATCATGTCTAAGGAAGTGCTTCTGAAATTTTAACATTCACAAAAATTATATTAGGAATTCATTAAAAGATAAAAGGTTGTACTCCAGCAAGGGAAACAGGTTAGTTAACTGCAGTTCTCCACCTCACCTTCCTTCCCGCTACATCCAATCCCCCAGCCTTATCCCCAGCTCCGTAACAGAACACCTGCTGCATTCTACTTCTTCCCCGTAGAACACTCTGGTCTTCCTTTCCCCACCTCATTGCTTATTCTGGCCCCCGACTCTAAAAAGCATTCCCTGGGAACCCACAGGCCACTAAGGCCAGCAAAGCAGGAAGGCTAACTGTGGCTCTTCACACCTCCCTCCATTCCTCCAAGTCCAGTTCCCTAGTTTAGCCTAATGCCAGCTGTGTAGCAGAGCACCTAATATGGACTCTTCTCATCCTGCCCCAGTTCACAGGGGACTTAGCAGGTTCCTGGTGGAACACTAGGCAGTCTTCCCCCTATTGGCTCCTTCAGCCCTCCCTTCCAGCCTATCCTCTTCCTAAATGTTAGCTCCCAATACCCAGAAACCCCAGAGGCAACACCTATCAGACTCCCAGATAATTTTTCTACCAGGCAGCACACAGCAATGACGTTCTATGAAGAAACAGAGAAGGCAGCAGAAACCAAGGAACACAAAACACATACCCAACAAATAGGCAAGATATATGAGCACCTAGAATTACAACCTTCCCAAATCCAGATGCCTAGATTCTGGCATAACAACACAAGAGATAAAGGAGGGCAAGAAAAATGTCTCCACTAGAGCCCAGCAAAGCGGCCACTTCAGTCAGTGAGTACTGCAACATATCTGAAGCACAATAACAGACCTTAAAATAGCATTTATGAAGATGATAGAGGTACTTAAAGAGGAAATTAATACATCCCTTAAGGAAATGTGCTAAAGCCCAAACAAATAGTGGGGGAAAATGAATAAAACAGTTCTTACCTAAAAGTGGAAAAAGACTGTATAAGAAAACCCAAACTGGAGAGGAATGTTAGAGAGAGGAGAGAGTGAGGAGGCTGCATCTGCCTCCCGCTCTCATGGTCATTGCGGTCCATTGAGCTCCATAGAGACAACTCTGGGGCAAGCACGAGCCGGACTGGCGCTGAGCAACTCTGTGCCTCTTGGACAAAAATCAGCTAAACATGGGCAAAGGAGATCCTGAGAAGCCGAGAGGCAAAATATCATCATATGCATTCTTTGTGAAAACCTGCCAGGAGAAGCATAAGAGAAGAGGTATACGGATGTTTCTGTCAACTTCTCAGCGTTCTCCAAGAAGTGATCAGAAAGGTGCAGGACTATGTCTGCGAAAGAAAAGGGAAATTTGAAGTCATGGAAAAGGCTGACAAGGCTCATTCTGAAAGACAAATGAAAACTTACATCCCCTCCTCAAAGGGGAGACCAAAAAGAAGTTCAAGGACCTTAACGCACTCAAGAGTTCCCCTTCGGCCTTCTTCTTGTTCTGTTCTGAGTACTGCCCAAAAATCAAAGGAGAACATCCTGGCTTATCCATCGGTGAGGTTGCAAAGCAGCTAGGAGAAAAGTGGAACAACACTGCTGCGGATGGCAAGCAGCACTATGAGAAGAAGGCTGCCAAGCTGAAGGCGAAGTATGAAAAGAACACTGCTGCTTTCAGAGCTAAAGGAAAGCCCAAAAAAAGGCAGCGGTCAAGGCTGAAAAGAGCAAGAAAATGAAGGAAGAAGAAGATGAGGAAGAGGATGAAGATGATGAGGAAGAAGAGTAGGAAGAGGGAGATGATGAGGAAGATGATGAATAAGTTGCTTCTAGCACAGTTTTCCTCTTGTCATAAAGCATTTAATGCCCACTCTCCATATACTACTCATTCCTTTAAAGAAAATAATTGAAATGTAAGGCTGTGCAAGATTTGTTTTTTTTTTTGGGGGGGGGGAACTGTTTTTTTTTCCTCCTTTATTAATTTATTCTTGTTACATCTCAATGGTTATCCCATCCCTTGTATCCTCCCATTCTTCCCTCCCTCCCATTTTCCCCTTATTCCCCTCCCCTATGACTGTTCCTGATGGGAATTACCTCCCCCTGTATATGCTCATAGGGTCTCAAGTCTCCTCTTGGTAACCTGCTGTCCTTCCTCTGAGTGCCACCAGGTCTCCCCCTCCAGGGGACATGGTCAAAGGTGAGGCACCAGAGTATGTGAGAAAGTAGTATCACACTCTCCACTCTACTGTGGAGAGTGTTCTGTCCATTGGCTAGATCTGGGTAGGGGCTTAAGGTTTACCACCTGTATTGTCCTTGGCTGGTGCCTTAGTTTGAGCGGGACCCCTGGGCCCAAATCTGCCTATCATAATGTTCTACTTGTAGGCTTCTAGGACCCTCTGGGTCCTTCTACTTTGCCTTTCTCCCATGATTCTCTCATCTAGAGTCCCACTAGAATGTCCTCTCCTCTGTCTCAGTTTCCTGGTAAGTGAAGGCTTTCGTGGGACATGCCCCTTGGGCTAATATGCAGATATAAGTGAGTATATACTTGGAAGATTTGTTTTTAAATTGGAAAGTGTCTTGACAGCCCTGTCCTGGTGGTATTTTCAATGGCCACTAATCTTGCCAGGCACAGCCTGGGGTTGTAAATTGGCATAGAAATTTAAAGCAAGTTTTGTTGGTTCATAGTACAAGTTAGTTATATATGGAGACAGTAGTTTTTTGTGTGTTTGTTTGTTTTCTTTTCTTTTTTGTTTTTTTTTAAATCTTCAGTTGTCTGTGATGCAGCTCATAATAAGATAATTTTCTGTTAACTGAATACCACATTGTAATTGCAAAAACAGAAAGAAAAAAAAATAACTGCTGTTGTGTTGATATTCTGAATGTTTCTAAGTAAATACAATTTTTTTTTATTAAAGAAGAAAGAAAAAATAAGGAAACCTAAACTGAGGGAAATCTGAAAGTGAAAATTTGGCAACTCTAACAAGAAACTCAAAGGTAAGCTTCACCAACAGAATACAAGAAATGGAAGAGAGAATTATCAGGCATTGAAGACATAATGGAAGAAATGATTACTCAGCCAAAGAAAATGTTAAATCTAAAAAAAAAAAAATCCTGTCATAAAGCACCCAGGAAATCTGGTACACTATAAAAAGTACAGAAGAAAGAAAAGAAACCCTGGTCAAAGGCAAAGAAAATATTTTCAACAAAATAATCAAATAAAAACTCCCTAACCTAAAGAAGAAGATGTATATCAGGGTACAAGAGCTATACAAACTCCCAAATAGAATACTTCAGAAAAGAAAGTACTCTTGCCACATAATAAAACAATAAATATATAGAGCAAGAAAAGCTTTCGGGGAAAAGACCAAGTAACAGATAAAGGCAGACTATTTGAATAACACCTAACTCTCAGTGGAGACGTTGAAAGCCAGAGGGGCCTAAACTAAATCTGGCCCAGACTGCTGTTCCCAGAAAAAAATTCAAACACAATAGATGGGAAATTAAAACATTCCATGATTAAAAAAAAAAAACAACTAAATTTAAGCATTATCTATCTAAAAGTCCAGCACTATGAAAGAACTTCAACCTAAAGAGATTAACCACACCCAAGAAAACATGAAGTTAAAATAATGACTTACAAGCTAATCAAAAGACAGGAAACACACATACACACACCACAACAGCAAAATAATGGGAATCAACAAACACTGCTCATTGATATTTTTCAACATCAATCTTCTCAATTTCCAATAAAAAGAAACAGATTAAGAGTTTGGATGGGGAGACAAGATCCTCCCTTCTCCTGATTCCACGAAACACATGTTAACATCAAGAATAAACATTACCTCAGGGTAAAAGGATAGAAAAGGATATTTCAAGCAAATGGACCGAAGAAGCAAGCTACAGTATTCATTATAACAAATGACAAACATATTTCAACCAAAAGTATCTAGAAACTAACTAGGGAAGAACACTACATACTCATCAAAGGAAAAATCCAAGAGGATATTGAAATTCTTTTTTGTTGTTGTTGTGTTTTGGGTTTTTTGTTTTTGTTTTTTGAGACAGAGTTTCTCTTTATAACCTTGGTAGTCCAAGACTCACTTTATAGACCAGGCTGGTCCCAAAATCAGAGATCTGCCTGCCTCTGCCTCCTGAGTACTGGAATTAAAGGCACGTGCCACTACCACCTGACTGAAATTCTTAATATCTATGTACCAACCACAAGGACATCTAAGTTCATAGCAAAAGACTACTAAAGCTTAAATCATATATTGACTCTCACATCAGCTTAGGGAGACATCAATATCCTACTCTCACCAACAATCGCATCATCTAGACACAAACTAAACAGAAATACTACACCTAATGAATGCTATAAATCAAATGAAGCTAACAGATATTTTCAAAACATTTCACCAAACACAAAAGAATATACCGTCTTCTCAGCACTTCATGGAATGTTCTCCAAAACTGACTACATACTCGGACACAAACCAAGTCTCAACAGATACCAGAAAACTGAAAAAACACCCTGCATCCCATCTGACCACCATGGTTTTATAGCTGGGTATCAACAACAACAGGAACAGTGGAAAGCATGCAAACTGAACACTTCACAACTTAAGGGAAAAAATGGGTTAAGGCCACAATTAACAACAAAATTGAAGACTATATAGAACATAATGAAAATGAATACACAACATGCTCAAACCTTTGAGACACAACAAAATCAGTTTTAGAAAGGAAGTTCTTAGCATGGTTTTAGATCAGAATCCAATCAGACTTTCAAAGAAGAGTTAACGCAATCCTCCTCAAATTATTGACAGAATAGAAACAGAAAGATCATTGCCCTATTTGTTTTACCACACAGTTACTTTTATTCCCAAGCTACATAAAGACTCTACAAAGACCAATTTACCTATGAACCTAGATGCAAACATGTGCAATAAAATACTTTCAAATCTAATCCAAGAACACATCAACACGAACAACCATCATGATCAAGTAGGATTTATTTATGAAATGCATGGATGGGAAAAACATATGTACTAATATATCAATAAATATAGCTCATCATATAAATGAACTGAAAGACAAAAAGCACTCATAAAATAAAGAATAAACCTTTGACACCTTTCTGATAAAAGTTGTGGAGAGATTAGGGATGTAAGAGACAGTCATAAACATAATAAATGCAATTTACACCAAGCCCATAGCTAACATCAGCTTAAGTGGAGAAAAACTCAAAGCAATGGCATGAAAATTAAGAACAAGATAAGGTGGTTTCCACTCAATACCTATTCAATACAGTACTTGAAGTCTTAGCTAGAGCAATAAGACAACCTAAAGAGATCAAGGAAAACAAATTAAAAGAGAATAAGTAAAAAAAAAAACTCTCTATTTTTAGGTGATATGATAGTATACATAAGTGAGTCTAAAATTTCTGCCAGGAAACTCTCACAGCCAATAAATACTTTCAACAAAGAAGCTGAACAAAAAATTAACTCACAAAATTCAGCTTTCCTATACACAAATGACAAACTCACTGAGAAAGAAACCAGAGAAATAATAGTTCCATGATAGCCTCAAATAAAAGAAAATATTCTTGAAGTAACTCTAACCTAGCAAATAAAAAACTTGTATCATAAAAACTTTAAGGCATTGTAGATAGAAATGGAAAAGTATAACATAAAATGGAAAGATCTCCCATGCTCATGGATCAGTAGAAATAACATGATAAATAAGTTTATCCTACCAAAAGCAATCTACAGGTTGAATGCAATCCCCATCAAAATTCCAACACAATTCTTCACAGATCTTGAGTGGACAATTTTCAACTTCATATTAAAACACAAAAGAACCTAAGATAGCTAAAGCAATTCAGAACTGCTGACAGAAACATCAACTCTGAGGTCAATTTGTACTACAGAGATAAGGTAATAAAAACAGCATGGTATCGACACAACAACAGCCATGTTGACCAGTGGAATTATATTGAAGACCTAGATATATACCCATACCCTATGGACACCTGGATTTACATATAAAAAGGCCAAACTTATACACTGAAAAAGACAGTATCTTCTACAAATGGTGCTTGTCAATTTAACAGCAGCATGTAGAAGAATGGAAACAGATCCATACGTATTACTTTGAACAAACTTCAACTCCAAATGGATAAAAGGCAACATAAAACTAGATATACTGAATCTGATAGAAGCGAAAAGAATAATAGCTTTGAACTCATTGGCACAGGTAAGTACTTGCTGAACAGAACACTATTAACACAGGCACTAAGATCAACAATTAGTAAATGTGACCTCATGAAACTAAAAATATTCTGCACAGCAAAGGACACTGTCATTAGCACAAAGTTGAAGCCTACAGAATGGAGAAAGATTTTTACAAACTAAATATCTGATAGAGACCAATATACAAAATCTATAAAGAACTTAAAACACTAGATATCAAGAAAACAAATAACCCTATTAAAAATGGGGTTTAGATCCAAACAGAGAAGTATCAAAGGAGGAAACCCAAATGGCTCAGAAACACTTAAAGAAATGTTCAATATCCTTAGCCATCAAGAAAATGCAAATCAAAGTTCTGATATTTCATCTTACATCAGTCAGAATGACTAAGTTCAATAAAACAAATGATAGCTCATGCCAACAAGGAGGCAGAGTGAGAGGAACATGCATACATTGCTGGTAGACGTGCAAATTTGTATAGCCATTATGGAAATCAATATGGCATTTCCTCAAGAAGATGAAAATTGATATACTTCAAGATCCAGCTACACCACTTTAGGGCATGTATCCAAAGGATGCTTCTTTCCACTACAGAGACAATTGCTCAACCATGTCCGTTGCTGTTCTATTCATAATAGTCATAATTGGAAACCACTTAGATATCACTCAACAGAAGAATGAATAAAGGAAATGTGGTACATTTTCACACTAGAGTATTACTCAGTTCTTAAAAAAAAATAAAATTATGAAATTCACAGGTAAATGCAAGGAACTAGAAAAAATAATCTTGAGTGAGGTAACCCAGACCCAGAAAGACAAATATGGTGTGTATTCTCTAATAGGTCAATATTAAAGATTATATTGATGATTTTTCAAGCGACAGTCCATAGAACTAGAGGGTAGGTACAGAGTAGCGGAGAGATCGATCTCCCTAGGAAAAAGAAATTGAATAAATAGTTATGAATGGAGTAGAACGGGAGTATCATGTAAAGAGGAAGAGGATAATGAGGCAAATGAGGAAATACAGGGATAGCTAGCTAAAATTAAATACCATTTGGCTGTTAGTATGGAAATCTAATACAGTTGAAGCTTCCTAAAATACATAAATATATGATAGTGATCCAAATGAAATTGCCAAATAATGGTGAAGATAGAGCCCAAAACTGACCATTTCTTGTCACTAAATTAAGCTGCCAATACCAAGATTAAGTTACATCTAATTGATTTGTTGGACAAAGGGGTTTCATGGTAATCCCCTAGAAACCTAGGGTTTTGCCAAGTCTATACATTACTCTTCACAAACTGATGTTAAGGTTTTATTGCTGAAAATATCACCTACAGAACTCATGGAACATGGAAAAGTCAAATAGATACCTACACAGAGCCTTCATTCCTATGTTCTAGAATCTCCAGTACATAAAAGACTTTGCATGCTACCAAAACACAAAACAAAACAAAACAAAACAAAACACCAGTCCAGCCACAAACCCTTTGATATACTGGTGTCCTTGCCTGCAAGATATGCTAATATAATCAATGGTGGCACAAAGATTGGGAGAGTAAGCAATCAATATCTGATTTGCCAGAAGGCCTACCCCACAGCATGGAACCTATACTCAACACTGCTTGAGTGACCAATAACCTGAAACTAAATATCCCAGGGATCAAGGGTAAAACCAAATATTGCTGCTCTAAATAAATAATTAAATATAGCAATGCCTAATGGCATTCAACTATACTCAGAGATCAAAGCCGGGTTCAAACATGAGTAAAGCAGCTTCCTCCTGCAGCAGATGGGAACCGACATGAAGAACCATAGCCAGGCATTTTGTGGAGAATGTGAGACCTTTAGGAGAACACTTAGGCCTAAATGGGATGTCTCCATCAAATCCGTCCCTTCAGGGCTCCAAGAACCCCGAAGAAGGGAGGCATAAAGAGTGTGCAGGCCTTTAATTCCAGCACTCTATAGACATAGAAAGGCAGATCGCTGTGAGTACAAGTCCAGCCTGGTCTGCAAAGTGAGTCTAGGACAGCCAAGGCGACACAGAGAAACCCTGTCTCAAATAAGAAAAAAAAAAGAGTGTAAATGCAGGAGTAGAGGGAGGCCACAAAACAATAATAATACTAAAGCACTCTAAATCAGTACGGTTGACACACATAAAAACTCACATGACTGAGGCATCATATAAAGGGTCTGAACCAGATGAGGTCCTAGAGCTGAAAAGAGTTGCCCCAAACCCTAATCCAGAAATAATCTCCAATTGATAACCACTTACAAGTGAATATGTAGTTTCTCCCAACAGAGTTTCACTGGGAAAAAATTACTCTTTTTTATTTTATTAATTTATTCATATTACATCTTTTTTTTCTCCTTTATTAATTTATTCTTGTTACATCTCAATGGTTATCCCATCCCTTGTATCCTCCCATTCTTCCCTCCCTCCCATTTTCCCCTTATTCCCCTCCCCTATGACTGTTCCTGAGGGGGATTACCTCCCCCTGTATATGTTCATAGGATATCAAGTCTCTTCTTGGTAACCTGCTGTCCTTCCTCTGAGTGCCACCAGGTCTCCCCCTCCAAGGGACATGGTCAAAGGTGAGGCACCAGAGTATGTGAGAAAGTAATATCTCACTCTCCACTTTACTGTCATATTACATCTTAATGGTTATCCCATCCCTTGTATCCTCCCATTCCTCCCTCCCTCCCTCCCATTTTCCCTTTGCTCCCCTCCCCTATGACTGTGACTGAGGGGGACTTCCTGCCCCTGTATATGCTTGTAGGGTATCAAGTCTCTTCTTGGTAGCCTGCTATCCTTCCTCTGAGTGCCACCAGGTTTCCCCAACAAATTACTCTTAAGTGTAAGCTATGTGGCCAGCAGAAGATGGCCAACAGAAGGCAATGGCATCTTTGTGTTCTTGTCTCACAGTATCATGCCAGGGCTTTCCCTTGGTTGTTTTCTATTCTTGTTTTTACTTTTTAATTTTATTTTTATCTTATTTATATATTTTGCTCTCCCCTCTTATATCATAAATCCTTTGTGCATCTATTATGATTTTAAATTTCCTGTTTATATGGGATTCCTGAATGTACAAACATGTGGGTCTCTGTGTCTTGTGCCTTCTCTTGGGCTCTTATCCTTCTGTTTGTTTGTTTTGTACAATTCTGATGTATTAGTTTTTGGTTTATGTTATTATATCTTATTAATTTTATCACTATCACTTAGAAGCTTCTTTGTTTCTACTGAGAGACAGAAAGGTGATGGATCCAGATAGGAAGGAAAGTAGAGAGAAATTTGGAGAAATAGGATGGGATATATTATGTAAGTTAAAAAATCCATTTCTAATAAAAGATAAAAGGTTAAAGCCTGAACCCACATTTTCATGTTCAGTACATGTAGGCATATTAAGATGATGTGTAACCAGAGGTACCATTTTGATAAAATTTCTATAGATTTAGCACACTTTAGCCAAGTGCAGATGCAATCTCAGGAGTCCAAGTCATATGAATTTATGAATTGAATAGGAGCTTAAGCAGAGAGATTTAAGAGCTAGTATTTAATCAAGGCAACACAAAGTAATGCAAAGACATGACTCTCTTTTTAAAGAACTCTTTCTGGATTTATTTTATTTTTTAACTATGTATGTCTGAGTGTGGATATGTGCATGTGAGTGTAAGTGCCTATGGAAGCCAGAAGTAGTGATTCTTCCTAGAGTTTGGATTACAGCTTTATTTTATTATTTATTCGTATGTATATATATATGGGTATATACATACCCATATATATATGAGTAAGGATAATCCCAAGGGCTGTAAGAGGACCATATCTATCTGGAATTCAAGTTACAAGATGTTGTAAACTGCCTGACACAGGTGCAAGCACTAAACTCAGGTCTACAAGAGCAGTAAGTCTCTCTAGCCCCCAAGAACTTTTAAATATCAGTCTCCTTAATGAATAATCATCTTGGAATAAAGCTTCTAACTTACCTTTTACATTAATTTCAGCAGAATATTTCCACTATATGAGAAAGGCTTATAAAGAACATATTCACCAGAAGGACTTTTAAAGGACTGTACCTAGGACACAGGGATATTAATGCAAATTTAGAGAACAGCATTATCCTATGATTTATCATTACTTCCTGTTTATTTTACTCTTTACACTTCACCTTCACTCACCTTTTAACACAATTTCTACAGCCTTATTTCTTATCCACCTCCAGTCATTTTGCCTTTTTTTATTTGCGCTCCATAATTTTTTACAAAGATGAATTTACAGGTTTATATGTTAGAGATGTAAAACATGATAGCTTTTAGTATTCATAATTGTGCAGTACACAGTACAACCAGCTTTAGAAAATTCATACAGTTACCCTTTACCAGCCACTTCTCCTCCTGTAAGCTCTGGAATCCCACTCCTAAGAACTCACAAATCCTCTTTCTGTTTACCTGCATTGGCCTAGTCAAGAAAGTTGAGAGAAACAGAATTATATAATATGTGGACACTTGTGCCTGGCTTCTTTTACTAAGTATAAAAGTTTTGCATTTTCATTCTAATTGTGACAAAACTGGTGTTTCGTTTCTTTATATTGCTGAAATGTGGATGAACATATATATGAATGAATCTATTTTACTTAGCTATTCATCAGTTAATGAATTTTTGGCATGTTTTCTATTCTTTGGTTCTTAGCTTAGAAGCTCCAGGTAGATTCCAAGCAGATAAGGAGTTTGGATCTCCTCTGGTGAATCTGTGTGCCAAGAAGTCATACTTAGATTCATAGAGTTAGGAGATCACAAATGTGTATGTTTTCATTGGAGGCACATATGTGTGTATCCACAGGCACTCGTGTGCTGCTGGGCATATGTGGATGTCAGAGGATAACTTTCAGATGCTGGTCCTCATCTTTTCACCTTGTCTTTGTTTCTGCCTTAACCATGATAGCTCTCTAGTGGCCTTCTAGAGATTGCCCTATCTCCCCTCTCCTCTCCTTTACAAACATGCTGGAATTACAGACCCATAAGCTCCTGTGTCTTCCCTTTCTGTAGGTTCTAGGCATAGCACCCCAAGTTGTTGTGCTTACACAACAAGTATTATGGATCTACTGAGCTGTCTCCCAAGACTCAAATTCATATTTATTAAAATCATTAAATACATTGTGATTTGATACATGGTGTATAAAACTAATACAGTAGTGTCTAAGTGATTAATGTCTCCTGTAGTATGGTCCCATGAAATAACATACATGAAATTCAGTCATTAAATGAATTCTTCTGTCAATATACCATTGGTGTTTCATATCATAAATGAAGGAGCGATCATGACACCTAGGAACAATAATTATTATAAAATAAGATAAGAATGAATTTGTAAATATGACAAAGCTATAATATAATTTATCATTCTATGCATAGTTCGGGGGTGTTGCATACAAAAGTCGCATCTATATCAATTCAATCAACAGTTATTCTATATAATGCACATATAGGATATGCATATATTATATTAGCTTCCTTTGTGGGTAGCATGCTGCAGCTACCATATAGACTTCTGAGTATATAAGCATTATACATGTATTTAAAGACCTTACACATAAAGTTTGAAATATAAAAGTGTACAAACAGCAGATAAATATTGGCCAGTGAATTTTCACAGGTAAAAATTGGTTCTGACAGTATAGTTAGAGGATTTATGAGTAGAAGAATCCACTGTGGCTTACAATTATTAGAAAAATTATCATGGATAAGCAATCTCAGCTTGGAGATGGAGGTGAAACACATGTGGAAGATAGGACTGGAAAACTAATGCCACAGTTAATCATTGTTATCAGTAAATGCACAAAGACAATAACAGCAAAGTCTAAAAACATGTTCTCAGAAACCAGACTTGTATTTTTTTTGCCTCAAACAACTTATGACATGCTCAGTAATGTAAGTTATCCAAAAGACAAATGATGTGTTCATCCCCACAGAGGACAAAATGAAAATTAATGAGCTTACCAATCTTCAGCAAAAAAGTATTGACTTAGAGTGGACAAGAATGACCAATTTTTAGTGGGTCGAGTATCAAAGGAATATTTCCTTCCCCAGACTCTTTTGAAGTAAGAGATCTTTTCTGATCTTTGTATGGTACTACCGACAGCATTGTGTCAACAAAAAAAAAAGGTAGCTGGGTTAAAATGAGCTTTTACCATCTATCTTATTTTTCAACCCTATAATTCAAATGCTATGATTATATGGAAACAGTACTGATTTCCTATTCTCCCAAATGTCATCTGAGTGTGTGCACCTTGACAAATTTCTTGACAAATTTCTGACAGTATTAAGAGCACCACTTGGTCAACAAAGAGCAAGGAAATAATTACTCACTACCCTCCTTACATTTTCTCTTGGTTGATGTATTCACTAATGTCTTCATTATACTATTAAAATATTCTTAGGAAACCTACAACCATTGGAACATTTATAGGACACACATATCTAAGTGATGAGATTTTCTTTACATTAACTAAGTCTCTCTTAAGGTAGTGATGGTGTAAACAATTTAAACTTTTGCATTGCAAACATTCACTCATGCTTAATACAGCAATGATGGCCACAAAAAGCATAAATTTTAGCAAAAAAAAAAACATTCTTAGCACTGCAACAGAGCCCCAGACGCAGCCTGCTTTCACCCTTTCCCACATCTCTGTGGATCTCACAGACTATCTACTCTTAACCCCACTCTACTTTTGGCTGTATTCCAGCCCCACACTCCCTGCTAACTCAAGTGTTGCCCATGAAAGGGCAACATGTAGGCTGATGGCAGACCTTCACCTTTCCTACTGTTCCTGAGATCCAGTCCTCCCAGTGTTATCCCTTGTTCCTAGCAGGAAAAGTGCTGAAGTCTCTTTTTCCTTTATGACTCCATTCCCAATGGATTACAGATACCATCTTTTCCAACCTACCTTCCTCCAACTCATCCCAGTATCTCAGCCTCTGACTCCAGCAGGCATTCCCTGTGAATATCCTGGCTGTAACAGGCCAGGATAATAAGCAACACACAACTATCATGCTCTCTGAAAATCCAGAGAAGAAACAGAAACTAATGCACAAAACAACCACCAAACAAAGACAGGCTGAGAAATCAGCACCTAGACCTTTATTGTTCCAAACTCAGATATCAAGACACCAGCATAAAAAGAAAATTAATAGTACCTAGGGCAATAAGTGCCCACTAAAGTCCATCTATCTTACCACAGCAGACCCTGAACATTGAACATAGTTGAACCACAAGAAGAAGACCTTAAAACAGCATTTATAATGATGATATAGGCTCTTAATGGGGGAAATGAATAAAGTCCTCAAAGAAATCCAGGAAAACATAAACAAAACATGTAAGGAAACAAATAAAACAATTCAAGACCTGAAATTGGAAATAGGATCAATAAGAAAACCTAAACTGAATGAATTCTGAAAATGAATAATTTAGGAATTTGAATAGGAATTACAAAGGCAAGCTTTACCAACAAAATACAAGAGATGGAAGAGAGATCTCATTGAAGATATAATGGGAGAAATGGATACATTAATCAAAAAGTTAAATATAAAAAACATCTGGCACAAAACATCCTGGAAATCTGGGATCTTATGAAGAGACCAACCCTAAGAATATTAGGAATAGAGTAAGGAGAATTAACCCAGCTTAAAGGTCCAGAAAATGTTTTTAACAAACTTACAGAAAAAAAAAGTTCCTGACTTAAAGGAGGAGATACCTATAAAGGTACAAGAAGCATACATGACACAAAATAGATTGTACCAGAAAAGAAAGTCTCCTCACCACATAATAATCAAAACCCTAAGTATGCAGAACAACAGCAAAAAGAATCTTAAAAACTGAAGAAAAAGAAAAACTGAAAAAAAGAAAAAAGATGAAGTAACATATAAAGGTAGACCCATCTACATTATACCTGGTTTCTCAATGGAGACTATAAAAAGCAGAAGGGGCTAGACAGATGTGCTGGACACTCTAAGAAATCACATGCCAGATCAGACTACTATACCCAGCAAAAGCTGGTCATAAGTCATTATTGGTCTTATATAGAGAATAAATTAGGGGAAACCTAGGAATATCTCTCTTTGCCTTTATTTTGCATATATAGACAAGGAGATGGGAGCTGAAAGGAAAGAAAGAGAGATTTAGGAACATGGAGGATAGAACAAAAGATGACTGAACCTACTTTTTAACTCAAGGCATTAATTGTTACTTATAATGAAGGTTATATCTAAGTCATTGTCATAGATTTGAATATACTGATACAAAACATGAGCATGTCAAATACTTGGCAGATTTTATCACAAGAATATATATCCTAGCTCTAACAGAGAGATATGATTCTATCGATATATGTGGTAGATTAGTTGAATAATGTCTTCAAAAGCCTCAGAGACACACAGAATATGGCAATTAAAGTTGCTCTTACTATACCCAGCAAAACTTTCAATCACCATAAATGGTGAAAATAACATAATCCATTGCTACAGAAGGAACTAGGAGGAAAAAACTAACCTAAGGAGATTAAATACACTCATGAAAACATAGGAAACAAATAGCCCAACACCAGCAAAACCAAAAAAACCAAGACAGACAGAGAGAGAGAGAGAGAGAGAGAGAGAGAGAGAGAGAGAGAGAGAGAGCGCTACCACTGAGACAAACAACAATAACAGCAAAAGCAGCAACAACAACAACAAAATAACAGGAATTAACAAACACTGGTTATTGATATCTTTCAATATCAATTATCTCAATTACCCAATAAAAAGACACACACTAGCAGAATGGATATGAAAACCAGATCTATCCTCCTGCTGCATTTAAGAAATACAACTCAACATCAAGGATAGACATTACTTTAGGGTTAGAGGTTGGAAAAAAGTATTTCAAACAAGTGGAAAAGAAACAAGCTAGTGTAGCTATTTTAATGCCTAACAAAATAGACTTCAAACCAGAACTAACAAAAATAGAGAGACACTATGTACTCATGAAAGAAAACATCCACCAAAAAGACATTTCAATTCTTAACATCTATGCCACAAGCACAAGGGCACTCGACTTTTTAAAAGAAACACTACAGTAAATCATGTATTGATCCTTACACTCTGATAGTAGGAAACTTCAATACCCCATTCTTACCAATAGACAGGAAATCCAGACAAAAACTAAATAGAGAAATATTGCACCAAGCAGATGTTATAATCCAAAAGATTAACAAATATTTGCAGAGCATTTCACACAAATACAAAAGAATATACTTTCTACTCCATATTTCATGAAAGTTTCTCCAAAATTGGCCACATACGCAGTCACAAAGCAAATCTCAACAGATACAAGAAAATTGAAATAACTCCTTGCATCAATTAGACCACATGGATTAAAGCTACATATCAACAACAGTAGAAACAACAGAAAGCTTACAATCTCATAGAAACTGAACAAGTCTGCTGAACGAAAAATGGGGGAAGACAGATATAAAGAAATTAAAGACCTCCTAGAATTAAAAAGAAATGAATACACAGCCTTACAAACTTACGAGACAAAATGAAAGCTGTGTTAGAGAAAAGTTCATGGCAGTAAGTGCCGACATTGAAAAAATTAGAGAGATCTTATTCTAACAACTCAACAGCATGCTTGAGAGCTATGCATAAAAAAGAAGCAATCACAACCAAGGTGAATAAACTATAAGAAATAATTAAACTCAGGGCTAAAATCAACAAAATTTAAACAAAGAGTACAATACAAAGAATCAATGAAACAAAGAGTGTTTCACTTGATAAAATCAACAAGATTGACAAACTCCTACCCAAACAAACTAAAAGCCAAAAAGAGAATATGCAAATTTTAAAAATCAAAAAGGCGGGGCATGAGAACAGAAACCAAGGAAATCACAAAGACATACTTTAAAAAGTATGAACTCCATCAAATTATAAAGTCTAAAAGAAATGGATACTTTTCTTGATAGGTACCACTATGATCAGATTAATAACTTAAATAGACATATAACCACTAGTAAAACAGAATATGTCATTAAAAGTATCCCTCCCCCTCCAAAAACCATCTTACAGCCAGATGGTTTAAGTACAGAATTCTACCAAACTTTCAAACAAAAATTAACACCAATACTCCTAAAACTATTCCACAAGATAGAAACATAAGGAACATTGACAAATTAATTTTATGAGGCCACAGTTACCCTGGTATGCAAATCATATTAAAACTCAACAAGAAAGAGAAACACAGACCAATTTTCCCAGGAACATAGATGGAAAAATACTCAACACAATAACTGAAAACTGAATCTAAGAACAGATTAAAAAAAAGATCATCCACCATAATCAAGAAGGCTTTGTCCCAGACATGCGAATGGTTTGATATACTAAAATAAATATAATCCACCATATAAACAAGCTGAAAGAATAAAACACATAATAATCTCAATAGATGCAGAAAAAAAGTCATGATAAAAGTCCTGGAGATTAGGAAAACAAGGGACATATCTAAACATAATAGAGTCAATTTATGTAAAGCCCACATTCAATCTCAAATTAAATGGAGAGAAACTCAAAGCAATCCCACTAATAGCAGGAGCAAGACAAAGTTGCCTTCACTGTGTATATCTATTCAACATAATACTTGAACTTCTAGCTAGAGCAATAAGAAATTTGAATGAGATTAAAGAGATGCAAACTGGAAAGAAAAAGGTGAAAGTATTATTACTTGCTGATGATATAATAACAGAAAAATTCCATCAGGAAACTCCTATAGCTGATAAACATGTTCAGCAAAGTGGCTGGATACAAGATTTACTCAAAATAATCAGGAGCCTTCCTGTATGCAAAAGATGAATAAGTGGAGAAAGAAACGAGAGAATCAATGCTTTTTATTATAGCCTCAAATAATATAAAATACCATGGGACAACTGAAATCAAGCAAGTAATATTTGTATGATAAAACTTAAATTCTTTGATTAAAGAAGATAACAGAAGATTGAAATATCCCCCAGGTTCATGGATCAGCAGGATTAACAGTAAAAATAGCCATCCTACCAAAAGCAATCTACAGATTCAATGCAGTCACCATCAACATTCAAACACAATTCTTTACAGACCTTGAAAGAACAATCCTTAACTTCATATGGAAAAACAAAAAAATTCAGGATAACTAAAACAATCCTGAACAATAAAAGACCTGCTGGATGTTTCACTATTCCTTAGTTCAAGTCCTGTTGAGAACTCCTGATAATGAGGGGTGTGGAGTTTCAACTGGCTATCTCTTATAGTCAGGCAAGGCTTACAGTGGCGGGACTAGGCTGCATTCAGTTGAGTTGTTGGCCAAGGGAGTGGGGGTCCCATAAAAATCCCCAAGCCACTTAGGCTTTTGTTAAGACAAGAAGTTCATCCCTGTATTTGCCAAAGAGTTGCCATCTGTCCATTTGCCAAGGACAACACACATGCAATTCATTGAACATGGCAAAGTTAAGCTGGTGCCTTCATGGATCCCTCACTCTTATGTTGTAGTCTTTGGTGTGGGCAGATACACTGAAGACTTTTAAAGAGAAACATGGTCACCAGCACTGTCACAAAACCCTTGAATTAAAAATCTGTCCTACCTGCAAAATATTCTAGGGCAATAATGGCACAGAACTTGTGGGAATAGCCAAACAATGCCTGAGTTAATCTAAGACCAATTCCACAATTCCATACAACCATATCTGACACTGCTTGTGTAACCAAGAACCAGAGACTACATACCCCAGAGATCTAGGGGAACCCCAAACACTATTGGTCTAAAATATCAATCACTAAAATAATTCCTAATGTTATTCTGCTATACTCATGGATCAGTTTCATATTCAGACATCATGAAAGAAGCTTCCTTTGGCAGCAGATAGGAACAAATGTAGAGAGCCACAGCCAGACATTATGCAGAGAAAGTTCTAAATAGATCTCCATTAAATCCTTCTCCTTGGAGCTCAGGGAATCCTGTGGAAGAGGAGGTAAAAAGATTAAGAGCCAGGGGAAATGGGGGACACCAGGAGAACAAGGCCCTCAGAAGTAACTAAGTGCATATGAGTTCAAAGAGACTGAGTTAGCAAGCACAGGGTCTACCTGAGTGTGCATCAGGTCCTCTGTATATATATTGAGGCTATTAGGTTAGAGTTATTATGGGACTCCTCACTGTGAGAACTAGTGGGTCTCGGTCTCTGAGCCGTATGAATCTCTTGGGATCCTTTTTCTCCATTTGGGTTCTTTGTCTTATTATATTTTATTTTGTCATGTTTTATTGTTATCTCTTAGAAGGTTGTTCTTTTCTAATGTGAGACAGAAAGAGAGTGGATCAGGAAAGGAGATGAGGTGAGGAGAAAGATGGAAGAGTAGAGGGAGGTGAAAATGTAAGAAAGATGCACTGCATTAGAAGAGAATCTATTTTTAATAAAGAAAGAAGGATGAATTTATGCACCTTGATATTCACTTAGTAATTGATAGTGATATAAAACATTGTGCTATTAGTATTTATAAAATAAGAAATTGTGCTATTTATCATCAAATCCCTTTGTGTTTCTGAACCAATATAATCTATCTCATGAGGTCATGCCAGAATCTTCTATGCTTTGCTATATAAAATGATTTCATTTACTCTGTGATCTTTAGTGCTGTGACAGACATAAGTGGAAGTCTGTGAAACACGACTGAGAGATGAGGCAAGGGTTCATGAAAACTGTGCCTTCATTTGAAGTAGAAACTTTTGATTAAGGAGATGAGATTGTTAGTGGGTGCTGAATCATTTTAAACCAAGAAAAATTAAGACATGAGTGAGAACGAAAGGTATGTTTTTCTGGGCAACCACAAATATTTTTGTTGGTGTTGCACTGAAAATGAAACCAATGAAGATTGAGAGGGGGAACTGTTTTCAGCTTTATGTGCAGTTTGGCGTTTAAACAAATAAAACAATAAGCTTGAATTCATCTCCTTATTCACAGTAGGCACATTTCAATGTATAATGACCATAGGTGGCTGGTGACTATTGCATTAGGCGGTGCAGGTTATTGAACAATTTTATCATTGGAGAAATTTCTATGAGCTGCACTGCTCTTGACACATAAATTTCCCTTACAGCTGAAACTTAAGCATTAAAAATGAGACCTAGATCATTGTGCATGATGACTAAATGTTTATTTAAATGAATAAAAATCCTAAACTTTTCCATTGCCACAATTCACATATGACTTCAGTTGAATTTCCCTATAATAGGTTTTTGGCATGTGTCGCTAGAATTCCTGGGGGGAAAATGCATGTTATAATTAGGAAATGTTTATGTACCATGATTTCTGAAGTGGAGCATAAACAATTCTATATGTTGACAAATACTCTCAACCCATCAAAGCAGTTTCCATTTTACCCCTACTACCTATTCTCTAAGCAGGTATTTGTCATTCAAGCTGATGATGAGAAATGATTTCTTCCTGGTTTATCCCATGGTTTAGATCTTGAAATGTTTTCCTCTTCTAATAGCCAGTTACTGCTAAAACAGCTGAATGAGTTCTACCCTATCCTCTACCTTTTTTTGTTGTTGTTGTTAACTGTTTTCCACTGGACTTTTTCATATCATTCCAGTATTAACCACACACACATACACACACACACACACACACACACACACACACACACACACACACACACATAGCTGTCACCAGTTCAAAGAGATATGAACAAAGACAATAAGTCAGGGATCACATTGAGCACACAGAGAACTCACACTCAAGATTTTGACTTTCTGTTTCTTAGATGATATTTCTAATGGAAGCCATAGTTACACAGATCTGTTCAAAGAACTTTAAGCAATTCTAAGTCCCAGTGTCTGCCACATTGAATCTGTTGTCTAAGGAACCGTGCAGCTTTAGAGAATTACAATTCACATCCTGCTATAGATACAGATAATCTTTTTTAGTGCAGTGTGGACACTAAGAGTCTTTGTACTTCTGAGGATACAAGTAGAGAGTGTGTATAACATCATTTGCTCTACCCATAGTTAGTTATTCAGTGGCCCATGTGTCAAAGCCAAGGAGAGAATAGGAAGATGGCTCTAATGTAGGCTATGAACTACACTTTCCTGTAGCTCACAGGATGAGATCTCTAGAGTTCACAAGAAATGTCCTCCCACAGACTTTCAAGGCACACTCACCTTACCTAAGTTAAGTAAGATTCTCATTCCTACGGTGGTAATACTGTACAGGTAAGAGCATCAGAGAGTGAACTGAGAATGGAAAAGATGGTAGAGGAAAACATTCCTGAAAAATCAAGAAATAAGTTCAATGGGGGTAGAATGACAACAATGACAAAATCAGATTGAGTGGGTATAAGCAATTCAGGGAGTTTGGTCTGTGCTCAAGAAACTTGAATCAAATATATTTCTCACAGGATACTGAGGTCATGATAGATGTAAAATATGTCAGCCTAATGTCAGCACTCTGCCTAGAAAACATTTTAGTGCTAACAGTATTCCCCTGGAACATCACCACCTTTGGTATTGGTGGTTATCCTCCCAAGGGATCTAAGTATAAACATATTACTCCACAATCAGCTTTTAACAAATCGTATCCTTCTTGTCCCATAGGAAATTTTTGTATGACTATTGACTTAAGCAGATGAGCATCTCCACTTTCAGAGAAATTTTGACAAGCCATTTAAGCATTGGTACCCATCACTTCTTCATAATCTCTGTAGAATCTTAAATGGACTTTATAATCCAGCCCACACTGCCTTCTTCCCTTCAATTAAACTTCCAATCATGGCTCATTCACACCACAACACCAAATCAAGTGCTTTTTTACTCTGCCTTTACTCTGAATTACCAGTCAAAATTGTTTTCTGAGCACAGTTCTAGAATTACAGGTGCCACCTGCGTGCTTGGTCTTAAAACCTTACAGAGCCACATTTTCTGTCATGTGTTGGGCCCTGATGCACATACTTCAGCCTGTCCCCTAGTTAACTTTCACTGGAATTGTTCTATTGTCATCACAGTCTTGTATGAAGATGCTACTTGAAGCATTTTTACTTGAATTTTTAAAATTTGAAATGTGATGTGACACCTTGATGTGCAGTATCTCCATGCACTGCACTCAGGGCATTTCATTATTCTCCCCCACGAGCTCTTTTAATGCATCTGCAGTCAGGGCAGATACTTAGCTCTCTCTATACACTACAACCCTGCCCTGTTTAACTTTTGTCATGCACATTCAAGGCTGACATCTGGTTAACCATACACCAACTAAGAGAGTGCAACCTGAAAAGTGAAAAGATGAATGGAGAATCACTGAACTTGTAGATTACAGGGATGAGTTTCAAATTGAAATGGAGGCATCTGAAAACTTATGCTCTAATGCCTCCAGAATCTGCCTTTCTGTCCATCAGCGTTATCTTCTTTTTTCCCCCTACATTTGGGGGAATATAAATTAAAGATACTAAAAATAAAAATAAAAAAATAAAATAAAAAAATAAATTAAAGATACTATCATTGAGCTCCTTGCCCTATTGTCCACTGTTTTTGACGACATTTTTTGAAGAGAATTTAAGTTAAAATAAGAAGACCTTTAAAACCGTTCTATTTAAAATTTTTATATATTTCTAAATTCTTTTTGGTGCTTCCTTATTTTAAAAAAATAGTCTTTCATAGGATATTTCAAAACCAGTTTGTGCTATGTGAAAGTTCTATAGCCACCTATTCCTTATACATATTGTCCCAATAATAAGTACAAGAAGAAGAGAAATTTTTGTGATTTAGGCTAATCATGGAAGTAAACATTATTGCTATTATTTATTAACATGTCTTTGCTAAAGTTTTAATCAGAGCTTCCCCTAATGAAATCAGAAATGTCTTTCTGGTGTTCCCCCCAGAAGTGGCTCAATAAATATTAAATTCCTTTTTCAAGTGTTAATCACTTGTCTACACTCTAGATACAAAAATTACATGCCCAAGCAACATCAACTTCAGGGTAATATTGCACTCCATACCTAAGATGCCTAAGAAGATCCCACCTTGTGGGAAATTGGCAGATAATCATCTTGTAGATATATGTGGAATTCTTAATACAAAAAATTACCAAGTGAGTAGCAGATGGGAATGAAACATTTGTCTATATCTATTTGAGTATCTCATTAGTTAGTTCTGGAAAATCTTGGCAACTTAATGAAAAGAATCACCTTCAATAATGAAATCAGCTCGGGAGACTTCATCATGGATTCTAACCTTGGTGAGTTAAAAATGGCTTCTTTTATTTTCTTCTCTCAGATAAACTTAGCATAAGTTTGTAGAAAATTTAAATACAGCCAAAATGAACATTTGAAGAGGTGGTGCTCATTGAGAACCCAAGCCAAGGGAAGGTGATATCAGCACTTGATGCATATGCAACATTGTGAATAACATAAAAGAACCAGAAAGCAAGCTATATAGATCTTTGACCTAGAACAAAATTGTGAAGTAGAAGAATTTTATGCATATTCTGATAATTTTTCTTTTGTCCTTTCAAAAACCTATGGGTCTATTTGGCAGGCTTCTTCACTACCCTCCGCCATTTAAAAAATATAGCGATACTCCTCCTATTCAAGATCCCTGACTGTCACAGCTGAAAATTTTTGGATGAGCTATCTTTTTCCTTCTGCCTTCTTGACAGCTGCAGAAGCCCTAATAAGAAGCAAGTTCTCTTATTAAACACATAGAAAGTCTGACAGTGTTCTTAGGATGCTAGGATGCTTAGTGTATGACTCAAGCCTTGATCCTTAAATGTTTATAGTTCTAGAAGAAACATGTTCAAGTATAAGCACCTAAAATCTGTGGGATAAAACAAATAGAGAGCTCTATAACCTCAATTCTGGAGGAGGCCTACTGGCCCAAGGATCATCCAAGCATGCAGGTTCCCAGAAACAGCCACCTTAGAGCCTATCCAGCTTTTCTTCTGCCTTCCTGGGACACAGCCAACAAAGGTACATTCTGGCTTGCCAGTTTCTGGGAACATCCAGGCTGCAGAAGTAATCAGTCTGCTGAGTCTCCGAGCTCCACTATCAGGGCCAATTCTCTGCCTACCTCCTCATGGAGTCCTGTCAGCATCAGGATCATCCAGCGAACACGAGAGACAACTGGATGGCTAAAGGCCAGCATAAAAGCACAATCAACAAGATCCAGAGTAATGTAGCATCACCAGAACCCAGCTATCCTACAACAGCAAGCCTTGGATACCCTGTCACAACTGAAGCAAAAGAAGGTGGCCTTAAATCCAACTTTATAAAGATGATAGAGGTATTAAAAGATGGTATGAATATATAACGTAAAGAAATACAAGAAAATTCAATCAAACAGCTAAAGGAAATGAATAAATCCATTAATAAAATACAGAAAGATACAATTTTAAAAATTAAGGAAATCAAAAAAACTCAAGACATTAAAATAGAAATAGAAGCAATAAAGAAAACACAAATTAAGGCAATCCTGGATATGAAAAACCACTTCATTTGCCTCCACCTGACAAAAATAATTTAAAAGAGGAAGAGTATATTTGGCATACAGGTTGATGGGACACATTTCACCATAACAGAGAACAGTAACTACAAACATAAGCATCACCAACAGAATATAAGAGATGAAAGAGAGAATAGCAGGTGTAAAAGATATGATTGAAGAATTGGATAGATCAATCAAGTAAAATCTTAAATATAAAAGGTTCCTGACACAAAACATGCAAGAAATCTGGGACACTATGAAAAGACTAAACCTAAGGATAATAGGAATAGAAGAAAGAGAAGACTCCCAGCCCCAAGGCCCAGAAAATATTTTCAGCAAACTTATAAAAGAAAATGTCACCAACACAAAGAAAGAGATGCCTGTAAACATACAAGAAGCATACAGAACACCAAATAATTTGGACCAGAAAAGAAAATCCTCCTGCCACATAATTATAACACTAAATGTACAGAATAAAAATATTAAACCCTGCAAGGGAAAAAGCTCAGTCATATATAAAGGCAGACCTATCAGAACTACATCTGACTTCTAAACAGAGATTATAAAAGCCAGAGAGCCTGGAGATATCTTACAGACACTAAGAGACCACAGATGTTAGCCTTGACTATTATACCTAGCAAAACTTTTAATCTCCATAGATGGAGAAAACAAGATAATCCATGACAAAAAATATTAAATAGTATCTATCCACAAATCCGGCTCTACAGAAAATACTAGAAGGAAAACTCCAGCCCAAGGAGGCTAACTACACCTGGGAAGACACAGGAAATGAATAATTTCATATCAGTAAAATAAAAAGAATCACACACACATACCACAAACATATCTCTACCACCAACAACATCAAAATAACAGGAATGAACAACCATTGGTCATTAATATCTCTCAACATCAATGGGCTCAATTCTCCAATAAGGAGACAAAGGCTATCAGAATTGATGCAAGCCAGGATCTGTCATTCTAATGCACACATGAAACACACCTCAGTCACAAGGATACACAGTATCTCAGAGGAAATGACTGGAAAAAATATTTAAAAGCAAAAAGATCCAAGAAGGAAGTTGGAGTAGCCATTCTAGTATGAAATAGAACAGATTTTCAACAAAAATTAATCAAAAGAGATATGGAATGACACTTCATATTAATTAAAAGAAATGTCCATCACAAAAACATCTCAGTTCTGAACATGTATGCCCTGAATGCAAGAGCAGTCACATTTGTAAAAGAAATATTACTCAAGCTTAAATCACACATCAAACCCCATACATGAAAAGTGGGAGACTTCAACATCCCTCTCTCATGAATGGACAGATCATCAACACAGAAACTAAACAGAAAAATAATGAAACTAAGAGGATCTAATAGACTTATCAGGTATCTACAGAACATTTCACCAAAACACAAAATAATATACTTTCTCCAAAATAGACCATATACTTGGTCACAAAGCAAGCCTCAACAAATATAAGAATATTGAAATAATCTCTTGTATCTTGTCAGACCACCATGGACTAAAGCTGGACTTCAACTATAAAAGCAAAAGAAAACCTATAAAATCATGAAAACTGAACAACTCTCTACTCAATGACCACTGGATCAGGAAGAAATACAGGAAAAAAATTCTGGAATTCAATGAAAATGAAGGTATAACATCCCCAAACTTCTGGAACATAATGAAAGCACTATTAAAGGGAAAGTTAGTAATGCTAAGTGCCCCTATAAAGAAACTGAGTTATCATACTAGCAATTTAAAAACACACCTAAAATCTTTACAACAAAAAGAAGCAAACACACCCAAGAGGATTAGACAGTAGGAAATAATCAAATGCAGGGCCAAAATCAATAAATTAGAAACAAAGAAAACAATACAAAGAATCAATGGAATCAAGGGTTGGTCTTTTAGAAAATCAACAGGATAGGCAAACCCCCTAGCCAAACTAAATAAACAGCAGAGAGAGAGAGAGAGAGAGAGAGAGAGAGAGAGAGAGAGAGAGAGAGAATATGAATCCCAATTAACAAAATCAGAAATGAAAAGAGGCATATAACAGCAGACACTGAAGAAACCTAAAGAATTATTAGATGTTACTTCAAAAGCCTGTATTCCACAAAATTTGGAAATATAAAGGAAAAGGACAATTTTCTTGACAGATTTCACTTACCAAAGTTAAATCAAGATCAGGTAAAGGGGTTAAACACTCTTGTAACTCCTAAGGAAATAGAAGCAGTTATCAAAAGTCTCCCAACCAAAAAGCCCAGGGCCAGATGGTTTTAGCACAAAATTTTAGCAGACTTTCAAAGAAGAGCTAATTCCCCAAATATTCCATAAAATAGAAACAGAAGGAGCATTACCAAGCCCATTCTATGAAGCCACACTCACACTATTATGTAAACCACACAAAGATTCAACAAAGAAAGAAATTTCAGACCAATTTCACTCATGAGCATTGATGCAAAAATAATAAAATAGTTACAAACTGAATCCAAGAACATATCAAAAACATCAACCACCAAGTAGGCTTTATGACAGGGATGCAGATATTGTTGAACACAATGAAAAGTCATCAATGCAATACACCATATAAACAAACTGAAAAAAATCACATGATTATTTCATTAGCTGCAGAAAAAGCTTTTGACAAAAATCCAATACCCTTTCATAATAAAAGTCTTAGAGAGATCAGGAAAACAAGACACATACCTAAGCATAGTAAAGGCAATATACAGCAATCCGACAGGCAACATCAAACTAAATGGACAGAAATTTAAAGAAATTCCACTAAAATCAGGAACAAGACAGGGCTGTTCTCTCGCTCCATATCTATTTAATATAGCACTTAAATTCCTAGCTAGAGCAATGAGACAACTATAGGAGATCAAAGGGATACAAATTGGAAAGGAAGAAGTCAAAATATTGCAATTCAATCTTTGGTTGAGGGACAGCTAAGATGCTTCCCAGCCAAGGACAGTGCATACAGTATTATCTGTACCCCTTATTTAGATTTAGCTAATGAATATCTCACTCTCCACGGGTGTGGGAAGAGCAAGGCCTGCCTCTGACATAAAATCTGGTGACCCCAATGTGATCACTTCCCCTTGGTGGAGAGACTTGGCGTCACACAGAGATTAGCTGTTGTCAGATGATGGGGGAAGTCTAGGGGAGGGGAATAGGAGAGAGGAGAGAGGGAGGGTGGGAACAGGAAGATACAAGTGAGGGGATAACATTCAGGATGTAATCTGAATAAATTGTAATAAATTAAAAGGTAAAAATTTAAAAACACAAAGTATTGCTAGTCATGGATGAAATAATTGTATACATAAGTGAAGGCTTTCGTGGGACATGCCCGTTGGGCTAATATGCAGATATGAGTGAGTATATACCATTTGAGTCTTTCTGCTTCTGGCTTAACTCACTCATTATGATCATTTCTAGCTCAATCCATTTGTCCACAAATTTCGGGAATTCCTTGTTTTTAATAGCTGAGTAGTATTCCATAGTGTATATGTACCACAGTTTCTTTATCCATTCTTCTACTGATGGACACTTAGGCTGTTTCCATGTTCTGGCTATTATGAATAAGGCTGCTATGAACATGGTTGAGCAAATTTTCTTGCTGTGTGCCAGGAAACTGCGACAGAGGAAAGGACATTCTAGTGGGACTCTAGATGAGAGAAGCATGGGAGAAAGGCAAAGTAGAAGGACCCAGAGGGTCCTAGAAGCCTATAAGTAGAACATTATGATAGGCAGATTTGGGCCCAGGGGTCCCGCTCAAACTAAGGCACCAGCCAAGGACAATACAGGCGGTAAACCTTAAGCCCCTACCCAGATCTAGCCAATGGACAGAACACTCTCCACAGTAGAGTGGAGAGTGGGATATTACTTTCTCACATACTCTGGTGCCTCACCTTTGACCATGTCCCCTGGAGGGGGAGACCTGGTGGCAATCAGAGGAAGGACAGCAGGTTACCAAGAAGAGACTTGATACCCTATGATCATATAGAGGGGGAGGTAATCCCCCTCAGGAACAGTCATAGGGGAGGGGAATAAGGGGAAATTGGGAGGGAGGGAAGAATGGGAGGATACAAGGGATGGGATAACCATTGAGATGTAACAAGAATAAATTAATAAAGGAGGGAAAAAAAAGAAAAAAATAGTATACATAAGTGACCACAAAAATTCTACCAAGGATCTCCTATAGCTGATAAACACATTCATCAAAGTGGCTCGATAAAAATTAATTTTTAAAAATCAGTAACCTTCTGGTATACAAAAGACAAATAGGTCAAGAAAGAAATTAGGGAAACAACACCATTCACAATAGCCACAAAAAATAAAGTATCTTGGTGTAACTCTAACCAAGCAAGTGAAAAATCTGTATGACAAGAACTTCAAGACTCTAAATGAAAAAATTAAAGAATATATCAGAATGTGGAAAGATTTTCCCATGCTAATGGGTCAGTAGAATTAACAATGTAAAAATGGCCATCTTACCAAAAGCAATCTGTACACTCAATGCAATTCCCATCAAAATTTCAAAACAATTCTTTACAGAAATTGAAATAACAATTTTGAACTTCATATGGAAAAACAACAACAACAAAACCGAGAATAGATCAAACAAATATATATATATTCTAGAGGTGTCTCCATCCTTGACTTCCAGCTGTACTACCGAACAATAGTAACAATAGCAGTAGTAAAAACTGCATGGTATTGGCATAGAAACAGACTGGTTGACCAATGAAATTGAATCAAAGACCCAGAATTAAACCCACACAGCTATGGACACTTGATTTTTTACAAAACCATAAAAGGACAGCATCTTCAACAATTGGTGCTGGTCTAACTGGATGTCTACATGTAGAAAAAAATCAAATAGATCCATATTCATCACCCTGCACTAAACTAACTTCCAAGTGGACCAAAGCCCTCATATAAAACCAGAAACACTAAATCTATTAGAAGAGAAAGTGGGACTAGTCTTGAACTCATTGGCATGGGAGACAGCTTCCTGAGCAGAACAGCAACAGCTCAATTTCTAATATCAACAATTAATAAATGGGACCTCATGAAATTGAAAAGCTTCTGTAAGGCAGAGGAAACTGTCAGGAGAACAAAACAACCTACAGGTTGAGAAAAGATCTTCCTCAACTCTACATCTGGCAAAGGGTTAATATCCAAAATATACAAGCAACTCAAGCCATTATACACCACCAAACAAATAATAAAA
This sequence comes from Acomys minous, assembly GCF_964271855.1. NCBI lineage: Eukaryota > Metazoa > Chordata > Mammalia > Rodentia > Muridae > Acomys > Acomys minous. The sequence goes on from NC_140483.1 coordinate 124,703,043, forward strand.
TTTAAAATAATAAAATTTAAAAATGGGGTAGAGAATTCTCAACAGAGGACTCTTGAATGGCTGAGAAGCTCTTAAAGAAATGCTCAATGTCATTAAGTCATCAGAGAAATGCAAATCAAAATGACTCTCAGACACCATCTTACACCCCTCCCAAAGGCTAAGATCAAAATCTGAAATGATAGAACATGCTGGTGAGGATGTGGAGAAAGGGGAACACTCCCCCATTGCTGGTGGGAGGGCAAACTTGTACAATCATTTTGGAAATCAATCTGGCATTTCTCAGAAAATTAGGAATAACTCTACTTCAAGATGCAACTATACCACTCCTGTACATATGCCCAAAAGGTGTTTCACCATACACCAAGGACATTTACTGAACTATGTTCATCACAGCCTTATTTGTAATAGTCAGAGTTGAAAACAACCTAGACGTCCCTCAACCAAAGAATGGATAAAGAAACTGTGGTACAAGGCCAGATGTGGGGGTGTATGCCTTTAATCCCAGCACTCTGGAGGCAGAGGCAGATGGATTGCTGTGAATTTGAGGCCAGCCTGGTCTACAAGGCCAGTCCTGAACAGCCACAGTTATCACAGAGAAACTTTGTCTCAAAAAAGCAAAAAAAAAAAAAAAAAAAAAAAAAAGATAAGAAAAGAAAAAGAAACTGGTACATCTACACAATAAAACCAGGAAAATGAAGAAACTTTCAGGCAAATGGATGGAGCTAGAAAAAAATCATTCTAAGTGAGGTAATGCAGACCCAGAAAGACACAAATGAAATGTACACACTCTTAAGCAGATATTAACCATATAGTACAGGATGAACATCCTACAATTCACAGACCCAAAGGAGCTAAATAATGAGGAGGGCCCAAGGAGGATGTTTGAATCTCACTCAGGTGGGGAAATAGAAGACAGTGGAAAGTGGTTGAAGAGAGTGAATGAACAAGAAAGGAGAGGGGGTGATGACATGAGGGTGGGTATCAGATGTGGGGTGAGTGGAGGTGGAGTATAGAAGGCTTGGAAAGAGAAGAAAAATTTGGGTGTGGCATCTCTAAGACAAGGTGGAGACCTCCAACAGGATAGGCTCCTGGCAGCATAGGGGGATGACTCTAGATGAAACCCCTAGTATTGGGTTCACAGAAACTAAAGGGGCCACCCTCTAACCTGACAGGATTCCTAGTGAAGGAAGGGGAACACCAACCCACCGAAAATTTACCCTTCCTACAAGATATGCAGGAATAAAGATAGAGCAGAGATTGAGTGATTATCCAACCAATGCTTGGACCAACCTGAGATGCGTACTAAGAGAAAGAGGCAACCCCTGATACTATTAATGACTCTGCTGTGCTTGCCTGGTCTTCTGAATCATCTGAGAGTCCACTCAGGAATGGATGAAAACAGATGCTGAGACTCAGAACCAACCATTGCGTGGAACACAGGTAATCTTGTAGAAGAGTCGGGGTGGGGAGGATAGAAGGATCTGGACAGGAACTCTTCAAGAAGACCAACAGAGTCAAGTAACATGGGCCCAGGGGGACTTGAAGAGGCTGAAGTACCAATCAAGGGCCATGCATGGACTGGACCTAGGCCACTTACACATTTGCACTCAATGGGCAACTTGGTCTTCCTGTGGGTCTCCTAGTAAGGGGAGCAGGGGCTATCTCTGACATAGACTCTGTTGCCTGCTTTTTGATCACTTCCCCCTTGTGGTGCTGCCTTGCCCGTCCACCAAGGAAGAGGGTGTATTCAGTCCTTTTGTGACTTGATGTGCTGGGTTGGGTTGGGGGTTCCTATTTCTGAAGGTTAGGGAAGGAGGGAAGAAGGGAAGAGGGAAGGCGAGTGGGGCCAGTGGAAGAGGAGGGAGGGGGCTACACTTAGGATGTAAAGTGAATAAATAAGTTTTTTAAAGTAAAAAACAAAAAAAAATAGCATAGAGTTTTGGTAATCTGTTGTGAAGCATGTTCAGGGTCAGGGCAGGATTTTCAGGGAGTAAGCATCTAACCTAGGTCCAAAGAAATGAAAGAAAACCAGCAGACAGAATGTTCTAGGCAGAGGGCTTGGCTACATAAAGACTCAGAGCTGATTTTTTTTGCAGTCTGCAAAGTTGTTGGGGCTGAACAGGAAAAGCCAAAACATTAGGCATGGCAGTAAAGAAGTCTAATTGAGCAGATTGTGATAGCTCTGCCTTTGATGCCTGGGAGTTAGATAGGAAGATACTGGAATGGTTTACGTTAGAGTACAACACAATTAGGCTCTAAGTCTGAAGGAGTTCTTTGGGTACATTGTACAGAACAAATTGGAGAGGGCACAAACTAGAAATCAATAGCCTAATACAATGAACACAATAGACACAATGAAAGTAACTGCAGACAATAAATGTACTCAGGAAATATGACGAGGCAGAATCAATGGGGTGATAGATTGGGCACAATAACTAAGGTGAGGAACTTTTTTTTAATGAAGAGGAAGGAGGATGCCAGATTTCTTCATGGTGTGACTTCACTCCTGTGATACAGCTGCCTACAAAGAGCTCCTGGTGAACATTTC
>NC_140483.1:125310590-125555590 GCF_964271855.1 Acomys minous
TGGTGAGGTAGCAGAAATACCACAGAAATGTTATTTTCAGATGATTTGAAATTTGTCATTAGCTGGATGGATTTAATAAAAAAATTTTCATGTCTTTGAGTTTCAGTTTATCTGTATATTAGGAACATATTAAATGGGGATAGGAAGAGGAGCAAGGCGTGGAGAAGGCCATCTGAAGATGTCATCAACTCAGGTTTTATTATCTGGGATCATCTTAATTATCTTATTGTGCACAGATCTGTTAGAGTTGGGCCTCTAATTAGGTTTGTTTTGGCAAAACTGGGGGCTTTAAAAATTCTGTCTCGCAGTCGCAGCCTTTGTCGTGAGAAAACAGTGTTGTGTTGCTTTAGGCACTGTCTCCATTTAAGCAGCCCCAGCTTTGCTGTGAGGCACAGGAGGCAGTCAGCTCACGGAGATCCCTCTGGTGCACAGTCTCCAGGCTGTGAGTGCGCTTGGTATGCAAGAAACCTGTTAGGAAGTCTTCCGCGGGCTCACCCATTCCCTAATTTAGTTAATGCTTTACTTTATGAAAATATCAATCCATAAAGTATAACAATATATTTTGTTTTTTAAATGGTTTCATGCCAATAGATGAGCTTAATGGATATCAAATAATAAAAAAAAAATCACAAGAAAATTGATACCTTTGGACTCTGTCTAGTTGTAGTCTATGGCATATAAATGCCATTTACCTCAAAGAGAATCAATCCCACCTAATTGGTTTCAAAAATTGATTTTTTTGAAGAATTTTTGAAAAATTCTTCTTTGTATGTAGAGACAGCAAATTCTTTTAGACATACCAGAAAACTTTAAAGTTTATAAGAAAACAAAACTAAACAATGATCAATTGATAATTAAAACATAATAAGAAATAAGAGCATTGTGATACAAAACAACTGATGACATAAATCCTAAAACTTCCTAATAAACTTTTCAGCTTGGAAAAGAAACTGTGTGCTTTGGAAACTTAAAAAATTACACAAAAAACCCCTAGAATTGTAATACTTGGTTTGCAGATGTTGAGAAGCTGTGTCCTTCAGGCCTGACAGGACCAGTGCCGTCACGAAACAGAGCAGACCTGAAGACTACTTGGCCCTGCAGTCACGGCGTGAAATAAGCAGAACAGTAAGTACATCTAGAGCCATGATAACGCTAACAGCAATGGTGGCGTTAACATGTCCCTATAGAAGAAAGAGGAAGGAGTATTAGATGTGAATGTGGCATTCTAGTCACCGCCCCCACCTTCTCACCAACTGTACAGGGCGTGTGTGTGTGAGAGAGAAAGAGTATAGCTTCTTAAACTGGAGGTCATAATATCATATGGTTTTGTACAATTAGAAAATATTCAGAATTTTACATTTGTACCAACCAAAAATTAATCAAATAAATGAATTCAAGATTGGTTACATTGTGGTGTTTCACTGCTATATTAGTCCTAAAACACAAGAATGCATGTGCCACCATGCCATGTAACTGAACACTTGATTCCTGAATCACCTTAACTAGAAGTCAAGATCACGATTATGAACCACACTGTTTTCACTGCTGGCACACTATTTTCTTATCTTATACAAACATAATAGCTTAGTTATGGAAAACAAACTCTTAAAATGTCCCACTATCATTTCTCAGTATACACACATCAAGTAGTATAAGATACCTTTGGATTGTGTTGTTTTAGAATGTTTAATTTCAAAATTTGTTATGTGAGTTTCTTTAAAAATTAATGACTTTCTCAATAATTTTCAGATGGCCTTAAACACACTTCGGCCAATTTGCATTTATATTTATGAGAAGTAGATGTCTCAGCATTGATGATTATACAATAAAGTAAAAATGCCAGTCAATGTTTTGAAGATTTTCTATGTCCTTCAGTGTCAAATATTCAGCCAAGATTTAACTTTTATGCAGAAATAAACAATCACATCCATCTCACTGATACGTAAATTTCTTTTATCTTTTAAAATAGTAAGATTATATAAGTACCAAAGAATTAATTTGTAAATAAATCTCTTTATGCTTTATTATCAGTAAATACTTATGTAAATCTATTTTATAAAACTACGTACCCAACATTTTGTAAAAATGTCTTGGGATAATAGATAATAAGGGAACGAGTTTAAGTAGCCTTATGCCAGACTATATAATAAAGGAAGTGGAAGGTTGCCTGGTGGTCTGGAGTCTGTTGGCACAGTTTTTGTGAGTGGTGGGGCTGTACTTTCCAATGAGTCGACTGCTTTAGGGTCATCTGTGCTCTGGTTAGTGATGCTTTATCCTTGCTCCTCTGGCCCACCCCAACAAAACCCACTGGTCCACCACGACTGACTTGGATAATTTCTTTCCTTTAGTACATTAGTGTCTTATCTGGGGGAAAATAGAAATTACCTTCCTCCAGGAAGGTAAATGCTACATAACTGACATAAATAAGATCACCAGAACATTTTATGTTTTTTTACAAAGTATATATGATAATATTTTAAAATATGTTCTTTAATGGCTAGTAAAGAAAGGGAATAACATGACTGCCTACACATGAGCTAGGCATGGATGATGCCAATAGACTTGCTAATGTGGACAGGGGAAATCTTATGAGATCTTATCCCTACACAAAGAACTATAGTGAAATAACGACTGCTGTGAACAGGGAAACATAGTCTTTTACCAAACAAACACCAGTTGGTTATCTAAAATCAAATGTTCAGCCTTCAAAAACCATACATACAAGTAACATTATACAGACTGAGCAGGCTATCTTTATATATATATATATATATATATATATATATATATATATATATATATATATATATATATATATATCTTTATATATATGAACAATTAATAAAAAAGAAGCCATGAATTTTAAAGAAAGCAAGGAGAGTGATATGGGAGGATTTGGAGGTAGGGAAGGAGGTGGGAAATGATGCGGTTATAACCTCAAAAATAAAAGCTAATTAAAAAAAGAAGAGCCATTTTTTTTCAGCACAACATTTCTGGGTGTCACCTTCATAGTTTTAGGATAGTTATATTCAAACTAAATCCTGAGTTGGGTGATTTGACAACAATTTGAACAATGTGAGCATCAGAGAAGATTTGTGATGCTGACACAGGATTACAAGCAAAACCCATGGAATGATCTAAGTGTGTAGTTTTGAGAAGGATGATGTCTAGACTTGAGAAAAAGTTCATAAGAGTCAACTTTGCTTCAAAACAACTATTTTTTTAAAAGCACTTGTCTGTATGTCAGTGAGTCTGGCTTCCAGGATATTTTTTTTTCTCAACACCCCATTATATCTGCATGCCTTTTTTGGGCAGCCCACGTAGAAGAGGAAAATAATTATAGACCAAAATACACAAAGTTATTTGCAAGCATCTTATAGAAATTCTGCTGCTTTTGTAAACATAGAATGATAGAACTTTTAGAAAATAGGATATTTGGACAATATGCCTTAACTCTTTAATAAGAAGAATGAAAATGGTCCAAGAATGAAATTATGTCTTTTATTTGGGCCATTAAACTCTATCTCGCGGTAAGAATCCCAGGATAGAAAGTTTTCATGATGTGTGTCTCCCACACACAATTTGCAATCTCAAAAGAGAATAGACAAAAATAAAATATCATTAAATATAGAAAATAAAGGATATAAAACATGACATAAAAATCTAGGCAATTCATTATTTGTCCTTCCAGCATTTGTGTGGAAGAGTGAAATGTAGCTGATCATGACAATAAGAGTGACATTGTTTTTGTGAGGAGAGGAGGGGGAAGATCAGTTGCCTTGGGAACAAACAGTGTTTGTTGAACTCAGAGAGAGTGTATTTTGAATATTCAGCATCACTTGGTGACTTTAGAGTCCCTTCTCTGATATGTAAACTCTCTTTCTTTTGGTGAACTTCAGTGTACTGAACTATATAGAGTTTCCATAGCTCATATTGTTTGGAAGTTGGTTAAGTTTAGAGTTTGTAGAAGTGTAAAAGGAAAATATTATTTGTATTATTACTACCTTTTCGATACCACTGTTGTCATTGTTTTTTATTTTGAGAAACCTTTTTTTTTCTCACTATTTCCAAATATAGGCAAATGGTTTTCTCAAGTGCGGTGACTACTCTTTCGGATTACCCCCATATTTAACAACATAAAAACAAGTTGTTCCTAACAAATTCTATAGGTCAGGAATTGCAGTAGGTCACATAGAGGAACTGTGTTTCTGATCCATGCTTTCTGGTCTCTGCTAAAAAGACTCAAAGGCGGGTGGACCTATAGTGCTGTTTCCTTCCACATTTGGTTCAGAGACTTGAAGAATTTAAGTATTCGGATTCTTTAAACAGTCCTTTCCATATGAGATCCTGGCAGGGTGGTGGCTGTAGAATACTTGTATTTCTAACTTCACAATTCAGATCTCTGACCTAAATGTCCAACACACAAGGCTGCAATGACCCCACTGGGTATAGCCTTGGAGAGAGATTACAGTCACCTTCACTCAAGTCACAGGCTGCTCACATTTAAAAGGGAAGGGACAGAAACTACAATGTGAATGAACAACTGTGTATTAAGAAATACCTAGTGATAGTTTTATACTATATAGTGTTTAAATAGTTGCTTAGTCAAAAGAGCTCACATAGAAGCAAGCAAGCAAATGGGCAAAACTGAACAAGTAGTAAGAGAGTTAACCCTTGAATAATTTGTATATATTACACTTTTTTAAATTTACAATTATTCTTTTATATCTAAAATCCTTATCGGGATGATAAAAATATTCTAGTGTAAATATTCCATGTGTTCATGTAAGAAAAAAATCTTATTTATTGTTTATATTAATAATTACATTTATCCTCTCTATATATTTAAAAATACTGTTCATACTGAGTTGAACACATGACATTTCTCCCTGGAAGCATCAGGATGTCCACAAACAGCCCCAAACATTTGTAATCCATTTTCATGCAAATGACTGGAACTAGACATGATCATCCTGAGTGAGGTAACCCAGACCTAGAAAAGCACGCATGGTATATACTCACTTAAATGTGAATACACGTAAATGTTCTCTGAGAGACTCTACCCAGCGGAGGATCAGGACAGATGCTGGGGCTCTCTGCTGGGTCTGGGTAGAGCCCTGAGAGTAATATGGAAGAACGGGGGAATGGAAGGACCCAGCAGGTTCAGAAGCCCCACAAACAAACAAACAAACAAACAAAAAAAAAAAAAAAGAAAAAGAAAAAAAGAAAAGATAATCTGAATAAATTATAATAATTAAAATTAAAAAAAATTGTCAACTTCTCAAGTTTCATTTGCTATTTATTCCTTTATCCTTGGTACCTGGCTGTGATTCTTATATTCAAATAATATGGTCATTTGATCTTGACATACTGAGTCCAAATTCTAGGTAAGAAGAAAGTATAGAGATGGAAAAGCAAGAAAAGTTTTCAGTGTTTTAATAAAAACAAAAGTTCTTGTCAGAACCAGTCTATTAACTTTTGATAGAATGCCTTAACAACTTGATAGAAAAACTGGAAGTAGTTCGCATGATGAAATTATATTTTCAACATGGGTCATTGTGCTCTGGATAAGTGTAAGATTTACATATTTTTAATATTTAACCTTTCAGAATTGAGTCATATATTCACAGGGTACTGAGAAATGGGCATGTATAAGCTAGCATAGTACGTGTTCACTGAATTCCAATCCCAGTAGTAGGAGAGACTGCAACGTCACCAACAGGACCTGCCACATGGAAACGCAACAGGACACATATACAATATGGAGGGCATGGATGCTCTTTGAGGGTTAGAAAGAGCTGAATTAAGGGCATGAAGAAGTATTAATGGATGACGTTATTTTTCTCAAGGGAAAAGAACAAGTGGATTTTTGTATAGATGTCCTACATTATAAGATTTCAGTAACCACACAGCACTTCATGTTTATATATGCAGTAATTTCTCCTTTCAGGATGTATATGAGTGTCTTCAGTAATATAATGAAACAATGATTTTTGTTCTTCTGACTTGAATTAGAATCATTCTCTAGGACTTTATAATGGCATGTCTAAAGTTGTCTTTTTTTTTTATTAAGAATGTTTTGGGAATTCCTTGTTTTTAATAGCTGAGTAGTATTTCATAGTGTATATGTACTACGGTTTCTTTATCCATTTTTTTTTACTGAGGGACACTTAGGCTGTTTCCATGATCTGGCTATTATGAATAAGGCTGCTATGAACATGGTTGAGCAAATTTTCTTGTTGTGTGCTGGAGCATCTTCTGGGTATATTCCAAGGAGTGGAATAGCTGGGTCTTGAGGAAGCCCTATTCCCATTTTTCTGAGATAAAAACAAGGAATTCCCGAAATTTGTGGATAAATGGATTGAGCTAGAAATGATCATAATGAGTGAGTTAGCCCAGAAGCAGAAAGACTCAAATGGTATATACTCACTTATATCTGCATACTAGCCCAAGGGGCATGTCCCACAAAAGCCTTCACTTACCAGGAAACTGGGACAGAGGGGAGGACATCCTATTGAGACTCTGGATGAGAGAAGCATGGGAGAATAGCAAAGTAGAAGGATCCAGAGGGTCTTAGAAACCTACAAGTAGAACATTATGATAGGCAGATTTGGGCACAGGGGTCCCGCTCAAACTAAGGCACCAGCCAAGGGCAACACAGGCAGTAAACTTTAAACCCCTACCCAGATCTAGCCAGTGGTCAGAACAGTCTCCACAGTTGAGTGGAGAGTGGGATATGACTTTCTCACATACTCTGGTGCCTCACCTTTGACCATGTCCCCTGGAGGGGGAGGCCTGGTGGCACTCAGAGGAAGGACAGCAGGTTACCCAGAAGAGACTTGATACCCTATGAGCATATACAGGGGGAGGTAATCTCCCTCAGGAACAGTCATAGGGGAGGGGAATAAGGGGAAAATGGGAGGGAGGGAAGAATGGGCGGATACAAGGGATGGGATAACCATTGAGATGTAACAAGAATAAATTAATAATAAAAAAAGAAAATTAAAAAAAGAATGTTTCTCTAGTAAGGAAATTCATAAGTGTGTGTGTGTTTGTGTGTGCATGTCTGTGCGTGTGTGTGTGTGTGTGTGCCTATTAGTAGTATATCATGTGCTTTGATTTCTATGTTTTGAGATATCACTTTTTTTCCCTAAAATCTAGTGACAACATTTAGGAAAAATGGCATGCAATAGTGCACAATGGGATTATACAGCTACTGTGCTGACTCTTAATTAAACTTTTATAAAACTGTAATTCCACAGGCATTGAACATGAACATTTCTGTCAACTCTTTAACATAAGGCGCTTAAATGATATTGAATTCTGTGCTTATACGTAGCATGCACCAGTTTTTTCTTATCTTGTCATATCTCCAGTTCCACTTGTTGAACACCATACACAAAATTCAGAGAACTACCAAACGAAAGACTAAGGAAATAATGTCTAAGGATATTTTTTGGTAATGCAACAGTTTGAAGGTGAAGGTACTTGGAGAAGTAAATTATTATTAGAAAAGCTTCTAGGAGGTGCATTTCAGTACAACCAATTTTGATGGGCTCATTCCCAGTTTCTGGGCTCTAACTCTGGTTTCTACTAGTTACATATTCCTTTAGGTTTTACAGACACCCTTTCTCCTTTTCAACAACTACTTCATTAGATGCACTACCTTATTTTCTGTTACTAGATCAGACTTATACCAAGGTGTAGCTTTGATGTGACCCCTTTTCGCTAGTTCAACATGATGCCTATGATATGGTTAATATTGATGATTATGTCAGTTGCTGAGTTTGGCAATCCAGTGCAATTAACGAAAGTGGAAGAAATTCTTAAAACATGTGTTCAGCAAATTTGTGACCCACTTATTTAAAAATGTATAGTTAAATATTCTTTTAAAAACCTTAGTCCAGATTTCACCAGGTCTTGTAAAAGCTTACAAATGAATATATTACTGAAGTCAAAACAAAGAAGCATATTTCAGAAATGTTTTTGTCATATTGATTATAATTGTGAACTCAGAGTTGGCAAGCTAATTGCTCATTGAAATACTTACACGGCTGTAAGAAGAAGTGGACTCAAAGCTATCTCAAATATTTCCATTGTGTTGACATTTTAAAAATGATTTAAAAATTTTTAGCACTTATTACTCTCAACATTCATGTATTCCAGCAGAGAATTAAGTATATTCATCTAATAAGGACAATGAGGTTTATACTCAGTTAACCGAATATTTCTATTTCACTCTTAAAAATGATAAGTTAGAGCTTAAAAGGTGCTCAGTGTAAAGGTGCTTACTCATTGTCAACTTCTTAGCAGAGCTGTGCAGGTCTTGTCTGCTGGACCTGGGAATCTGAGGACCTGAAAGAACAGGGCAGAGTACAGCCTAATGCTACAATCGTACCTTAGTCTCAGTGTGCTTTTATACATGAAAGTAACAAAGAAAACAATGATCCAGGGAAGGTTAGGAGAGTTCAGTAAAACATGGTCAGAAAAACATGTAAATAAATGCCAGCAAGCACATACTAAATATTAACAGATCAGCATGGTTTCCAGAACTTTCTCAGGTCAGACCAATTTAAAGACAATTTCCTGGCTTGTACTTTAGATTATATCTGGGAAAGCAGGAAGGCAAGGCAGAAGGCCATAGTCATGCTCAAGGGACCCTGACCAAATTGGGTTCTATAGCTATGTTTTGACGTTCAACAAGAATAACATATCTTATAAATTGATTGCAGACGTTTGTCACAGGAGGCACAAAATTGCTTCCAAGAACAATGCAGGGAACAAAACGCACCTGAGGTGAAAGGCCCTTCACCTTTTTTCCTGGAGCTTCTCTCACAGTACTCTATGCATTGTTCACCGTTGGTCATTCTTTTTTAAATATGTATTTTATGTATTTATTTTATGTATATGAGTGTCCTATCTACATGTACACCTGCATGTAAGGAGAGGCTGTTAGATGGTACAGATGATTATGAGCCACCATGTGGTTGCTGGGAATTGAACTCAGGACCTCTGGAAGAGCAGACAATGCTCATAACCTCTGAGCTATCTCTCCAGCCCCACCCCGTTGAGGACCTGAGTTCAAACCCCGGAGCACATGGTGGAAAGGAAGAGCTGACTCCTAAAAGTTCTCATCTGACACGTGCCACGGTTGCTCACACATCATGTCCTCAAACACACACAAGAAGTTCAAGAAGTTACAACAAACAAAAATTTAAAAATGGATAAAATAAATGATGGCTCATGAAAGTAAATAAAAACGAAAACGCGCTTTAACATCAAGAACCGACTCCACCTTTCGTGTTGCCCAGGGACGGGTCCATATGGTATTGTTCTTGATTCCCGTCGTAACTTAAAGGGAAGCTTACACAATGTCTGGAGGCCTTGATGTGCGGCAGGCGAAGGAGGAGGATGTCCTAAATTCCTTGCCATAGAGAACCCTGCTGATGTCAGCGTCGTCTCTTCTACGAACACTGGCCAGAGAGCTGTGATGAAGTTTGCTGTGGTCATTGGAGCCACTCCAATTGCTGGCCGCTTCGTACTTGGAACTTCACCAACCAGATCCAAGCAGCCTTCAGGGAGCCATGGCTTAGTGATAACTGATCCCGGGGCTGACCACCAGCCCCTCTCAGAGGCCTCTTATGTCAACCTGCCCACCATTGCTCTGTGCAACACAGATTCTCCTCTGCGCTGTATGGACCATGCGTCAGTGAGAATATGGCAAAACAAATAGGACTTAGTTCTTTTTTTTTTTTTTTTTTTTTGTATTTTTGGCGTGGGGGCGTGTCACAAGGTTTGTGGGTGGACCTGGGAGGACTGAGAAGTAAGATAAGGGCGCAAGATATGAAATTCTCAAATAATCAATAAAAAATTTAAGCTAGAAACCAAAAAGAAGCATTTTTTTTTCAGAATAAAAACTTGGCTGCTGTAAAGAAACAGATGTTCCTTTAAATGATAATGGGTTTTACGGTCCACCACACATGCCTTCAATCTTGGGTCAAATTTCAGGAATGACACTCTAATATACATAACAAATAACGTTTAAAGTTTTTTCTATTGTTTTAAGTAATATAATATGATATAATATAATATGATAAAATAAATTACAGGTTTAACATTTTTGTGTGTTTCTAGAAGATGACAGAATAGTTAACAAAAAAGATTGTAGATAGAACATAAAGAGGCACATTTGGTTTACTCATTATGTAGTTGTATTATGTGATACTAAACAATAACATTTCCTTTATCTAGATTTATGTGATAATTGAACAAATTTGAAGTCTAGTCACGTTAGTACTATTAGTCTTCTCTACAAGAGGTTACATTGTTAGTCTTAAGTCTAATATGTGTGGTCTCTTAATTTGTTTCACTTAATATTCAATTCATATATTAATATTATTCATAAGTGTTGGGGAAGGTTGATAAGGAAGGTGGTGCCTCCCTGATGCACTGGCAGATTTGTGGCTTTTAAGAAGTGGGAGTGTTATCTCTGTCTCACCATGTGGTGTGCTCTGTAACACCAAGCCCCTCATTTGCTGACAGAATGTTTTTGCCACATTCTCTCCTCCAGAAGAGTGAATGAAGTCAGTTTCTATTACTTAAAATTATAAATTCTCAGGTATTTTGTCATCATAACAGAGCGAAGCTCAACTGGTTTCCATTAGAGTTCTGAGATATTCTCCTTCTTAAAAGATTACTGAATTGAAAACCGGTCCTAGGCCTTTTTCCCTTTGCACTGTGTACCTCATCCTTTGCCGACTCCCCTGCTTAGGATCTGACTTGTAGTTTCTTCATGTTTGGCTCTCTGAAACCTCAGTTTCCCTTTTGCCTTGACAGAAACACATGCTTCTCTACTAATTTTCTTCTTGTGGTTTTCAAAACCTTTTCCCTTTTCCTTCAGACAGGTTTTTTTCCCCTTCTGGTTCCAGGTACAGTATGTCATTTAGATTTACTTTTTCTTTTTAAAACATTTATTATAATTTATTCAGATTACATCCTGATTCTTATGGGCTCCCTTGTATCTTCCTGTTCATTCCCACCCTCTTTCCTTCTTTCACCCTATTCCCCTCCCCTAGACCTCTGATTGGAAGGGACCTCCTCCCCTACCATATGGCCACAGACTACCAAGGCTCATCCTGATAGCCTTCTTCCCCTTCTTCTGTGTGCCACCAGGTCTCCCCTCCAAGGAGAAGGGATCCAATTGGGGGCACCAGAGTCATGTTAGAGGCAGTCTCTACGCTCCACACAACCATGGAGAATGAACTGTCCATTGGCTAGTTCTGAACTGGGGGTTGAGGTTTACTGCATGCATTGTCCTTAGTACAACAGTTTGTGCAGGCCGCCCTGGGTCCAGATCTGCCAGCCTTGATGGTCTCCTTGTGGGAATCCTGAACCCTCTGGATTCTTCCATACCACTCTCACCTAGAATCCAGCAGGGAGTCGCAACATCTGTCCCAATGCCCCGCTGGGTGGAGTCTCTCAGAGGACATCTACACTGGACTAATATCCACTTACAAGTGCGTATATACCATGTGTGTCTTTCTGGGTCTTGGTTAGCTCACTCAGTATGATCATTTCTAGTTAAATCAATTTGCCTGAGAATTTCAACATTTCCTTGTTATTAATAGCTGAGTAGTATTCCACTGTGTAAATGTATCGCAGTTTCTTTCTTTCTTTATTCCTAAAGCTGATAAACACCTTCAGCAAAGTGTCTGACTAAAAAAAGTCAATATCCCTCCTAAATACAAAGGACACAAACAGGCTGAGAAATTAGGGAAACTACACCTTTTACAATAGCCATAAATAATATAAAGTATCTTGGTCTAACTCTAACCAAGTAAGTGAAAGACATATATGAAAAAAAACTTCAAGTTTCTGAAGAAGAAAATTGAAGACTATATCAGAAGATGGAATTGCTATTACCCACTGAGCTACCTCTCTAGCCCAAATAAATCCCATCTTGTGTTTTATTCTCCATTTTCCTAATGATTAAAGGATAGGAATAGAGGTGAAAATCAGATTATTACTCAGGATGTTCACTAGTCTTCTATGATCTTTGATACAGTAGATCATTATGATCTTGAGACACAAAAATCTACATTCAACAGCGATTCTGAACAATTAGTCTCATATTCCTCTTTCTAAGACTGTCTAACCATCAATCCTATGTTTTTCCAAGTCCTTGGCAATGTTTTCCAAAACTACAGGCAATAACAGAGAATCCAGACATAGATTTGAACTTCTGCATCCTAGAAAGAATTTTCTTTATACTTTATCCTTCAGGGTCATCTCAACCTAGGTTAGAATGGTATACACATTTGAGGTACTATTCTGCTCCTTGTGATGTCATAGACTTAAAGGAAAGGTTACATTGATTAAAAATAAAAGGTTATCTCTTAGGTTAGGGGCACAGGAGGAATTATACTATCAACTGTCAACTCTTAGAGCAAACAGTTGCATTTTTTCCAGAACCATATTTGTATGCACTGTAGCTCTTCTAAAGTCCCCAGATGTCCTGATAGCCATCCCTTTCTGCTATAGCTCTCTTATACATTCCAGTGGATTTTGTGAGCTTTATGGCAAAACAGTAGACACTTGTACTACCTATTTTAGCTGAAAGCCTACTTTAATTTTGAGTGACAATCAAAACTAGAACCTGAAAGTGATGTGCCGACCAGAGGCTCTTTACTTGTAGAAGTTTAGTTTTGATACCTCTCATATGCCAACAATACCATATGCTTTCTCCACTGCAAACCCAAAGAATCTCTTGATTTAGGAATCGCTAGTGTTTCACCTCCTGCTACAATACTAAAAGCTCGAGGTGTCATAGTTTCATCATTTAAAAGAAAAGAAACGACAGAAATCTGCTAAAGTTTCAAGCAGACACATAGAATTAATTGACATAGTTCATTTACTTCCTCATTACCCGTCGGCCTTGTAATGTAAAGTCAGGTTGTATCATCTTTTAGCTAGATTTCTGTTTCCTGACCTTAAGTTAGAAATGACAATGATAAAAACCTTAATACAAAAATATGTTGAGATACCCAATGGATATGTCTCATGAAAGTCTTCACTTACCAGAAATATGGGAAAGAGGGGGGACATCCTATTGGACTCTGGGTAAGAGAAACATGGGAGAATGGGGAAATAGAAGGATCCAGAGGGTCCTAGAAACCTATAAGAAGAACATTATGATGGGCAGATCTAGGACCAGGGGTCCTGTTCAAACTATGGCACCAGCCAAGGACAATACATGCAGTAAACTTTGAACCTCTACCCAGATCTAGCCAATGGACAGGACATTCTCCACCGTTGAGTAGCAAGTGGGCTCTGACTTTCACACGAACTCTGGTGCCCCATATTTGACCATGTCCCCTGGATGGGGAGGCCTGGAGGAACTCAGGAAGGAGAGCAGGCTATCAAGAAGAGACTTGATACCCTATGAGCATATACAAGGGAAGGAGGCCCCCCTCAGTCACAGTCATAGGAGGCATAGTAAGGGGAAAATGGGAGTGAGGGAGAAATGAGAAATGGGAGGATATAAGGGTTGGGATAACAATTGGGATGGAAAGATCTCCCATGCTTATGGATCGGAAGAATCTACATAGTAAAAATGGCCATTTTACCAAAAGCAATTTACAGATTTATTGCAATCCTTTTCAAAATAGATTTACTTTTTCAATAGCATGGCTTTCAAATGAGTTGTTTATTCATGTTTCTTTGTTCTGTAGCATCTCAGCTCTTTTCCAATGTCTTCCATTTCCCCATTATCCTGTGTCACTGACATCCCAGTTTTTTTTTGGGGGGGGCGGACCCATCCCCTCTCTAATAACTTACTGAATAAAATTCAGTGTTCCCTTTGTTACTCTTTAATTTTTATGTATTTTATTTTAGTTTCCAGTACTTATTATAGCTTCTGATTGTCTTTCTAAATTTCCTCTTCCTCTGTCATTCTAAACTGTCATTCATGAGAACACCAGTTGGTTATTTGTTCAGTGCCAAAGAATCAGCTCTGAAAACATACATATATACATTATACATTATATGGACCAACCAGGTTCTATTTAGGAATATATATGTTTATACCCACAGACTCTCTTCCACACACATACTTATGCATGGAATAACACTTGTTAAGGAGAGCAGCAAGGGGAGAATTTGGAGGGAGAAAGGTAAGGGGGACATATGGTAATAAATGAAAATCTACAATAAAGACCCATGTGAGGATGTTTTAAGTTTTTTTTAGTGTTGGTATTATATCCACAATAGTTTATTATAGTCTTAGGATATCTTTCCAAGAATTATGATTTCATCTTAAAAGCGTAGATAAAGAAGAGGAAAGCTATAGTAGGAAACCATGAAATGTAAACTGGAGTTTGGTTTTGGAAATAATTTCTTTTGAATCCATTTTTACCAATTTATAACTACTTAAAATCCTACTATAAATAATTAAGATTTTCTTGGTCAAGGCTTTTGTGTTAGAGCATGTTATCTGAGGAAGCTATACTGGAATTTCTCCCTTAAGTTTTATTAAGACAGTTGCTGAAGTTATTTGGGATGCATAATCTGCTTGAAATCAAACTTGGAAATCTATAGGCAAAACATAATTTAAAACATCTGATTCTGTTGTTTTATACTTTTCAAGGGCATGCACATTATGCCCAAATAACTTGACTATTAAGTTAATTCAGGTGATTTCATGCACAGGAGAGTGAAGCATTACAAGTGGCTTTGGAGTCTTCTTTTTCTTTCTATTTTATATTTATTTCATTAGCATCTTTATGCATAGCAGTCATTGTTTATTTTAATGTTTTTATGCCTAAGTGGAAACATTTTCATTGGAAATTAATTTTTAAAAAATAAGTAAGTTTAACAATCTACATGAAACTATAAAACTATAGAAGTGCTTTTCTTCATAGATAATCCATTCATGAGCTATCTTTCTTATTTGTAATGACAGATAATAGTAACTCAAGAATCTATTATGAATTCTCCAAAATTTTATGCTGTGTAACATTTACATATATGAAAAAGAATGAGTTATTTTTGTGCATATCTGAAAGTGTATATAGTCTAGAAACAATATTGTTAGAGAAGGTAAAATTGGGATTTGTGTCCCACCCAAAATTGATTCAGTCAACCAGAGTGATTTAATTTAGAAAATTCCTTCTGTTCTTACTAGTCTAATCAGTATCAATTACTACACAGTCACTGAGGCAATAGGTTAGGATGACGATAACCAGTGACAGCAGGTATCCTAGAAGTAAATACTTCCTGTCTGTGGCATCGAAAGGAAATGGTCATTTTTCAATGTCACCTCTTAGAAAGCTTCTTGTTATTGACACTTTTCTCAGAAGCACTTGAGCATCACCAATGTCACATGCTGTACTCTGATGCAATTACAAGATGAGTTACCTTGGGACATTTTGGCTTGTGATAAATTAAGATGACCCAGACCCTGCTATACATCAAAAGTGGGTACTAAGGAATAGGTCTAGTGATTTATTTGAGCATCCCAGCCTTTGGAGTATTGAAAGTTTCCAGTTTCCCCTAGGATTGCCATTCATTACAAATTTCTAAGATAAGCATATCATTTGAAATATTCTAATGAATCTGCACAATGGAAGAAAAAAATATGATGCCACTGTATTATTTAATTGGGCCATTAGTTCTGCTATCTTAAGTCAGTTATCTTAGAATAATCTAGATCCAACATAAAATATCTGAGGAATTAAAGTGTTCACTATAATCCAGTAAAACTTAAATGCATATAAAATTGCAATACTTATAATCAATACATGACTATCTCAATATATTTTTAATATATTTTATTAATTTATTCATATTACATCTCAATTGTTATCCCATCCCTTGTATCCTCACATTCCTCTCTCTCTCCCATTTCCCCCTTTCTCCCCTCCCCCATGACTGTGATGGAGGGGGACCTCCTCCCCCACATATGCTCAAAGGGTATCAAGTCTCCTGTTGGTAGCCTGCTCTCCTTCCTGAGTTCCTCCAGGCCTCCCCATCCAGGGGACGTTGTCAAATATGGGGCACTAGAGTTTGTGTGAAAGTCAGACCCCACTTTCCACTCAACTGTGGAGAATGTCCTGTCCATTGGCTAGATCTGGGTAGGGGTTCGAAGTTTCCTGAAGGTATTGTCCTTGGCTGGTACCATAGTTTGAACAGGACCCCTGGTCCCCGATCTGCCCATCATAATGTTCTTCTTGTAGGTTTCTAGGACCCTCTGGATCCTTCTATTTCCCCATTCTCCCATGTTTCTCTTACCCAGAGTCCCAATAGGGTGTCCTCCCCTGTTTCCCACTTTCTTGGTAAATGAAGACTTTCATGAGACATATCCATTGGGTATCTCAACATATTTTTGTATTAAGGTTTTTATCATTGTCATTTCTAACTTAAGGTCAGGAAACAGAAATCTAGCTAAAAGATGATACAACCTGACTTTACATTACAAGGCCTACGGGTAATGAGGAAGTAAATGAACTATGTCAATTAATTCTATGTGTCTGCTTGAAACTTTAGCAGATTTCTGTCATTAATTTTCTTTTAAATGATGAAACTATGGCACCTCGAGCTTTTAGTATTGTAGCAGGAGGTGAAACACTAGCGATTCCTAAATCAAGAGACTCTTTGGGTTTGCAGTGGAGAAAGCATATGGTATTGTTGGCATATGAGAGGTATCAAAACTAAACTTCTACAAGTAAAGAGCCTCTGGTCGGTACATCATTTTCAGGTTCTAGTTTTGATTGGCACTCAAAATTAAAGTAGGCTTTCAGCTAAAATAGGTAGTACAAGTGTCTACTGTTTTGCCATAAAGCTCACAAAATCCACTGGAATGTATAAGAGAGCTACAGCAGAAAGGGATAGATATCAGGACATCTGGGGACTTTAAAAGAGCCATAGTGCATACAAATATGGTTTTGGAAAAAATGCAACTATTTGCTCTAAGAGTTGACATTTGACAGTATAATTGCCCCTGTACCCCTAACCTAAAAGCTAACTTTTAATTTTTTCATCATTGTGACCTTTCCTTTAAGCCTATGACACCACAAGGAGCAGAATAGTACCTCAAATGTAGTATACTACTCTAACCTAGCTAGAGATGATCCTGAAGGATAAAGTATAAAGAAAATTCTTACTAGGATGCAGAAGTTCAAGTCTATGTCTGGATTCTCTGTTATTGCCTGTAGTTTTGGAAAACATTACCAAGGACTTGGAAAAACATAGGATTGATGGTTAGACAGTCTTAGAAAGAGGAATATGAGACTAATTGTTCAGAATCGCTGTTGAATGTAGATTTTTGTGTCTTAAGATCATAATGATCTACTGTATCAAAGATCATAGAAGACTAGCTTGATACCAACTAGTTCATAGACTTCATTCAGTTACATTTTCTCTATCCTTCATAATTACTCAGAAATTGTATGTGAACAAAATAATTATTTCCTGGAGTCAGGAACCCAAAGACTCAACAGTATGAAATTCTATACACTAAATCTGATCTTGCTACTGCCACTGGTGAATGATTTGATTTCCAAGAGGAAAAAAACCCACTGAGCTGCTATTGAAACACTGTTGCCCAGTGGCACCAATTTTGTTACCAATTTTTCCCTCAAATTTGCTTTGTATTTGGATTTATTTTCAATACACAATATTTTTCCGTTTGTCACCATATTTTACCTTATTTAAAACATTTTATGTGTATATATGTGTCTGAGTGTAGGGTTTGTGTCTGGTATATACATATATCTGCATAGGTATGCCCTTATACATAGAGATGTCTTGTATCTTTCTCTACCACTGTGTTATACTCTTGGGACAGCATCTATCATTGGTCCTGAAATTTTGTTGGTAACCAAGAAGCCTCAGTGATCCTGTTTATGCTCCCTGTGCCACTTTGGTTAAAGGCATGCACTTCACACCTGGCTTTTTTTGTGGCCTCTTACATCTGGAATAAAGTCTTTTTGTTTTTGCAGCAATTGCTCTTACCCACTGAGCTACCTCTCTAGCCCAAATGAATTCCATCTGTGTTTTATTTGCCATTTTCCTAATGATTAAAGGATAGGAATAGAGGTGAAAATTAGATTAATACTCAGGATGTTCACTAGTGTTTCCATGTATTCATTCACTTATCAACAACTTGCTTAAGAAGATGATAGAATGCTCAACTGAAGACCAGAATACAGTAGGGTGCATAGGTAATGTTATGTATAAGGACCTGAGGCAATAAGCTGTATGAAGATATATATGTGCTGTGCAGATATCTATGCATGTGCATATGTATATATATGTATATATGCATGTGCATGTACATATGTATTTGTATGAATGTGTGTGTGGCAATTTAGTACTGCTCATAAATATATGTGTTTAATGGTGGCCAATTAGAGTTGGACAGCCCATCAGGAGGCTTGTCCCTAACAAAAACGGATTCTTCTTTCCTTAGTAACCATTAATTGTTTGTAGCTCTCCATCCATGTGTGGGACTTTGTGAAATGTCTCCCACATCCATGCCAACATGTTTACTGGTATATATGTTTTTGTGAAGGCAGCCATATTGTTGAGAATTTACTAATGCAACATCCTTGCCATGTCTATAAGACTCTGTTTCCTAAAATATTTCTTATCCTCTTCCCTTATATTGACTTGTAGTATAGATGTCCCATTTGGAGGTGATCACCCTATGGCCACTGGCTCTATATATTTTAACCATTTATGGAACTCTACAATAGCCTCCAACTACTGCAAAAAGAAGTTTCTTTGATAAAAGGTGAGAGCTATATTTTTCTTTAGGTATAAAGATAAGTGTTTATAATATAGTCAGAAATAACAATGGTTTAGGAAAATAACACTAGTAGGATCTCTTCTCTAGGATCTGCAATCCAAAATTAGTTGGCTGGGTTCACAGTAACAGGCATGAATGCCCTCCTGTTGTGTGGAAATTAAATCCAATTAGGCAGCTCTTGCTTACTACCAAAATATCAAACCAATGTATCAGTGGAAATATCTGTCCAGCCTCATCATTTTTTTTTGTGGTTTATAGGCTTGGCCATTGGTTAGAACTATTGCTTTTCTTTCTTGGGAGATCACATACCACCTTTGTATACTGTGAAGATGGTCCTCATGGGGAAGTCTTCCAGGTCTGTAACAGCTAGTACTCCCCAAGTCCTATGTGATGTCTTCAGCAATAGGATTTTACCCTCAAGTTCTAGTAGAAAGCTATGAGCAATGGGAGTAGACTATTATTTTTGAAGGGTCTCTTGGACTCTCTTGACTAACAACTTGAAGGGAGGTGTCCTTTGCTTGCCACTAGAGTATATATTAGATATTCCATGACTCCTGAGGGAGAGCTATTATCTTTTGTTGGGTAAAATAATTTAAAAGTATACATGAATGCATATATAATATATATTTAAGTAAGTTTATATAAGAATAGATTTTAATATGTTATAAAATCATCCTTGATGTTACTTATACTTCCTCCTTTTACTTTATCTTTCCCTCTTCCTCCCCAGTTAAGTACCCTCTCTGGTTTTCTCCTTCACACCATCTATGTACTATTAACCCTCTATCTATAGTTTCTCTTCTACCCCCCCAAAAAAACAGGAAAATTAAACTTTAACAAAGGAACTTAATAGCAGCTCCAGTGAACTAGAAATGGAGCCTATCACTGACTCTTTGCATTTCTTCATGTCACTGCACCAAGAAACAAAGACTTTAATAAAGTGGTTACTATATTTTGCTCTTGGTTCTCAAAGGAAATTGGATGGTATTAACAGACAGCGAGGAGTAGATTGAGAATCTAAAGGTATTTCTGGGAGTCTCATAACGTGGTACAACTTGTGAAAAAAGTTAGCGGAAGACTAACTTCAGTAGCCAGGAGAGGTAGGAGCACGCATAGCTTAGGTCCTGTAAGAATAAAAGCTAGTTCACCCAGTGAACAGTTATTAGAAAGTGATAGTTTGCTGCAAGCCCACAGGATTGTCAGCTACTACAAAAGCTGAAAAGAGACGGGAGAGCCATTGAGGCTAAAAGGACTTCTATTTTGTGCTACAGCAATAATAAGCAGGATGTTAGTATTTCTATTGGTTTTCAAGCAGCAAACTCAATACGGTGAGGAAAAGGTGACTTGTGCACACACGGTAAGTTGAGTTATAGGAGAGGTCAGCTCAACTTAGGAAAAAATAATGCTTGATAACAAGCTGCAAGACTGCCTGACCTTGTTCCACTGGAGGATGCTGTCTTTATTATTATACCAGGCAGTAAAATAAACACATCAATTTCACAGATGGTATACAGAATCTCTTTCCTTAATAATAGCCACAATGGCGGTTTTGTTGAAAAGACAGTCCTAAAGAAATATCACCAGCATTGCTCAAAAGGTTTGTGGAAATGTAGGAAATCCACAGACAGTAGAATTCTAACAGTGACTTGCTTAGGCATTGGTTGCCACAAGAGAAAAATAGAAGTTAGTAGAAGGAAATTTATTTTTCACAATTATTACTTCATGGTCAATTTTATTATCAAAAGATTTAGTGATCACTTTTTTTTTCTTCTGAAGACACTAGGTACTTCAGACACAGGACCCCAGCAACCCCTGAGCTGGATCTGAGGTCAGTTCCTCCTCCCTAAGGAATAGCTTTTATAGTATCAGAGGGAATCATGTGACCTTCCAAAGGAAGGAAGCAATCAATAGCCTTATCCAGATAAAATGCCTAGTGATCACAACAGCTAGTGTGGCATGATAAAATACTAAGAGTGCAAATAGTGGCATGCATACCTTGACAGTAAACAACAGCTCCCTAATTGGACCTAATACCCAGTCAAAAAGAAGGAAATCGTGCCTGGTACTGGAAATCTAGCCAACTACCCAGGGCTAGTGAATTGAAGTCAATGGATCTTGGAGGAGAATATACAACTGCCACTTTAGTAAGCCAGCACATTATTTTAACTATACTCTAAATATTTGTCCTTTTAGTGACAGATAATTATAGTCCTTGCCGTTCATCAAGTAAACTTCTTTTTGCAATAGAGACCATTACAGAAAACCTATAACTGATAAAAATTCATAAAACAAGACATCCTATGTTGCCGAGACCCAACTGATATATCTATAATACAACTCCTGCACCTAAGGCTCAGGGGTCATTTTGGGAAAGGGGCTGATAGATTTACAGAGCCAGATGAACAGGAAGTATGCTGTGAGATTATGCTTCTTAGAAATGTCAGTAGTTACACTCATAAGATCTCACCAGCATTACTGCTTAAATATGAGCTGAACACAGACAGAAACAAAACACATGCTAACAATACAGGCTAAAGCTCATGGGGCATCTACTGCAAAGGACTATATTCAACTAAGGAATGTTGAGGGTTGAAGAAATCATTTCCCCTAGGTTAAGCACACCAGGGGTTATCCAATACCTAATAGTCACCTCTGAAAACTTATTCATACAAGACTATATTTTCCCATTTTTTTATTGAAAATATATTCATTTTCATATAATACGCTCAAATCATACTTTTACCTACCTCTAATTCTCCCAGTTCTTCCCCACTTCACCTCTTCTCCAGGTCCACCCACTTTCTGTCTCTCACTAGAAAACACATATTGCTAAGACATAACAGGCAAACATGACAAAACTAAACATAGTAAGATGAAGCAAAAACCATCATATCAATGTTGGACATGCTGAACCAATAGGAGGAAAACGGTCCCAAGAGCAGGCACAAGAGTCAGAGATCCACTTGTTCTCACACCACCGAGGAGTCCAATAAAATTCTAAGCTAATAGCTATTATGTATATATATATATATATATATATATATATATATATATATATATATATATATATATATATATGTAGAGGACCTGGTGTAGGTCTCTGTGCTTGCTTTTTCAATCTCTCTGAGCTCAACTGAACCTTGCTTAATTGAGTCAGAGGGCCATCCTCTCCTGGTGTCACCCATCTCTTTTGCCTCTTATGATTTTTCTTCCTCTTTTTCCTTGGGATTCTCTGAGCTCTGAGGGGAGGGATTTGATGGATAAGTTCTGTTTAGACTTTTTCTCCATATGTGGGGTTGTGGGTCTTTGCATCTGTTGCCACCTGCTGCCAGAGGAAGCCTCTCTGACAATAACTGGGTAAGGCAGTATGATCCATGAGTATATTAGAATACCATTAGGAATCGTATTGTTGATTTGTTCCAGACCAGTAGTGTGTTAGTTTTACCTTAGGTCTTTGGTTTATCTGGTCTCTGGTTCTTGGTTACCAAAGCATTGCCATGTTTTTTTTTTTTTGTTTGTTTTTGTTTTTTGTTTTTTGTTTTTGGGTTTTTTTGGAGTGGGTATTAGGTCAAATCGGACATTGGTTGATTACTGCCACAAGTTTTGTGCCACCATTGTCCTAGCATATTTTGAGTGAGCTTCTGCTTTTCTAGGTTTCCACAACACTCCCAAAATGCTCCCCGATTTCCACTCATTTGTCTCTGCACTCTTTTTCCATCTCAACTCATCCTTAACATGATACCTCTGATCCCACCCCCATCTGTCTCCAGTTTACTTGGAAAAATTATTCTATATAACTCTTTGAAAGATCCCCTGTGTGACACCTAGACATCTGTTTACCTAAGCTCTCTATGGATTGTAGCTTGGCTATCATTTACTTAGTAGTTAATATAGCCTTATAAGTGAATGAATGCCACATTTATCTTTTTGGGTGTGGGTTAATTCACTAAGAATAGTTTTTCTAGTTCCATCCATTTGCCTGCAAAATTCATGATGTCATTTAAAAATGGCTAAGTAATATTCTATTGTGTAAATGTACCACATTTTCTTTATCCATTCTTCAGTTGAGTGACATCTAAGTTATTTTCAGTTTCTGGCTATTATGAGTAAAGATGATGAAAATGTGGTTGAGCAAGTGTCCTTGGGTAGGATAAAAAGTCTTTGGGTATATGCCCAGAAGTGGTGTAGTTGGGCCTTGAGGTAGATTGATTTCCAACTTTCTGAGAAACAGCCAAAATGATTTCCATAGTGGCTGCACAAGTTTTTTAAGCATGCTTTTTTTCTTTTTAAAAAAATATTTTATTAATTTATTCATATTACATCTCAGTTGTTAGCCATCCCTTGTATCCACCCATTCCTCCCTCCCTCCCACTTTCCCTCTACTCCCTCCCATGTCTATGACTGAGGAGGACCTGGAGAGGAAGGTCTGACTTTCATACAAACTCTAGTGCCCTATTTTTGACCATGTCCCCTTGCTGGGGAGGCCTGGTGGCACTCAGAGGAAGGATAACAGGTCACCAAGAAGAGACTTGATACCCTATGAGCATGCTTTCTTTTTCCATTGTATATTTATGGCTTCTTTATAAAAAGTGAGGTCTCCATATTTATGTGGATTTATGTCTAGGTCTTCAATTTTGTTCTAGTGATCAGCTTGTTTGTTTTTATGCCAATACCATGCTGTTTTGATGACTATAACTCTAGTAAAACCTGAAATCAGGAATGGTGGGACATCTGGAAGTTATTTTATTATTCAAGATTGTTTCAGCTACCCTGAAATTTTTTTTTCACATGAAGTTAAAAATTCTCTTTTCATGGTCTGTAAAGAATTATGTTGACATTTTGTTGGGGATCATATTGAATATGTGGATTGCTTTTTTTTTTAGGATATCCATTTTGATTATTTTAATCCTATCTATCCATGATCATGGGAGTTTTTTCCATCTTCTGTTGTCTTCTTTAATTTCTTTCTTCAAAGACTTCAACTTTATAATCATACAGTTCTTTTACTTGTTTGGTTAGCGTTAACTCAAAGATACTTCCTACTACTTGAGGCTATTGTGAAAGGTATCATTTTCTTGATTGTTTTCTCAATCCACTTGTCCCTTGTACCTAGGAGACCTACTTATTTTTGTAAGTTAGTTTTATATACAAATTCTTTGCAGACAGTATTTATCAGCTGTAGAAATTCCCTGGTGGAATTTGTAGAGCCACTTATGTATAATATCATATCATATACAAATAAAGATATTTTGATGTCTTCCTTTCTAATTTGTATTTGCTTGATCTCCTTGAGCTGTCTTAATGTTCCAGCTAAGATGTCAAGTACTATATTGAATAGGCACAGAGAGAGTCTTGCTCCTTATTTTAGTGGTGTTGTTTTCAGTTACTCTTTATTTAATTTGATATTGGCTATGGACTTGCTTTAAATTGCCTTTTTACGTTTAGGTATCTCCCTGGTATCCCTAATATCTCCAGGACTGTCATCATGAAAGGGTCATGGATTTTGTCAAAGGCCTTTTATGAATCTAATGATTTGATCATCTGTTTTCTTCTTTCAGTTTGTTTATATGGTAGATTGCATTTTTTGAATTTTATAAATTGAGCCATGCCTGTATCTCTGGGATGAAGCCTACTTGAGCATGGTGAATGATGGTTTGGATGTGTTCTGGGAATCGGTTTACTGGGTTTTTTTTTCAGGGTTTAAAAAAATATTCATTCATTTATTTTGTAAGAATTTATTAGAGATGGAATGGTCCTGGGAATATGACTTCTGATTCCACAGTACTTAGAGCCCAGTGGAAATACAAACATTTGTACACATACTGATAATTTTTTATAACTATTATAATTTTTTTCTTATCAGTTAAAATAAGTAAGGTACAAGCATTAACTAATTTCTTTTTAACACATTGCCTTTCTATATTACAGATAATCCTTAGAATAGGATGGGTTAGCTTCATGCCATTATGAATTAGAAACCACTCTTTGGATTTTTGACTTTTAGTCTCTTCCTGGTCTAAGAATATGCAGTCTAGGTCCTGTATGGTACTCCACAGTCAGCCACAGGATTGGGCTGGTAAGGAATGATACCCTGAAAACCACCCCATGCTTACATGCAGTACTTAGGATGCTCAGTACAATATCTACTTAGAAGATTTTCAATTTATGATTGGGAAGCAACTGCATCCTAGTTGAACATCTTATTTTCTCAATTAAATCTTTCCTGTTCTTTAATGAATCTTTAGGGAGATTTCATAACTTCCTAATTACTATGAGAATTAACAAAGTCCAGTTTAAGTATTTGTTTTCTAATTCCTTATTTGTTTCCCTCTTTTACTGGGGCTTAGCTGTTGGTGAGAGAGAGACATAAACTGGGGAGGCGTGCATGGTCCCTTCTTTCTATGCTCTTTTCCTTACCCAGTTTGCTGCTCTATTGGTAGTGTGTGAATAGGGGAATGATGGGAAGGAAGGGTAACAGAAAAGAGCTGAGGGCATAGTCCTACCTTTGGCATCCATCCCCTTCTTGGTGACCTGTTTTGTGTTTTGAGCATTTTTACACTTATGTTCATAAGAGATATTGGTCTGTAATACAATTTGTTGAGTCTTTATGTAGTTTGTATATCGGGATATCTGTGGCCTCATACAATAAATTTGGCAATGTTCTTTCTGTTTCTATTTGAACAGTATTATTGTTAAGTCTTATTTGAAAGTCTAGTAGAATTTTGCTAAATCCATCTATCCTTGGGGTTATAGGTTTATTTAAATTATTTATCTGATATTTGGTTTAACTTTGGTAAGTGGAATCTATGGAGAAATTATATGTTTCTTTTAGAGTTAATTTTGGCAGAGTGCAGTGTTGTAAAATATTTCCTTATGATTCTCTGGATTTCCTTGGTGTCTGTCATTATGTCCCCCTTTTTATTTCTGATTTTATTAATTTGGATATTTTCTCACTGCTTTCTAGTTACTTTAGATAAAAGTTTGTCTATCTTGTTGATTTTCTCAAAGAACCAATTCTTTCTTTCATGGTATTGTTCTAATTGTTTCTCTTTTTATTGATTTCAGCCCTAAGTTTCATTAATTTTTGTCATCAACTCCCCCCTTGCACTTTATTTATTTCTTTTTGTTCTAGAAATTTCAGGTATGCTGTTACATTGCTACATTTTTTAAAGTAGGTACTTAATAGTATGAACTTTTCTTTTAGCATAGCTTTCATTTTGTCCAATAAGATTGGGAATGCTGCATAATCATTTTCATTGAATTCTATAAAGTTGAGTTTCCAAGAGTTTGTAAGCCTTTTGTTGTTTCTGTTGTTGGTATCCAGCTTTAATCCATGGTAATATGATAGGATGCAGGTAGTTATCTCACTTCATGCATCTGCTGAGACTTGCTATATGTCTGTGTATGTGTCAATTATTGAGACAGTTGCATGAGCTTCTGAGTTGAAGGTATAGTCTTCTGTATTTGGATGAAATGTTCTGTAAATATCTGTTAGGTCCATTTGGCTTATAATATCTGTTAGCTTCAGTATGCCTCTGTTTAGCTTTTGTCTTGATAATTTTTCTGTTGGTGAAAGTGGAGTATTGAAGCCTCCAACTATCAGTGTGTGATTAAAACTGTGGTAGTGTTTCTTTTTACAAACTTGGGTGCCCTTGTGTTTAGGGTATAGATGTAGACCAGAAGTGCAGACCCATAAAGTCTCATCAACCTGACTGCGCACAACAATAGATATGGTAAGGTGGACTGAGGAAAGCCTAGGAGGTCTTACTCCTACACAAAGATGATAGGCAATGCTACACAAAGAACTGCAGTGCTGAAAGTGGGAGAAGTAGTCTTCCTCAGACAAGAGTACATCAACTAGTTTTTAAAAACCCAATGGTCAGCCCTGGAAACATCCATAAGTAACATTTTACATACTTTCCACGTCTTTAAGATACTGCAATTGTTAACACTCCTTGTTGCTGTAAGGGTTATATGAGACGTGTTAGGCACATGAATTCCCTTGAGCAAGGCAATGTTAGATCAATAAACTTACATCTTGTCTGGACGACTGTGATCTCCTTTCTGATCTTTCTGCATCTGATCTGCTCACTGTAAGCCTTGTATTACTAACCCAAGGAGTGTTAGCA
This sequence comes from Acomys minous, assembly GCF_964271855.1. Classification (NCBI taxonomy): domain Eukaryota; kingdom Metazoa; phylum Chordata; class Mammalia; order Rodentia; family Muridae; genus Acomys; species Acomys minous. The sequence goes on from NC_140483.1 coordinate 125,337,525, forward strand.
TTTAGAGTCCAAAAGTAACAACAACCAACCAACCAACCAAACAACCAAACAAATAAATTAACCCTCATGACTTTAAAACTGCTATGAGAATAAAGGCTTAGCATGTCCTGCAAAGTGTCATTTCAGCTGATACATTTCTGTCTAGCATTTACTTTCTGTTCTCTTGCCACATCTGTCTCCAGCAGATTATCAAGGCTCATGTAGTTCTGCCCATCCTATATTTTTGGCTCTGTGGTTCTAGCTTCTCTGAATATATTGTTTGATATCTCTGGAATGTTTGTTCAATGCACGTCATTCATTCTCTCCATCTTTCTCACTTAGTCTGAGCACTATTTTCTTAAGTTTTTAAAAAGCTGGTTGAAAACCCCTGATAATCTCTTAAAAACTGCTCCTTTATTTGATAATCTATAGTGGCTTGTATTCATATATTCCTTACTCAGTAGTGTACATGCAGCCATGTAGTAGATTAAGTGTAGCAAAAATTTTGTTTGGACCAAAGTACTATTTTCCTTCCTTCCTTCCTTCCTTCCTTCCTTCCTTCCTTCCTTCCTTCCTTCTTTCCTTCTTTTTTACTTTCTTTACTTCTTTCTTTCTTTGTTTCTTCCTTCTTTCTTTGTTTCTTCTTTCTTTCTTTCTTTCTTTCTTTCTTTCTTCCTTCCTTTCTTTCTTTCTTTCTTCCTTTTTTTCTCTTCAACTTACCAGACAATGCAGGTTGGCAAATAGCAAACACATGATTTTAAAAATATATACCTTTGTCAGTTCTGGAGGATACCAAGAAGCACTGGCAACAGCTTCCAATGTCTGAGGGCCTATGGAACCTCAGTTGCCAAAATACCAAAATAGACAAGCCATTTTTGCTCTAGTCCTGCACTGGGCATGTTTTTATTAGCTTGTGGAGTTCAGTAGGTACATTGATAATTTATTCTCAAGTGACCCCATTTAAGCTCTTTTCATACATGTATGTATTTTAGAAAGCTTCAATAGCTGTAGATCTCTATATGACATCCCAAAAATGCTTTTACTGCAAGTTATCCTGTATAAGATTGTTACAGCAAAATAAAACAAAGGAAGACAATGAGGCTGTGTTTCTTTTTTCTTTTTTTAGATTTATTTACTTATTATGTATACAGCATTCTCCCTGCACACCAGAAGAGGGCACCAGATCTCATTATAGATGGTTGTGAGCCATGATGTGGTTGCGGGGAATTGAACTCATGACCTTTGGGAGAGCAGCCAGTGCTCTTAACCTTTGAGCCATCTCTCCAGCCTCGAGGCTGTGTTTCTTAAGCTTACCTTTTCATTGTTTCTGGTAGTTCTTTTTTCATATTTATTTTTCAGAAGTAGGGTAGGGGAACCTAAGCTAAAGCATGCATGTGATTATTTGTTCAGTTCATAGGCATATACAGTGTTAGAAGAGCTGACTCACTTTATTTGAGTTCCTTACTTAGAGTTTCATTATGTAGTTACTATCCACACAGATGCAAGAGAACCAACAATTAAAATATGTACGCCTCAGTTTATTTTCATGCTTATTATTTGTTCTTTAGGAAAGCCCTGCATAAATATAATCAATGGCATTAAAATTTTAATTTTACTTTTTTTTAAAGAGGTAGATTTTTTCTTTTTTCTTTTTTTATTAGTTTATTCTTGTTACATCTCAATGGTTATCCTATCCCCTGTATCCTCCCCTTATTCCCCTCCCCTCCTGAGGGGGATTACCTCCCCCTGTATATGCTCATAGGGTATCAAGTCTCTTCTTGGTAACCTGCTGTCCTTCCTCTGAGTGCCACCAGGTCTCCCCCTCCAGGGGACATGGTCAAATGTGAGGCACCAGAGTACTTGAGAAAGTCATATCCCACTCTCCACTCAACTGTGGAGACTGTTCTGACCATTGGCTAGAAATGGGTAGGGGTTTAAAGTTTACTGCCTGTATTGTCCTTGGCTGGTGCCTTAGTTTGAGCAGGACCCCTGGGCCCAAATCTGCCTATCATAATGTTCTACTTGTAGGTTTCAAGGACCCTCTGGATCCTTCTACTTTTCTACTCTCCCATGCTTCTCTCATCCAGAGTCTCAATAGGATGTCCTCCCCTCTGTCTCAGTTTCCTGGTAAGTGAAGGCTTTCGTGGGACATGCCCCTTGGGCTAATATGCAGATATAAGTGAGTATATAGCATTTGAGACTTTCTGCTTCTGGGTTAACTCACTCATTATGATCATTTCTAGCTCAATCCATTTGTCCACAAAATTTTGGGAATTCCTTGTTTTTAATAGCTGAATAGTATTCCATAGTGTATATGTACCACAGTTTCTTTATCCATTCTTCTACTGAGGGACACTTAGGCTATTTCCATGTTCTGGCTATTATGAATAAGGCTGCTATAAGCATGGTTGAGCAAATTTTCTTGTTGTGTGCTGGAGCATCTTCTGGGTATATTCCAAAGAGTGGAATAGCTGGGTCTTGAGGAAGCCCTATTCCCATTTTTCTGAGATAGCACCAGATAGATTTCCAAAATGGCTGTAATAGTTTGCATTCCCACCAGCAATGAAGGAGTATTCCTCTCTCCCCACATCCTGGCCAGCATGTGGTGTCGCTTGAATTTTTGATCTTAGCCATTGTGATGAGTGTAAGATGGAATCTCAGAGTTGTTTTGATTTGCATTTCCCTGATGGCTAAGGAGGTTGAGCATTTCTTTAAGTGTTTCTCAGCCATTTGATATTCCTCTGTTGAGAATTCTGTTTAGTTCCAAGCCCCATTTCTCAATTGGGTTATTTGGTTTGGTGGTGTTTAATTTCTTTAGTTCTTTATATATTTTGGATATTAGACCTTTGTCAGATGAAGGGTTGGTGAAGAACTTTTCCCAGTCTGTAGGCTGTCACTTTTTTCTCTTGACAGTGTCTCCTGCCTTACAGAAGCATGAGGTCCCATTTATTAATTGTTGACATTAAGGCCTGGGCTGTTGTTGTTCTGTTCAGGAAGTTGTCTCCTGTGCCAATGTGTTTCAGGCTCTTCCCCTTATTTTACTTTTTATCTTTAAAAATTATCTTTTTTTATTTTTGAGATTATATTGAGATATAATGAGATAATCGTATCATTTTCTCCTTCCCTTTCCTCCCATCAAGCCTTGCCATATACTCTCCTTATTGGATTTTTCAAATGCATAACTAATTTCTTTCTTTCTTTTTTTGAGACAGGGTCTCTTTGTGTAGCCTTGGCTTTCCTGGACTCACTTTGTAGACCAGGCTGGCCTCGAACTCACAGCGATCCACCTGCCTCTGCCTCTGGAGTGCTAGGATTAAAGGCGTGTGCCACCACGCCTGGGTAACTATTTTCCTCATTAACTGTTTTTGACTAATTCTTCTAGTTAGTCACTTTAGATACAAGAATTTATAGATAGTCTCACTTTGATACAAATAATTCAATTGTTTCTGTTTCTTAGTAGGAATTACTCATTTTTTGTATAAATGTTTTTGTTCTATTGATAATTAGCATCACTAGTGATTTAGAATGATAATACTGGTTTCAACTGTTTTAGGGTAGCAGAATGGATATTTTCTAAAATCTAAAGTATTTTGAAAAGCATTAACAGTAAAATCAAGACCAAATGAGACCTTTTAAAAAATCCTCATGTTCTACTCAAGCAGTCATATAAATGAAATGAGGTATTTATGTCCATTGGGCATGGCTTCACAAGTAATCTTATATATTAATAATTTATTTTAAGAGTGGTGAGCCATTACATATAAAGGTATTTGAAACTTCATCACTTGTGTAACATGTATAGTATATTATTCTTTTTATGTTAATTTACCAAATAAATTTCTGTTTCATTCTCTCTCTATCAATAAGATTCAGATTGATAGGGAATATCAAACCTCTGAAAAATGGAAGCTACAGTTGTTGTAGTCACAAGGTTAGCATAATAATTTTTGGGATTGTTTTCCAGGTTAAAATCTCCAATTTCTGGCAACCAGAGCAAAAAGAGAAATGAGCATCATTATTGAACTAGAAGAAGCATTCAGTTCATTAGGGGATATTTTCTCTGATTTATAATTCTGAAATAAATCCCTCAAGCAGGACTTTGCGTTCAGGACATAAATTATTTAATGGACAATTTCTTCTAAATGTTGAATGAAGCTATATGACAAGCAGAATGAAACCTGACTTCTGGACCAGTATGTTACATGGTGTGGTGATTTGCTTGCAATCAGAGGCCTTGTATTTTTGCTGGATGAGAGCGAGTTCATGTGAGCATTTTTGATTACTTTCTTTCCTTTTTTTACATATACATTTATATTATATAATTAACTACATACAGCAAGAAGAACCACAAAAGAATCAGGAATCATATTAATGTTACATTCCTAGTGTTTTGGCTATTTGTATTTGGCAACCTTGAGGAAAACATCTTTCCTATCTCATGAGCATCTTTATAGAAGTTTTAATAAAAAAATTAACAGTGTGTGTGTGTGTGTGTGTGCACACGCGCGCGTGCAAATGACTGTGCAAGCCAGAAGAGGGTTCTAAAGCTCTAGTTCCAGGCAGCTGTGAGTCACCGGATATGGATGTGAAGTGGCTTGGAAGTGAACTCTCCAGCCCCAAGGTTTTGTTTTCCTCCATGTAGTATACTCCTATATATTTATGTGGCACAGTATGACGCTTTAACACATGTATACAGTAGGAGTTGATCATACCTAGGTTTGGCATCACCTTAAATGTTTGTTATTGCAATGCAGTGAGAACAGCAACATGACCTCTTGCTACTTTGCAGTGGGCACATAGCCTTGATGATCCTAGTTATCTTACTTGGCAGCAGAACACCGCTGTTTATTCTTCTGTAACCATAATTCCGTAACTATTGGCCATTCTCTCTGTAGCACGGCACCCCACCCTGCTTTCCTGCTGCCTGGAATAAAGTTTCTATTTTCTTTTATTAAATCACTTCTAGTTTCAAATATAAGGCTCGTGCTCCTGTAGATGGTCCTGCACACAGAAAGATCAATACTCTATCATATCTCACTCATCAGTTGACGGACATCAAGGATCTTTCCAAATTCTGGCTACTCTGCAGTAAAAACATGGATGAGCAGATGTTTCCCTAGGTAGAGGTAGAGTCCTTTGGGCATACCGTTTTTTTTAATCTTTTGAGAATGTCCATAGTATTTTCCATAAGGACTGTATTAACTAATTTACCTACCAATTATCCATATCATGCATCTTCCTATACGCACACCAACATTTGATACATTTACCTTTCTCAGAGTAGGCATTCTAATCGGGGTAATTAAAATCTCATTACAGTTTTGATGAACAGCTTTCCTAATGCATAGGTATAGCTGACATTTTTCATAAACCTCCTGACCCTTTCTAGGTTTTCTCATAAAAATGTATATTTGCCATTTTTTGTTTTTATTCTTGTTATTTGAGATCATTGCACTCTGAAACTAGTCATTTATTGAATATCTACTCCCCTAGTGTTTTCTCCATTATATATGTTATTTTCACTGTTGTTTCTTTTGCTGTCTAACACATTTTCATTTAATTATATTTCTCTATTTTTACTTTTCTTTTGGCCTGTGCCTTTGAATTATTATTTTTAAAAATTTCCTGCTAATGCCAGTCATAGAATATGTTACCTACATTTTTTTCAGAGTTGTAAGTTGTATGTGTGTGCATGCATGTGCATGTGTGTGTATGTGTGTATTGATTTTCTTATGTAGTGTGAGATAGATGTTTTTTTTTTCATATGGGAATTCATGTTTCCCAGCATCGGTTGTTGAAGTGGGTATTCTTTACTCAATATACATTCTTTATTCCCTTGTGAAAAATCACTTATTTTATTATCCTATTATTTTCTATGTGACTATTTTGTACCATAACTGTATGCTGTTTTAAGCAGTGTTGTTCTGAGTATATTTTGCCACTAGGCTGTGTGTGATATTTTTAGTTTTGTCCTTCTTGTTAGGGTTGACTTGGCTACTGAAGGTCATTTGTGGTTGCATATGAATATCAGGCACATTTTCCCTAGTTCTATGATGAACTGCTCTTCATTAGGGACAATATCGACACACTAGTTGGATTTAGGTGTTCCGGCTATCTTAGTGCTATTAATTCTTTAGGTCTGTGAGCATGAAATCTTTATTTTTGTGTCACCGTCAGTTTACTTCATTAATGTTTTTACAGCCTTTGCTAAAAAAAAAAAAACCTCTCACATTTTGATTAAATTAATTTAAAATGAAAAAGAATTAAATTCGTTCATTTGTTTTATTTCATGTTGTCCCTTAGAATCCTGCTTGTTTTCTGGTGAGAGATAGAAAGAGGATTGATCTAGATGGGAGGGAAGGTGGTGAGGAATAGAAGAAGGGAGAACCATAGTCAGATATATTGTGTGTGGGGAAAAATCTATTTTCAATTAAAAAATGGCTAAAAGCAAAAAAGTTATATTTTACAGTGTGATACTAAAATAAGATCTTGTGGATGAGTAAGAAAGAAAAGGCAGTTAGGTAGTGATGTGTTTGTGTGTCATGTTGATAAGGGGTTAATTGTGCCAGTAGCTTTGTTGTGTATTTGACACAGTTTAGAACAATCTTTGAAAACATGTCTCCATCACATGGGTCTGTAGAAATCTTTCTTAATTAATGATCACTTTAGGAAGGCCCAGCCCATTGTGTGTATTGTCATTATTTGGCAGGTAGTCCTGGGTTACAACAGAGAGCAAGATGAACATGGCATGAAGAATGAGCCAACAGGGAACATTCTTTCACAATCCTACTTCAGATTTCGCCTGTAGACTCTGGCCTTCTGCTCCTGCTCTGAATTCACTTCTTGGGAGACTATAAGCTGCATTATGAAATAAGTTTTCTCTTCCCCAAGTTGCTCCTGGTCATGTTGTGATCACAGCAACAGAATCAAGCTACATGGTTGCTTATACAGTGTTTTCCAGTTGCATAGCTTTTCCTACAAGTTAATAAAAGTATTATTTTTATTTCCAGGTAAATAAGACTAAATAGTGTACCTATACCTCATTTAAAGGTATATTCACTTGTTGATGGATATATAGGCTTGATTCATTTTGACTATTTTGTTTGGAATAAAAGGAAATCACATCTTATTTAATATACGAACTACTTAGTGGATGTACCCTCCTGTGCCCGACACAAAGTTCACAGGATTTACATTCACAGCTCCTTTAACAGCTAGAGCTAGATAACTTTTCAAGTGCTAGCACAGGACAGAGTCCGTGGAGAGGTGTGGCAGAACACAGATTTCCAGGCTGCATTAGAGAAGCTTGGAAGGAGACCTGAGAATGCACACTTCTAATGATGTTTGGGATGATACACAGAGAGAGTAGATAGCAAATATCATTTTGGTGTATTAACTTAAATTTCCTTCGGAGACACACTCAAAAATGGTAAATACTTTTCATATTTTTAGAGAAACATCCACACTGATTTTCAATCTCACCAGTAGTGAATAAAGATTCCTCATCATCTGAGAAAAACAATTTTTTCCTCATGTAAGACACCTGATTACAGTTTATTTCTCTGTCTACTTCTTCCACTTACTTCCTGTTAGGGTTTTGATACAATCAGAAGGCCAAGAAATGAGGGGGGAGATGAAGAACTCTGGGACAAGGTGGAGAGAGAGGGAATCACACACACACACACACACACACACACACACACACATGCACACACACACGAGAGAGAGAGAGAGAGAGAGAGAGAGAGAGAGAGAGAGAGAGAGAGAGAGAGAGAGAGAGGCAGGTGGACAGACAGACAGACAGACAGACAGACAGACAGACAGACAGAGGTGTGTGAGGTTGACTTTATAAAGGGTATGCAACCTGTGGCAACAGTGAATATGTGTTGCATTTAGCTGCTGGTTTGGCGACGTGGCTGTTGGCCCTGAAGGTGGGCTTGGGGGCACCTGGTTTTAGAATGTGGGTGCTTCTTGGTTTACTAACATTCTCCACCTCACCTTCCATCTGGATCCACCGCCCTTTGCCTATCATAAAAAAACCAAACAGTAATCTAAAGAATAGTAGAAAATAAAATGTAATAAGGTAATACAATAACAAATACTTTGGAAACAGGACAAAACAAACAAACAGGAAGAAAAATGCCTAAGAAAAGACACAAGAAACAGATATATATGTAGAGACCCACTCTTTTGCATAGTTAGAAATTCAATAAAGACACAAAACTGGGAGCTATAATATACACAAAAGACCTGTAGGGTAAATACATAACAATTAAAAATTAAGAAAAGATAAAAAGAGTCAGTGAAAGATAACAGTCACTAGGATATATTTAAGCTAACTAAGAATACTGTATTTTAATTTTTTAAAATTTTTTCAGTTTATTTATTTATTTTATTTTATTATACCTTTATTTTATTCCACGTATTTTTAAAAGTTAAGTGAAATACATTTTTCTATTTTTTTGAATTTTCTGTTTTTACTGATTGAGAATTTGATATATGCATGTATTTTGATCAAGTCCACTTTCCATTTCTGCTCATCCAATTCTTCACCTATCTCTACAAACCACTATTCCCTACCAACTTCATGTGTTCTTTCTCCCCATCCCACACGGTGTGCACTTTGTGCTGTCAGTATGGGCCTGCACATAGGTCCATCTACTGGACCACGGGCAGTCTCTTTTCCAGCAGACTTGAGCTTCCCATAGCTGCTCATCTAGGGCAACAGCTTCCTGGCTACCTCCAGTCCAGGCTTGGATTTTGTCTGGTAATATTTTTACACTGTCCCTCCCGCAAGCAATCTCACCAAGTGTAAGTTTACTCTTTATAGGGAGGAATCATACTAATTTGTACTTAACAAGTTTCTTTTGTCACATGCTGTCACCCTGACTGGTTTGTAAAGGACACCTGTGTGTCCTGTCCTTTACATCATGCAGCAGGGTACCTTGTCATAATGATAAAGGAATGGATTGGTAGGGTAATAAATGACATGCTCACCATAAATAAACCACTATTCTCCTGTCTGTGGTGAGAATTCTAGACATCCACATTGTTGTTCTGACTGTTGGAGCTCAGGAATGCTTTTGTTCTTCTTAGGTTATTCCCCAACTGTCAACATCCTCTAGGAAACTGACTATCAGGCGGTTTTCTGTGCTTAAGTTTAATAGTGATGCAGGTGAAGGATTAAATGTATGGTAACTGCATTAATTTGGGGGAAAGAACATTGTGTGGTGCTGATAAAAAGCTACTGATGACTATCAGTCCTTTTCCTTTCAAATGTTTTTAAATATTAATGGGTTCACTTAAAAGCCTCAAGTGCCTTCCTGATCTCAGAAATTTACATTAAAGTGAATGAATGTTGGACACCAATACCCCTGTGTCTTGAAACCCATGTTACATTCACTGCCTTTTCTGTACCTGCTAAGTTCCAACATGGACATGGTTTCTAGGCCACTCAAATAGCATTTTTTTTCCTTTCAGTTTACAGTCTTGGATGATAGTGCAAGTGGCATTTATTCTGGAAAAAATGCTCTTGTATGTCTTGTCGTGTTGTTTAAGCATCAAACAGATGCTTAAACATTGTATAAAGACATTAATCAAATAAAAACCACACCCCATATTGGAACCTATATATATGAAAGAACTCATATGAAGAAATAAGTCTATTTATCTGTCTGGGGTGTGTGTGTGTGTGTGTGTGTGTATAAAACATTAGTTAAGATTTTCCTAGGACCAGGAATGGCTTTATGTTTCTTTAATCTCAGCATTGAGGAGGCAGAGACATGTAGATCTATCTTTATGAATTTGACATTAATCTGGTCTGTATAGGGAGTTACAGGATGGCCCAAACTACTTAGTAAGACACTACCTAAAACTGGAAAAATTAAAAAAAAAAACAAAACCACAGGGACATAAGAAACGAACATGATAGAAAAAGTAATAAAAGTAATTTTCTTTATTTTAAATATAATGAGTTTTAAGCAATTAAAAATTCTACTTGCTTTTGTTGAATTTGCAGATGTGCATTTGCCTTCAAATCTTTATGACATTAAAATATGGTGAAATGCTTACTAATTTTTTCTCTGCATTTCAATACGTTTTGCTTTGGAATTGAGATTCTATTTAAGATTTGATTTGATTCACAACTGTGGCGGTTGGAGTGAGAAATGTTGCCTACAGTCACTGGCATTTGAACGCTGGGTTCTCAGCTGCTGATACTGTGTGGGAAGGGTTAGGAAGTGTTGCTCTGCTGGAGTAAGCATGCACCTGGTGGTGAAGGATTTTGGGAGTAAAGCCCTGCTTATCCCTAGTTTGCTCTCTCTCCTTCCTCCTGGAGGTTCAAGATATGAGGTCTCAGCTTCTTATTCTGCCCTCGAAGCCTCCTGCATGCTGCCATGCTGTCCCCAGCATGATGGACTCTAGCCCTCTGGAGCTGTAAGTCAGTTATAAGTTGCCTTGGCTATGGTGTTTGATCACAGCAACAGAGAAGTCGTTAAGATGCCAAACACTGACAGTTTTTCCTGATTGTGATCAGCTTCCTGTTGAGTTTCTTGCTCAAGTAAGTAAGCTCCATTGCAACTTTGTTGTAGGCAGAAATATGTGGGCTTCTCTGCCTGAAGATATAGACAAATGTAAATCAGGTTCCACCTTTTAAAGTTCTATTCTTCTAAGAGTTACAAAACAAAAGGTGATCATTAGAAATGATTTCAGTTTTTTTGATGACTGTTTTAGCTATGTAATTTAGCACTGGGTAAATGGGCTTTTATTGACCAAGTTTCTCTATAAGGCAGAAACATACTATCTGCGACAAGCATTGACATCAATATTGCATAGTTCTGAGTATAGTGCGTTGCACTGGGCAGTGATTGCATGTTTCAAACATTCACTGAATGGCATGGTCATTAGGTAGTAAAAGCTTAGGTATTAGAAACCCTTCCCCAAGCACGACTTGCTATTAGCTGTCAGCTTAGATTAGTGCCAGCTGACTGCATGCATTTGGTACCATTGTCAGGTTTTATGAGTTAAAAATTTGAATTTGTGTAAAGGAAAGCTCCTGGCCTAGTTCGTAGAGGGAGAGGCTGTAGACTGTGGTTTGTCTGTGGCAGTTTTAAGAATCAACTACTTTTCTCGAGAAATTTAATCTATGGCCCAGACTTACAAAAAGAAAATCTATACAGCTTTAGGCTTTTTAATTCCTTGTGACTAAGATAGCTAAAGCTTTTTGCCAGTGTTTGGTTTCTTACAGTGCATACTTGGGTATGAAGTAGCCAACTTCTGTGTAAGCTTTGGTAGCTATTTGAGACTAATTTGGAGTAGCAGGTATTATAAAATGTTAAAGGTCACCAAGATTTTAAAATCTAATATCACCTTTCTTTAAAAAACCCATTAGTAACAGCTGACTCACACTATGACTCATTTACCCTTCTCAGATTTGGTTAAAAAATGCAGTGTGTGAGTCAGGACAGGACTTCACAGGGACATGTTTGTAGGAGCAAGCATCTTTGGAAAACCCATCATTTAACATTCTTGCTATTGTTTTTCAGAATAACCTTTCTTGATTTGTGTACTTTCTTTCCTGTAACCATGGATTTTGAGGACATTTCACTAAACAACCAAAAACTGCCTGCTTCCTTCTTGTAGAATATCTGCTTCCATAGACCAGCCAAATTTCCTACAGAGCTTTTGAGCTTCTTGCTCTTGTATTAACTGATAAATTGGAATTTTTGTGTGTCTTCTTTTTGTCCTTTCACTGTTCAGATTTAAATTTTAAATTTTGCTTATTTTAAGAGTCTGGATTTCTCAGTTGTACTTAAGTTTTTAAAATTCCTTGATCTTTTAAAAATAATACCTTTTTTAACACTTTGAAAATTTTACACAATGTAATTTGATTATACTTCCTCCCCTTCTTCACCTCTTCTCAGATCCACCCCAACCTCCATACCTTCTCAACTCATGGTATCTTTTTGATTAAGCTTTTTAATTGGGTAATGAATATTAAAATCTTATTAGTTTAACTTAGAATTTCCAGTGCTGGAAATGTAGTTCTGAGCGTGCTTATGATCTTGAGTTTGATCTTTATCATTACAGAAAAAATACAAAAAACATACAAATTAATTCATAATAGCCAGAACATGGAAACAGCCTAAGTGTCCCTCAATAGAAGAATGGATAAAGAAACTGTGGTACATATACACTATGGAATACTATTCAGCTATTAAAAACAAAGAATTCCCGAAATTTGTGGATAAATGGATTGAGCTAGAAATGATCATAATGAGTGAGTTAACCCAGAAGCAGAAAGACTCAAATGGTATATACTCACTTATATCTGCATATTAGCCCAAGGGGCATGTCCCACGAAAGCCTTCACTTACCAGGAAACTGAGACAGAGGGGAGGACATTCTATTGGGACTCTAGATGAGAGAATCATGGGAGAGTGGCAAAGTAGAAGGATCCAGAGGGTCCTAGAAGCCTACAAGTAGAACATTATGATAGGCAGATTTGGGCACAGGGGTCCCGCTCAAACTAAGGCACCAGCCAAGGACAATACAGGCGGTAAACCTTAAACCCCTACCCAGATCTAGCCAATGGACGGAACACTCTCCACAGTAGAGTGGAGAGTGGGATATTACTTTCTCACATACTCTGGTGCCTCACCTTTGACCATGTCCCCTGGAGGGGGAGACCTGGTGGCACTCAGAGGAAGGACAGCAGGTTACCAAGAAGAGACTTCATACCCTATGAACATATACAGGGGGAGGTAATCCCCCTCAGGAACAGTCATAGGGGAGAGGAATAAGGGGAAAATGGGAGGGAGGGAAGAATGGGAGGATACAAGGGATGGGATAACCATTGAGATGTAACAAGAATAAATTAATAAAGGAGAAAAAAAAAGAAAAAAAAGAAAATTTCTTATGCCAATGTGTTTTATTATTTCTTTAGTTTACAAATATCCTTCAGATTTTAAGCGTAAAAAGCATTAGTGCCTGACTAGTATTTTTAATCAGAATTGGGCTTTCAAAATCCTACCTCATTGTTATCTAGACTATATAAACGCAACAATGAATTTCCCCTCTCTTCTGCTTTCTCTTCATAACTTACTATACGTCCAGGTCTTGTTATTATATTACATTTGTATCCATTAGCTGCGTCTGCAGAGGAGATGTTTGAAGTTTTGGGCCCACAAGCATTTTCAGAGATGTCAGTGGTGTTGGAGGGTGAGGCTACACCCTGGCAGCATGCCTTACTAACTGCCCATATTTTTATCAGTGTGAAAGCGTGTTCCCTCATACCCAATGTTCATATTATAGGTTGAAAATAATTTTCAGGGAAAGAAAATTATGAAGGAGAACTGTTTTTAAAGTCTCTCTAGTAGTCAAATAGAATGCTTCTGTTGAGTAGGGTGCCTACTTGCTATATACACTAGATTCCATGAACTCAGAGTTGGTGCCTGTGGAATCTGATGGGTATGTCATGCTTTCCATGTTCTTCTGCACCTGTTTTCTTTGCTCAGAGTCCTCCCTGCCCCACTTCTCAGGATGCTATGGTTGTGGCCTCCCTCCTCTGTTCACAGTCTGAGGAGCTTCCCATGAGAGAGACAAAATAGGGAAAGTTGGGAGATACATATATCAGGGACATTGCAGAGGTCAGCATCCATTCAGCAGGAACTCCATCCCCAGGGAGGTCCCAAGCAGGCAGAGCTGTTTATAATTTCCCTGCATCCATAAGTCCCATTACACTCCTTCTCTACGTCTAGTGCTGAGCTTTATAGAATTAGCAAAGTTTCCTTAAAATATCTGTATAAATAGAGACGTTATAGAACGTGAAGCAGTTTATCTGTGTTACCCTTGAGGAAGAGAAATGCTGGAGGGAGGCGGCTATATGTGAGATGCTCTTGTTCTCATCACACACCTGCATCTCAACTTATAATTGAGAGGGAAATGTTCTTAAGATTTTAGGCTATGTATTTGCTTTTGATAATTTAAAAGTTCCATCGGTAAAACCCAGGAACATCTGTATTTTAAAGTGTTGCTATAAACTACATAAATGTATTTTTAAATGTTTGGGTTTCCTACCTAAACATTTTTACCTACCTAAAATTTTTAGTCTTCTTGGAAAACGCAATTTGTAGAAGATCACAAGCAGGCCACCCTGTATAAAATGCTTGTGTGAACTGTTGCATGCAGACCGAAAGCTTGTTATTTTACTTACTGTCTAGAAAGGAACATGGAAACCTTAGAGCAGTTGATTGAAGTTACTATTAGGCAAAACGTATTGCTTCTCAAAATTAGTACTTTACAGTATCACACAAAGTAATGTATTTTGTAATAGTATGGCACTTTCTTTCTTTCCTCTTTCTCTTTCTCCCCTTCCCCTATCCTTTCGTTTTCCTTTTTTCTTTGACATGATTTCACATATATGAGGATAGCTCAGTTCCCCTATATGTATCAGTGGGTGACTTTGATTTTCTGATGCTACTGTTTCTAATTCCTGGGTTCTGGGATTACAAGCAGGGTGATCCTAGAGCTTCATACCTGCCAGGCCAACACTCTTGCAGCGGATCCACATCTCTGAATCAGCATTTTCATAATATAGGTATGCAAACACACTTTGTTCTAATCCACTCCCTCCATTCCTGCCCTCACTGTGCTCCCTGCCCCAGTTGGCTTGTTTCTTTCCTTCCACTAGATACTCCCCCTTTTTGTTTTTGTTTTTAAAATGACATATGTTACTTGATCTTTTTTCTTTTTCTTTTCTTTTCTTTTATTAATTTATTCATATTACATCTCAATTGTTAGCCCATCCCTAGTATCCTCCCATTCCTCCCTCCCTCCCGCTTCCTCCCTACTCCCCTCCCCTATGACTGTGACAGAATTTTTCTTAAAATTTATCTTTTTAAAATTTTTTTTATTAATTTATTCTTATAACATCTCAATGGTTATCCCATCCCTTGTATCCTCCCATTCTTTGTCCCCTCCCATTTTCCCCTTATTCTTCTTCCCTATGACTGTTCCTGAGGAGGGTTTTCTCCCCCTGTATATGCTCACAGGGTATCAAGTCTCTTCTTGGTAACCTGCTGTCCTTCCTCTGAGTGCCACCAAGTCTGCTTCTCCAGGGGACATGGTCAAATATGAGGCACCAGAGTTCGTGTGAAGGTCATAGCCAACTCTCCACTCAACTGTGGAGAATGTTCTGTCCATTGGCTAGATCTGGGTAGGAGTTTAAAGTTTATCACCTGTATTGTCCTTGGCTGGTGCCTTAGTTTGAGTGGGACCCCTGGGCCCAAATCTGCCTATCATAATGTTCTACTTGTAGGTTTCTAGGACCTTCTGGATCCTTCTACTTTGCTATTCTCCCATGCTTCTCTCATCCAGAGTCCCAATAGGATGTCCTCCCCTCTGTCCCAGTTTTCTGGTAAGTGAAGGCTTTCATGGGACATGCCCCTTGGGCTAGTATGCAGATATAAGTGAGTATATACCATTTGAGTCTTTCTGCTTCTGGGTTAACTCACTCATTATGATCATTTCTAGCTCAATGCATTTGTCCACAAATTTTGGGAATTCCTAGTTTTTATAGCTGAGTAGTATTCCATAGTGTATACGTACCACAGTTTCTTTATCCATTCTTCTACTGAGGGACACTTAGGCTATTTCCATGTTCTGGCTATTATGAATAAGGCTGCTATGAACATGGTTGAGCAAATTTTCTTGTTGTGTGCTGGAGCATCTTCTGGGTATATTCCAAGGAGTGGAATAGCTGGGTCTTGAGGAAGCCCTATTCCCAGTTTTCTGAGACAGCACCAGATAGATTTCCAAAGTGGCTGTGCTAGTTTTCATTCCCACCAGCAATGAAGGAGTGTTCCTCTTTCTCCACATCCGTGCCAGCATGTGGTGTCACTTGAATTTTTTATCTTAGCTATTCTGATGGGTGTAAGATGGAATCTCAGAGTTGTTTTGATTTGCATTTCCCTGATGACTAAGGAGGTTGAACATTTCTTTAAGTGTTTCTCAGCCCTTTGATATTCCTGTGTTGGGAATTCTCTGTTTAGTTCCAAGCCCCATTTCTCAATTGGGTTATTTTGTTTGGTGGTGTTTAATTTCTTGAGTTCTTTATATATTTTGGATATTAGACCTTTGTCAGATGTGGGGTTGGTGAAGATCATTTCCCAGTCTGTAGGCTGTCGCTTTGTTCTCTTTACAGTGTCTCCTGCCTTACAGAAGCTTTTCAGCCTCGTGAGGTCCCATTTATTAACTGTTGATGTTAAGGCCTGGGCTGTTGGTGTTCTGTTCAGGAAGTTGTCTCCTGTGCCAATATGTTCCAGGCTCTTCCCCACTTTTTCTTCTAAGTGACTTAGTGTCTCTGGTTTTATGTTGAGGTCTTTGATCCACTTGGATTTGAGTTTTGTGCAAGGTGACAAATATGGGTCCAGTTGCATTTTTTTTACACATAGACCTCCAGTTAGACCAGCACCATTGATTGAAAATGCTATCCTTTTTCCATTGAATGTATTTGGCTTCTTTGTCAAAAATCAAGTGACCATATGTGTGGGGATTCATATCTGGGTCTTCAATTTGAGTCTACTGATCAACCAGCCTGTTGCTGTGCCAGTACCAGGCTGTTTTAATTATTACTGCTTTATAGTACAGTTTGAGATGAGGTATGGAGATTCCTCCAGAGGATCTTTTGTTGAACAAGATTGTTTTAGCTATTCTGTTTTTTTTCCATATGAAGTTCAGAATTGAACTTTCAATGTCTTTTAAAAATTGTGTAGGTATTTTGATAGGGATTGCATTGAATCTGTAGATTGCTTTTGGTAGGATGGCCATTTTTACTATGTTAATTCTCCCGATCCATGAGCAAGGAAGGTCATTCCATCTTCTCATGTTATCTTCAATCTCTTTCTTCAGAGTTTTGAAATTTTTTCAAACAAGTCCTTCACTTGCTTAGTTAGAGTAACTCCTACATACTTTATATTGCTGTGGCTAATGTGAAGAGTGTGGTTTTCCTAATTTCTTCCTCTGTAAGCTTGTCATTTGTGTATAGGAAGGCTACAGACTTTTTTGAGTTAATTTTGTATCCAGCCAATTTGCTGAAGGTGTTTATCAGCTGTAGGAGTTCTCTGGTGGAATTTTGAGGGTCACTTATGTACACTATCATATTATCTGCAAATAGGGATGTTACTTGGTCTTGTAATGGTAAAAAATTCAAGTTACAACATCAAGTCAGAAAATTTATAGCTGAGTGTAGAATGCTTTATAGACATTCAAAGAGGAAGGAAAGAATACATACGTTAATTTAACATTCTATCTGAGTTTAGTTTACTTGAAGGACAACATTTTTCTGATATATAGTGATTTCCATGCAAACGGTTGTGACTAGGCCTGGTTAATTGCAGTCCAATTGTTTATGTCTGAAACGTGGGGCAACCTTTTGCTGGTTTTATAACCGGACAATATATGCAAATTACTTCTTATTCTCTATGTGTCAACATAAGATGGGGACGAACATTCTTTTATATGCTTTGTATAGATAAGGCATGTGTGACATTGTCTGACACCTGCTGAGAGCTGACTGAGTGCCAATTCTTTCTGTAATAGCTTACCTGAAGTTGAATCTTAGCCCTGTCTTTTATCATATAACATTGAGAAAGTTTCACAATTTCTCTGATGGATAATTTTTTAAATCCATAATTCCGTTCACTCTTGAAGTGGTATTGTGATGTTTAAATGTGAACATGCTTGCGCAGTGTCGTGAGAAGTGCAAAATAGGTACCACCAGTAGACCTGCTAACTGAAGGAAAATGGGTATGACTTCACTGCATCTGCTGTCTAGAGCAGGACCAAACATGTATCAGTGGACAAACTTGAGTCAAGTGAATCTGAGTAAATAACATTAGCAGACAGAGAAAAGTAATCTTTTCTGATATTAACAAATTTATCTTAAAACTTCATAAATCAGTGTCATGGCACTCTATATAAATACAATTTTTATTGGCTTTTATTTAGTCAATTATGTTCGAAAACCCTCTTTTTATTTTTTATTTTTTGGTAAATTTACTTTTATTTTATATACATTGGTGTTTTGATGGCATGTTTGTCCATGTGAAGGTGTCAGGTACCCTGGAGTTGTAGCCACAGACAATTTTATGCTGTCATGTGTGTTCTGGGAATTGAAACTGGGTCCTTTGGAAGAGCAGTCAGTGCTCTGAACTGCTGAGCCATCTCTCCAGCTCCCTTTCAAATGACATCTTTTGGAAGTTATAGGAACTTAACCATAGTTAATGAAAACCTGAGAACTGCTATTCACAGAATGATAACAGAAACATGCTTCTCTTTCATCATTGCTGTTCTGCTTGTTCAGGCTTGGATCAGCTCTTCCCTGATGATTACAGCAGGCCACTGTTCTCTAATTAGATCTTCTGTCTTATACTCTCATTTCCAGTCTCTCCTCCTCGCTGTTATGAGGATATTCTCTAATACAATGTCACCTACTTTCAAAATCCTTCAGTAATCTGTGGTTTAGCTTTAAGAAAAGACCCAAGTCCTTTAAGCAGCTGTGGTGTTCTCACCTCATCCACTTACAGACTGAAGCTCATCAAATGACTTCCTTTGTTTATGTGCCTACTCTCCTATGCAAGTCTATGCTTCTCCATGCTGGCTCCTTCATGTTATGCTGACTTTGCCATTGAATTTCATCTGCAAAGGTACAATTATATTTCAGGCCTCAGCTGTGTGTTCTGAAGTCAGTCTCTAACCCTCTTATTGGAGCACCTGGCAAAATCTCTGGGATTTCTGACATAGGCTGTTTCGCCCTCTTCGGACTAGAAGCAACAAGGAGAAGCATTCTTCATTTATTCATCTTTATAAGCCTAACACATCACACAACTTTTGGTGGCACACAGTTAGCATATGTATTATATTGTGTTGTGTATTAATGTTTCAAACCAATAAATCCTGGTGATGTTTCTTTTGTGTGTCAGGTAAATAGCCTCTTAAAAAGCCAAGCTACCAGCTACATATTTAAAGTGACCACATAGTTCAGTTTGTGTTTAGTGTGTTAAATAAATGCCAAGGAGCCCTGCTTTTATTTTTAGTTACTAGAAAAAGTTCATGTAATTTTAAAACTTCATCATTTATGATTTGATGTCATGTGTTCAAATCCCTAACTCATATGTTTAATTAGTGTGAATTATGTACAGTGTGGTTATGGACTGTGTTCATTCCCCAAACAGGTTATATTGTTATATTTAGAGAACAGGATACATTAGAATGACTAATTTAAAAAGGGCTGTACATTTATCATATTTTGTTTGAAGTTTAATAATAAAGTCTTCCTCCTCCTCCTCCTTCTACTACTACTGCTGCTATTACTTCCCGCTTCCTTCTCTTCTTTCTTTCCTTTCTTTGAGGATCTAGTTGTTAATTAGAGGCTCAGTTTCACTTAGTGTTAGGGACCCCGAGTTTACATAAACCCTGAAAGCCATGGTTACCTTCCATTTGGTCTGTGTAAAGGAAAGGTTATGTGAAACTTGAGGTTTTAATAGAGTTAACTCCAGAGGCCAGGGAGACACTGAATCAGATAACATTTCCCACATAATCAAGAAAGAGGACCTGATCTTAACTTCTGCACACGTGTTGAAAAAGAATGGCATGGTGGCCAGTGCTTGTAATATCAGCCCTGGGGAGGTAGAGACAGGTAAATCTCTGGGACCCACTGGCCAACACGGTTAGCTTAATCAGTGTGCTTTAGGACAATGAGAGACCCTGTATCAACCACTACTATGGCCACCCTCAAAATACAGTCAAAAGAATGACTCATGGTGAGCTTTGTCTTGGGGGAACTATGAGAAAGGCTCCAAGGAAAAAGACAGAGGGCCTTTTACCTCAGGTGTATTTTGTTCCTGCATTGTTCTTTTTGTTCTCATTTTATTTTTGTTTTAATCTGATGAGTCTATTTAATGCTGCTTTTATGTGCCTGAGTATAAATTCATTTACTGGATCATGTATAGCTTTCTGGAGACCATCATATTCTTGAAGCAAACTGATCCTCCCTAAGCAGCATTGTGTGTGTGTGTGTGTGTGTGTGTGTAAATTAATTAATTAATTAATTAATTAATTAATTATTTTTTGGGCTGGGAGTGAAACTTCAAGAACTTGCTCCTCACTCATGCTAGGAGTTTGGCTGACTTGATCAAAACACAGGTTTTGTGCACTACAGAAATCCACTACCTTTGGATCTTACAATTTTTCCACCCACTCTTCTATAACAACAGTTCCTGAGCTTTGGGTAAGGGAGAACATTGTCTCATTGAACGCTAACTATTTAAACTCCATGTAGATATGGAAGCATCTACTATAGTAGATTTCTATAGTGCATTTTCAGAGGTCTTTTGGGTCAGTTGTTGCTCCCCTTATTCTCTCCTCTACCCTGCCTTTCCAGTCCCACTCATTATTCGCTTTCCACCCTTCATTCCACCTATTTGCCGTTCTCCCTCCTTTGAAATCTGCACCCCAAGTCCCCTTATTAATTTCCTGCCTTCAACAGATACTCTAACTAAAACATACATATATAAAAGTTCAAATCCTGCATCCACATATAAAAGAGCACATGAAACATTTGTCATTCTAAGCCTGGGTTACCTTACTCGCCATGAATATTTCCAGCTTCATCCATTTACCTTTAAGTTTTACAATTTTACCTTTCTTTGCCATTGAATAACATTCCACTGTGCACATGAATAACATTTTTATTATCAACTCATCAGTTGAAGGACATTTTGACTGTTTTTATTTTCTAGCTATTGTGAACATAGTGGCAGTCAACATGGATGAAGAAATGTCTCTGTAGTGGTCTATCTTTAATATGGAGATATGACCTGTCACAGTGGAATTCATGGTTCATGTTAGAGATTTGGATAAAAGCATAAATAATTAAAATATTTCAAGCAGTAGCATCCAGAAAAATCAGAACAATGCTAACATTAGTCTACATAAAAAAAAAACCACCATCCTAAAGGCAACAAGTATATTTCCTTCATTTCAGTCTCTGGAGATACTGACTTTTATCCGAAACATTTTTCCTTTGTCCTTCCTTTGAGCATGCTCTTTATTAGAAATTGTGATGTACTGAAAACTTGTCTTAAATGTGGTCAAATATGAACAATGTGGGGTTTATAAAACTCCTGCTGATTCTGCTAAATCGGCTGCCTCATCCCGTGGTCTGTGCAATGGTTGAAAATATAAGCACTTTCTTCAAATCTCAGTTTCTATTTCTGTGCTGCTGTTTGACCTTGTATATTATAATTAGATTTGCAGCTTGTGCAGATATGCACACATTCTTCCCACTGTGTAGAACATGAGGCAAAAAAAAAAAAAAAAGAATTCAGATAGGGCTGCGTGCAGAATTTATCTTTTCACTCATAAAAACCAAGATGTATCTACTTTTTTTTTTTTTTACTTATAATAGTCCTTCTTACATTATATAAGATACACTTGATTTCCATCTTCATTTTTGAGCCATTATACATGTGGACTACTAATGCCAACTTTCTGTAAGTCATCTGAAAGACTAACAGTCAATAACAAACCTCAATATTTTGCTTGCTTTTTTTCTTTTAAGTTGTGATTTCATTTTTGATAATCTTTTGGTTAACACAATGTACATCCTCATGTAGGTATTTTTGGCTTTAGAACCATCAGTGTATAGCTTAACTCATGTACTTGACTGTTCATTTGTGGATTTATTTGTTTCCTAAATGTGTAGTGAGTCCCCACTCTATGTCAGCTACTATTCTTTGTCTAAATAAGTCATGCAGTGTAAAAGTGTTGGCTCTCTTTTGTGGTGAGTCAAAGACTATTTATAGATTTATCAAATTAAATTATAAGCTATATAATTATGTGTGTGCATATGGATCTCTCTCTCCCCCTCTCTGTCTGTCTGTCTCTCTCTCTCTCTTTCTCTCTCTCTCTGACAATGCTGTAGGATTTCCTAGGCATAGTTCTATCATAAATGATATGATATATTTCCTTTAAATAGTGTGTTATTTCATGTTTAATAAAAGACCCTTATAAAGTATACTTCTTTGTTAGTTTTCTTTATGTTTCACAAATTTCCATAAATTTATTGTTTTTTATTAATATATTTTATTAATTTATTCATATTACATCCCATTCGTTGTATCCTCCCATTCCTCCCTCCCTCCCATTTTCCCCTTACTCCCCTCCCCTATGACTGTGACTGAGGAGGACCTTCTCCCCCTATATGCTCATAGGGTATCAAGTCTCTTCTTGGTAGCCTGCTATCCTTCCTCTGAGTGCCACCAGGTCTCCCCATCCAGGGGATGTGGTCAAATATCAGGCACCAGAGTTTGTGTGAAAGTCAGACCCTACTCTCCACTCAACTGTGGAGAATGTACTGTCCATTGGCTAGATCTGGGTAGGGGTTCAAAGTTTACTGAACGAATTGTCCTTGGCTGGTGTCATAGTTTGAGCAGGACCCCTGGTCCCAGATCTGCCCATCATAATGTTCTTCTTGTAGGTTTTTAGGACCCTCTGGATCCTTCTATTTCTCCTGGAAAATGCATTGTTTTTAAAACAATACCTAGCTATTAACTCACAATTAGCTTACGGTTCTTAGGTCAGAAGTCTAAGTGGTTGAGTGGGTCTAGGTCATCACATACATGCAATGAAATGCTTCCTAGAGCCTTTATTGGAAGCTATGATTACGAATCTATTGCTCAGCTCATTCATATCATTGCAGAACTTGTATGCAATCACAGCTCTGATGTCTCAGTTGGTATTATGTGATTTTACATCTGTTGTCATTGGGAATCCATTCCTATTTTTTAGTTTCTCTCTACACCAGTGTCTGCCATGGTAGGAGATTCTCACCTGTGCTTCTTGGCTGCCATGAGATGAACAGCTTTTCTTGCATCACCCTTAACCTTACATATGTCCAGAATTGTCAGAACCAATGTTTATAAACTGACATCTATTAAAGCAAAAAACTAAAATAAGTATTTGTCATTTGATATATCTTTGTCAAGAATTTTGACGTGGTAGTAACAAACTGACTAGCACTAGGTCTGGCACTTTTTAAATTTAATTTTAATTTTATTAATTTATTCAGATTACAACTCATCTGCTATGCCATCACTTGTATCTTCCCATTCCTCTCTCCCTCCCACTTTCAACCTATTCCCCTCCCCTAGGTCTAAGACCGAGGGGGACCTCCTTCCCCAATATATGGTCATAGGCTATCAAGTCTCATCTTGGTAGCTCCCACCAAGGGGAGGTGGTCAAATATGGAGTACCAGAGTTCATCAAAGTCAGTCCCTACTCTCCACATAACTGTGGAGAATGTTCTGTCCATTAGGTAGATCAGAGTAGGGCTTCGATGTTTACTATTGTATTGTCGTTGGTTAATACAGTAGTTTGAGCAGACCCTCCTGGGCCCAGATCCACCTATCACGATGTTCTTCTTGTAGGTTTCTAGGACCCTCTGTGTCCTTCTATCTCCCCATATCCTATATTTCTCTTACCTAGAGTCTCAGTAGGATGTCCTCACATCTATCCCAATCTCCTGGTAAGTGAAGACTTTCCTGGGACAAGCCTTTTGGGCTAGTGCCCAATTATAAGTGAGTATATACCATGTGGATCTTTCTGCTTCTGGGTTAACTCACTCATTATGATCATCTCTAGTCCCATCCATTTGTCCACAAATTTCAGGATTTCCTTGTTTTTAGTAGCTGAGTAGTATTCCATAGTGTGAATGTACCACAGTTTCTTTATCCATTCTTCTACTGAGGGGCATTTAGGCTGTTTCCAGGTTCTGGCTATTATGGATATGGCTGCTATGAACATGATTGAGCATATGTCCTTGTTGTGTGTTGGAGCATTTTCTGGGTATATTCTAAGGAGTGGAGTAGATGGGTCTTGACAACGCCCTATTTCCAGTTTTTTGAGAAAGTGAAGTCTGGCTCTTTTTATAGATGAGACAAATATAAAATAAGCTATGAGGTAGAGAAATAGCCTCCATAAAAGATGGTAATTGCCTTTCTACATAGATAAAAGGCATCAGAGTTTCAGGGTTGCTGCAATGGTTAACAAAATGAAAAAGTTAAGATGTGCAGAGAAGGCCTTCCAACGTCTGCACAGATGTTTCTTTATATCTAGCTAAATTGTAACTTGCATAGCTACAAGGCAAGATTTCTTTTTTTTTCCTCCTTTATTAATTTATTCTTGTTACATCTCAATGGTTATCCCATCCCTTGTATCCTCCCATTCTTCCCTCCCTCCCATTTTCCCCTTATTCCCCTCCCCTATGACTGTTCCTGAGGGGGATTACCTCCCCCTCTATATGCTCATAGGGTATCAAGTCTCTTCTTGGTAACTTGCTGTCCTTCCTCTGATTGCCACCAGGTCTCCCCCTCCAGGGGACATGGTCAAAGGTGAGGCACCAGAGTATGTGAGAAAGTCATATCCCACTCTCCACTCTACTGTGGGGAGTGTTCTGTCCATTGGCTAGATCTGGGTAGGGGCTTAAGGTTTACCGCCTGTATTGTCCTTGGCTGGTGCCTTAGTTTGAGCGGGACCCCTGGGCCCAAATCTGCCTATCATAATGTTCTACTTGTAGGCTTCTAGGACCCTCTGGGTCCTTCTACTTTGTACAAGGCAAGATTTCATGAGGCATGATGGTTGACAGCAAGTAGGTGCTCTAGCTCAATGGGAGCTCCAAAGGACTATACACAGCAGAGAAGTGTGGCTTTCCAATTTTCTCTAATGAGTTCTTTCTTGAACCCCACAAACATTCAGTTGAGATTCCAGAACCATGATTTCTGTACATGTACCCAATCATAAGCCTCAACAGAAGAGAATGCACAAGTTACTAAATTAACTGGATCCCCAGACAAACCAAGCCAAATATTATAGCATATAGTTTCCCAGCACTGTCCAAATAAGATTGAGATGCTGGGGTCTAGGCAGGGAGAGAGAAAGAGAGAGAGAAAGAATGAATTAAAAATGAACCAGAGAGATAAAGTACACTGGAGGAACTGCCTCTAGAGACTTACGGACCTCCAGCTGAAGAACCAGATGAGGACATGGGCTTCAACTCATGAATCTGTGGGGATATCTTATATTAATATATAATAACAGGGAAGTCCAATTTTTAGTTATTGAATTGCTTAAGTTGGGATCATCCAACATCTATTGTTCTTTGGTTACTAATCCTAAAAAATTGTCAGTTTGAAACTAAGAAGAATATGTTTAATAAATATATCATTTGGATATTCTATTTGATGAATTAATTGCCCAAGTTATCATACATTTTGTTGTGAGGAAAGTTTTTTGAATATTTTACTCACTGTGCATTTCGGCATCTGTAGCATTCTTAAATTGGGATATTTCATAACATCTTCAGTTTTCTTTAACTTTTTTTTCCCTTAAAGCTAGATTCCAAAGTATGCTTTCCGTGTCTTTTCTCTTAGGGGTTTAATTTTGAACTTTAAGCTTTGGGCTAGTATCTTCACTTACGGCCTACCAGTTGTATCCTTGGGGAATTTCAGTCTTGGAGTTCTATACAACTTTCTCCCAATTAGTTTATTGCTAATGGCTAAAGTGGGCTGAACTACTGAATAATCGATGGGATGGTAGTAACCCTATACTCATTCTTTTGGCAACTGTAGGATGTCTTGTGATCACTGCACTAAATCTGAAGTCCCCCATGTGTTAATTTAGCAAGGTCTTTTTAGCCTAAGAAGTGTCCATACCAATTATAATGTTGTTTGTCTCAATAAACTTTGGAAATGATTAAACTCTTGGCTGACAATTTAAATATGCCCTTTATTTGCAGAATGCGTTTTATTTATATTGCCACAATTAAGCTAGATATGTTTGCTGTAGATGAACTATTGCCGGGCTGTAGCTACATACCAAAGTATTTTTAGTAGACCCCATGTGTACTTTACAAGGACTTAACGTGAGGAATACTGCTCAATATCTCTTCTAATTAACCAGGCCAATATACTGTTTTATTTCTTCTGGGAAAACATCTCTAGGTTTTGTAGCTCGCCCACAGTAACCTACTTTAATTTTATTTCTGTATGTTATCTATGTGTATAGTATGACCTGATTCATTGTTTCATGGTATATCTTCCTATCTATTTTATTGTAGAATTTCTGGAACATAGATCCCAGTTGACACATATTTAGTTGCTACATATGATTTTGATGTAACACAGGAATTTCTCAAAAGCACTTGTTGATTTGGTAGGTACCCAGATCATAGACTCTGAAGTACTAAATAGATATACTGCAAGGAAACATTTTTCTTTCCTTATTCTTAGTCTTCCTATTGAGTCTGAGATTGTCCACAATGTTAAGGAACATCACTTATTCATGATAATTGGCTTCATTAAGATAAAGTGATAACTACAAAAAATGGTCTATACTGATAGACGCTATATGGGGTATATTAGTCAAAATTCTTCAGAAAAATAGAATCAGTGTGGGAATTCTCTCTCTCTCTCTCTCTCTCTCTCTCTCTCTCTCTCTCTCTCTCTCTCTCTCTCTCTCTCATTGATACACACAGAGAGAAATAACCAGGTAGCTATTGATGCCCAGAATCCCCCTGCAGTGCTTTTTCTCTGAACTGGAGTACTGGGAAAGCCGTCAGACTTGGTCCTTGGGTTCTCAGTGATGTAGAGTATTTGGATAGAGATTGGTGAGGATGGGTCTTTTTTATCCAGTCAACCAACTCAAATTTTGATCTCTGAGAACACCCCTGCAGACACACCTAGATCAATATTCATCACTTATCTATACCTTGCTTAGTATAATCTAGCTGTCCCATAAAACTCAGGACAGGGGAACTGACTGCTCTGCTATCAGTGAGGTGGACCCTGTGTGTGGTCTCTGGTAAAAACAAATCCCTCCCTCACATCCCTGCAGGTGACACAGTCTTTTCTTTTTATACTAGTAATTCTTTCTTTTTCTTTTGCTCTTAATATGGGTAGTACAGGTTCTATTAGGGGACAGTGGAAAATCATGGGTCAGCCAAGGGAAACTGAGGTCATATACATAGACTGAAAGGAGGCAGATGAGTGGAACTCAGAGGATGTCTTAGAGCTATCTCCTAGGCACTCTGAGGAGAGTTAGTTCTCTCCCAAGTAGGGGAAAACATTTCTTCTTGCACTTTATCTCAAGGCCCTCAAATCAGAACCTCCTGGAGTTATGCGAACACATAGATGTAAGCTGCAAACATTTTCTCAGAAGCATCAAGTGTGTGCTTCCTGTCTTTTGTGTTTTTCTTTTTAGCTATGAGTGTGACTGATCCTTTTCCCTTTTTTGCGGGCACGTGCCACTTCAGCCTCTGGAGCCTGGTATAAATCCTCTGACAATACAGTTATTTACTGGTTACACAGATATCTATCTCTTGCTACCTAGGGTGTGTACTTGTATTTTATTTCTTCCTTTGTTGACTCCACCGAGTTCTATTTTGTCCACTTCTCTAATGAATAACTTTTCTCAGTTTCTTCCCAGTACCTTACTGTTTCCTCCCGTTACCTGCAAACATTTTTGAGCGTCCTTTTGTTTAAAATTTAGATCACATATTTATTCTTTGTCATAAAATGCTTAGATTGGTTATAATGAAACTTTAGACATGAAAAGAACCATATTTCTCAAACATAATAAATCTTTAAAATTCTACTGGCATTTACTTCATTTGTTTAAATTGGTAGGGAACAAGTGTGGCTTATTTTTGACAGTTCCATTTTAGGTATACCGGTTTTCTTTATGTTAGGGGAATATTAATAAGTCAGGGTTACAGAGGCCTCATGCAACAGTAGAATCATAATCATAAAGAAAACTATGACTGAAATAAGAGGGCAGTGAACTCTGTTGGAAAGGACAGTGTTTTTGCCCTGCTCCCTGACCCCTTTTTCATCTAGGCATCCTTCATTATCTTCTCAAAGCACAGTTGCTTTGAATGCTTAGAATTTCTGTAATTATTCTTTTCTTGTTTCTTTTATTCATATTCCTTCCAAACTAATTGCTTTATAACAATGGTTTCCAAATATAGACTATCCAAGTTACTTCATCTTAGAGTAAAAAATGTTTAGATTGTGGAGAGCTGACTTGATCATAGTGGATAGTGGTCCAGACCACTACCACCCCCAAAACTTTCATTATCACAGCTGTGTTCTCAGTGTGTGGCCTGGTTTTTGTACAAAATAAACATGTCTGCTTCTTGAATGAATAGCCCTGATGTTAACAACTGTGCTAGCATAGTCACTTAGGAACTTGAACATCAGAGCTTTAGATCGGCTTTAATTTTCTTAATTTTCCTCACTGATATGTAGAACTTGAACAATCAGTATTCTTGAACTTGAAGAGTCAGTATTCTTAAGTCTCTTCTAAATTCATTGGTGTTTCAAACAGAAAACCAAGGGCACATGCTCCAATATAATAAATGAAACCATTTTTCTTAGGCTGTTTTATCATAAGACTACTATAGTTATAGAGATGGGGAAACTTTGATGGAGGCTGTGAAAAACCAGACCCTTGTAGAAATGTAACTTGCAAATTTACTTAAAATATCATCTGCAAATAATATTCATCAATGAGTTAGCTACTGCCATGGCATGATGCCTTCTGTACAATCAATAACGTGTGTGTGTGTGTGTGTGTGTGTGTGTGTGTGTGTGTGTGTGTGTTTACAATACATGCAATTTTAAGAGCTAGTGTCTATTTCAGGATGTCCAGTGCTGATGAAAACTGCTTCAGTCTGTTTTGGGTTGCTGTAACAAAGTTCCCAGGCTGGATAATTCATAAAGAAAGAGGCTTATTTATTTATATTACAGCCTTAGATTAAAAGTATAAGGCTGGGTGACTTCATCTATTTAGCTTCTGACGAAGGTTTATGACTATTTTATACTGTGGCAGATAACATCACATAGAAAGAAGATGTATAAGAGTGTTGATAAGTGTATGGATGAGACCACATGGAAAGAGAGGAAATATGATAACAGACAGTGGTTTGGTCGCTTCCCAAGGAGAGTGGCGATGCTGTTACTTTTAATTAGGTCTCAACTCGTAAAGGTCATCTTACCTCCTTTTAATACTATTATGTTTAAGACTATCTTTATTGTACCTGAACTATGATCTCAATCATAGAAGTTACTGTGGGTAAAAGCTTACATATAGCATGTAAGACACAATAGAAAGAACCTAAACTCAGAGATTGATGTTAATTTATAGTAATAAATGTAGAAAATATTAATTATCTCTATACAAAAGAATAATATTTAATTGCATTGCTTGTAAAACTAGAACAATCTGTCCAGAAAGTGTTGTTGAGGTGAGCATACAACAAAGAGTGCAGCAACAAAAACAACTCGTGTTGTCATATAACCATATAGCATACAAACATATAATACAGTGAGAGCGTTGTCTCTACAGAGTATAGAACAGCAGGAATCTTGGTGTAGAGAAGTATTTACTCCACCCAGAACCTCAGAATAGGACCTTGTTTAGAAAAAGATCTGGGAAAATATAATAGTTAAGACAAAGTTGTACTCCATTAGAACTGGGGTCTTATAAGAAGCATTTGTGACACCCACAGATGGTGATGTAGAGAGGAAAGATGAGCTGGTGAAGATGGGGGCACTGACTGCAATTATGCCACAATAAGAGAAGAACTATCAGAAGCTACAAGAATCTGAAAGAGGACTAATTCTTCCCAGACACTTTGGAGGGAGCATGGCCTTACTAACACTTTGCCTTTGTGCGTTTAATCTCCAGTAACTGTGAAGAAGAAAATTCTTTTGTTTTAAGATATGCAGTTTGTGGTGTATTATGATGTCTTTAGAATATTAACAGAGACACTGCAGACAAATATGAGTCAGATATCATAAGGAAAGAACAGGAATGACTTTGATATGAACTCTGGTGCCCCATATTTGACCACCTCCCCTTGGTGGGGAGGCCTGACGGCACTCAAAGGAAGAATAAGCAAGCTACCAATATGAGACTTGATAATCTATGACCATATAGGGGGTGAGGAGGTCCCCCTCGGTCATAGATGTAGGGGATAGGAATAGGGTGAAAGCGGGAGGGAGGGAGGAAAGGGAGGATATAAGTGAGGGGATAACAATTGAGTTGTAATCTGAATAAATTAATATATAAGAAAAATAAAGCTGAAAATTGACAAAGCACTGATACTTAGAATGTTCATGGCTTTCCAACAAATCACTAAGAAGACACTCCTAAGCAACAGGGAATAAGTGAGGAAAAGATATGGGCAACTTGAATATAAGGCAGACAAATATACAATATAAACTAATGCTAAAATAATTTATAGCCAGAGACATAAATTAAAGTATGATACAGTTTTAATACTCTTAGCTTGGACATAATTAGAAAAAAACAGATTTGTTTACCTTTTTCAATTTGTAAAGATATAAGATTTTTGTCTTGCTTGACAGAGGAAGGCTGAGGAAGCCATTCAGGGAACGATGTGCCAATAGTCACAAAAAAGTAGATGTATATCTCAGAGCGTTCTTACATATGCCTCTAAGGTAGATATGAATTTCACTGCACTATAGGTGCTATTGTTGGGAACTGGAAACTCCATAGGCACACATATGAAGAAAATAAACATGCTTTCATCTCTCCCAGGCTCATATGCTAAAATCATATCCCATAATGTGACAATATGAGGAGATGGGGACTATAGAAAGTAGCTATGTCAGGATTGCAAACTTCCATGCATGGGACTTGTGACTTTTTAGGAGACTGAGAGATCTCTTTCAATTGCCATTTTACTATGTGATGGGACAGAGAGAAGTCCAAAGCCTCTAATGAGAGGAAGAATCTCACCAGCACCCCACTGACAACATCCTAATCTTGGACTCCAAATCTTCACAACTCTTAGAAATAAATATTTACTGTTTAAGAAGCTCACTCTATGGGGTTTTTTAAAAAAATTATTGCTGCCTAGGCTGAGTAAGGCAATAAATGAAAGGTTGGCATTTTTACAGCACAGGTTATCATATAGCACTCAGAAGCTACAAACTATAAATAAAAACAGAAGATGTGAAAACATATACCAATGAATAAGAAAGAGATGTACAATGAAATACATTGTACAATACCACTTATTTAATTAAAATATATCTTCTCCAGTACATGCCAAATGACAGATCATTCCATGATGACCTGTACATGTCCTGTGGACCTCTCCAGATTCAGAATACACTTTTTATTTCCTTTCCATGCTCTGGCTTTTATTTATTTTTTCATTCCTTGTCTGATACTATAGTTTGTATGTTTGTAAGTTTCTCATGTTATGTTTTCAATTCTCTAGAAATAATATTAAAAAGGCAAAAGCCAAACAAATGAACAAAAAAACTCACATAAACATATATGTTCAGCAATCTGAGTACATTATACAATATACAAAAAAAACATTAAATAAAGACACACACACACATACACACACACACACACACACACACACACACACACACACACACGAATATCCATCTATTAGAATGGTGTTAAGTGACAACAGGAAATAAGTATATGAGAATTAGAGAAGCTCCCATGTAGAGCAATAGTAATTCATAATAATAAAAGAGATGCAGGATAAACTGAACTTAATTGTTTAATACATAATATTGAAATTCCTCCTAAAATATTCATAAGCCACTAGATGCTTTGTTTCTAATTCATCCTGTTTTTCAAAATATGGTACTTAGAACTGCATTTTCTGTTCAATAATAGGAAATACACTGTAAGCCTATTCACAAACTGAGTTACCTGGTTTTCTCTTTTCTGTCTTGTTCACAGTTGCCTTTACTTACATAATGTCACCAGTCCTCTTATATGTTGCTACTCTTTCAGTTTCCATCATTTATTATCATTATCACATTAGATATTAATGATAACTTGGTTCATTTCTATGACTTCAACAACTGAATCTGTCCTTAACTTTTACCTTCTGCTCATCTCTCCTGAAAATTCTCATGCTTTGAACTCAGCAGATCTTCTGCTGAACCTATCTTCCCTTACTGCCTTTATAAACTTGATCTTTTAGAAGCTCCCTCATATCTAAAGTTTGTCTTTAAGACATCTTATATTCTTTCTTCTCTACTTTATATGTCAAATTCATAATATTTCAAAAGTACCTCTAAATCTCTTCATAACTCTGAAGCAAGGAAGTCACTGAAGAGCTTCAACACAAATTTTTTTCTGTTTTCAGTAAGAGTATTTTGTAGTTTGTAGAGTGGATACTAGCTGAGAGTTACTGATGAATTCCAGAAATGAAACTGTAGATGGCTGAGCTGTGGCAGTGGAATAGAAAGTGGGGAAAGGACATTCATTTCATAGGTAATTTGGATAACTAGATCTTGGCAAAGGATTTGATGGGTGGTCGAAAGTGGTGGAGTAGCTGTGAAGGATGTGATTGCCTTGAGGGAAAGAGTGTGATTCTGGCTATAATTATCTAACACAGAAAGAATTTTTGCATAAGCAGAGGTTAAGTTATGCAAATTAGATATATAAATGGACCCAGTTCTCAGTATTGAGCTGTGGTCTAATAATATAAATTTGAAGTTGATTAGAATATGGATGTAATAGATATTGTTGGTGGAGAGGATGATACCATCCAGAAGGTAGTATGTTTAGGGTAGAGTCCTGAGGATGACCCATAGTCAATTGTTATTAGAAAATAAGGCACATACAGAATAGCACAAATGAGAAGACAGAAAAAGCTCAAAGAATTCTTTACATTGTAAAACAGTATGCAACAGTGATTCAAGCTCTCAGAAATGTCAGACAATATGGATGGAAGGAGGGTGAGTGTTGGACCCACTGGATTTATGAAGGGTTTAGCTGGATGAAGTGGGATGAATAAAATTTGGGTTTAAGACTAAGTACAGTAGTAGGAAATTGGGAGGGAAGTGCAGAGAGCATTCAGGGACGCATGGATGGGGAAAAGTAGAAAGATATATGAAGGTAAGTAAAAGTTTATGTGAAAACTGTAGAGGTTGTCTGTTTAATTTTGTTTTGCTTTGAAGATGGATGGTAAAGCCTGCTATTCAAGAACTTATAGGTAAAATAGACTATAGATTAAAGCTCTTTTTTAATAGTAGCCATGTCAGGCAGCTCATAGCCACTGTAATTCCAGTTATAAGGTATCCGATATTCTCCTATGGCCTTCCTGGGTACCTACACTCATGAGCCCATACCCTACCTGCGTACACATTATTGAAAATAAAAAAATGTTTAAATGCATTTATAATTGAACGTATTGACACTAAATGATAAAACAATAAAGCTTTTCTTTATAACTTGAGGATTACTGAGAAATGAAAACAGTTTCCTCATTATTTTACATAGACTGTCATTTGATATTAGATTCTACATAAATTGCCACTCTCCAAAAAAGAGATTTACACCATTAGGACTTTTTAGAAATAATCTCATCTTCTTTCTTTCCAATTGGGAAAGGATTGAATTTCATCAATATCTTTAACTTAATCCTGGCCAACGAGTAAAAGTGGAAGTAATGAACTGTCAGTTCTCATTAGAAAATAAAGAACAAGCGACTAAGTAATACTGAGAGTGGGAGAAATAGTCTTCTCTAGGGGTGAGCACACCAATCAGTAGTAACATGATTGCTTGCTCCAAGAAAAACACATCTCTATTAAAGTATTAGTTTTTTCTTTTGATCATATTCACTCTCAATTCTTTTACCTAACTCCTTCCAGATCCACCCCTAACTTAGTATCACCTCCCCAATTCAAGCTGTCTTTAAAAATAATAAAAAGCAAACCCCTCTACTCCAGTATATGCTCCCCTGGGTGGGCGCCTACCCACTGAAACACGGATATCTTTAGAGGGCATATCCTTGGAGAAAAGTCCCTCTCCCTCTCCCAGAAGACATCATGTGTCCATAACTCTTCAGTTAGAGGTGGAAGATGCATGAGCTCCTTCTTGTTCAAGTCTAGAATGCTGACTGCTTGATCTTATGCAGGTCTTTGGCAAACCACCAGAGCTTTTGTGAGGTTATGAGCATGGCAGCCCTGACATGTCTGCAGTGAATCTTTTACTCTTGTCCTTTCCAACTCTTGTTTTTACCCCTTTTCTATGAAGGTCTCTGATGGGCAGGGGGAGATAAAATTAAAAAGAAAATCCTGCTTGATCCTGAGCCACAAATCTATCTTAAACCAGAAAAATCCGAACTTCCTTGTTTTAAGGACATGAGGGCTGTGTGTATGTGTAAGTATGTGTGTGTGTGTGTGTGTGTGTTTGTGTGGATGGTTGAGAGAGATCCCATTCATAATGACAAAGACCAGGTACTTTTCCTTCTCCTTCTTTCTCTCTTTTTAAATGCTTATTTTATCTATCTATCTATCTATCTATCTATCTATCTATCTATCATCATCATCACCATCATCACCATCATCACTACCATCATCAACATCACCATTATCTATTTATCATCTATTTATTTGTGCCATATCCTGCATATATAGGCCAGAGGACAAATAACACGAAACACCTATTTTCTGCATCTTGGCTAATTATTGTGAGTTTCTGGGCTGATCATCTCTGATGTGGTCTGAGGGCTATGCTAATCTATGTCCATAGAGATACAAATTGAGAAAGCAGTTTGATGCTGTGATAATTTTTACAGAATAATAATAGTAGGTTCATCTCCGTTGCTTGAGAACTCCACAACCATGGCTTCTTGGGAAGCGTTACAGTACCAGCCCTGCATTTACTCTCACGGAGTAGATTTTTGTTGCTGTTGTTTTGTTTGTTTGTTTGTTTTCACCACTGTTGTCCCCTTGGCATGTCTTGTCATTCTAGTCATTGTTGCAATCACAGCAAAGCCCACAGCTAGGTAAAACTGTTGATGACTATTTCCCCCAGCAGTCCACCTAGCTCCTCCAGGAACTAGGACTGCTAGCCAGCAGGAAGGAAGCTTTCTGGTCAGTAATACTTTAATTTCTCCATGTCCTGTGATCAATGCATGTGTGTTTTCTTCAGTTATAGAGAATTACTATCAAGTTCTGGTGGCAACCAAGACAAATGGCAATAACCCATATTGTTTTGGGGATCTCCAGGATACCTCTGGGTAACATCTCGGGAGGAACATATCACACGCCTGGCACTAACAAGTAAATCTAAGGTTGGGCTTGGTGGCTCATGATTGTAGCTCTGGCACCAATGAGGCTTAAGCAGGAGGATACCCATGAGTTTGAGGCCAGTCTGGATTCTAGGGCAGCGTGCGTTTCAGAGTGAGACCCTGCTTACAATAGGAAGTATAGGTTATAAAATAGAGCCTCAATTCCATTAGGTTCCTGAGGTTCACATTTAAACATTTCCTGTTCTCTTACTTCCGTTGTATCTTGTCTCTCAAGCCTTTGCATTATCATAGGTTTTCTTTTGTTGTTGTTGTACAGCTATTCAGACTTTTTTGAGAGAGAAAATATAGATATTTCATAAGAAAATGGGGAGGGGTTTACTCCAATGGTCACAATTGAAATAAATGCTGCCATGACTTTTTAAAGTAACATTGCTATGTCCTCAACTCCTACTCTTGGGCTCAAGGGATCTGAAATGGAGTTTCCCATGTTTTTTACAGCGTGAAAACTCTCTCTAGATAATTAAAATTGTCTTTTGTGGTTGCTTACTGTGATTCAATGATGACTCTATGCCTCAGAGCTCCTGTGTTGTTCCATGCTCTGGGCTCGAGGCTTCCACAGCTCTGAAGGCTTCTGAATTTCTCTGGGCATCCAGCTGGACTGGACGAATGGATGCTTCCTCTGGAGATAATCTTAGATGAATTTCTACTCTTTGCCTTTCTGTCAGATGTCTCCTGTCCTCTGTGATGTTTTGGTCAGATGTCTTCTGCTTCCATTGGTGGGCTTTCTTCTTCTCTAATCATATTGGGTTATCCTTCCAAGCATGTTGAGCCCCATATGTAAAATAACTTTAATTCTCTTGATATAATTGTGGTCTTGGAGGCATACTGCCTACATCTGCTAACCTAGGTTTAGTTCTGGAAGCTTCTAGCCTCTTTACAAGCTAATCTAGGCCTAGAATGTTTTCAGCCTCTGAGACTTACTGTGGAATATGCTCAACCTTTCTAGTTCTTTCTGAGCTCTGCTTGGCTGGTTAAGCTCAGCTGTTGTGGCTCAAACTCCTCTCCAAGCTGACTGATTGAAACTGTTTTCTCTCTGCTTCTGACTGAATTGCTCTGTTTGGCCTCATATTAACTTTGGCAATTTGTTCTAATCCTCTGGATCCTTCTCAATTTCTGGATCCTTCTGTCTTCACCTGTGTCTAGCTTGTTTTTTCTCTGCAACTTGTCTCCCTCTCTCCCACTGTTCTCCCTTAAGTTGCCTGTCTTTTCCCTGCTGCTCTTGTGAGAGTTGGGCATATCCTATTCTGACTGTTCTGACTCATTCTGCAAATCTTTCTCTTTTTTGTTTTTTAATTAAATATTCTTATTTTTTACATATGCATTTATATTATTACACATATATACAATAAACTACCTATAGCAAGAACCATGACACAATCAGGAATTATATAAATGTTACATTCTTAGTGTTTTGCTTATTTGTATTTGGCAGCCTTGAAGAAAACATCTTTCCTATCTTAGTGCACCTAAAATTCTGACTGTAAATCAATTTCCATCATATCTTGTCATTATCAACTGAAAACATCAATCCAGACCTAGAAACATCGTAACCCCCAAACAACTAAGCTCTGTAGTAAGACTAAACTACCTAGTCTTCAATCCATCGGAATAAACTCGATTACCTGAGTCTGCCAGGAGTGCAGGTTAGCAGTTTTCCAGATGAGAAGATGGTAGAGACAGTTTTCTACCTGAATAGTCAGCCAAACCTCTCTACAGTGTTGGAGCATCTTCTTTGGCCTTCTGGCCCAATAAATCTGACAGACATATTTGTGAGGCAGGAGCTATTGAGGAGTTGCTTACCCTGTCTTGACAGAGTTTGGTCACATTCAAACATGGGTTCTTTCTTCTAAGGGTGTGTTTGTATTCCAGCCATATGTATTAAAGGTGTGTGACATGTCTGCTCAATCATAAAGACTTAGGTCTTTGGATGTGATCCTTTGTCGCAGCAGTCACATTACTGGATTAAAATTCCTCTACAAAACAACGTTTATTTTGTTCAAGTTATCATTATCACTTGCTATCACACATTTGATAAACATTTCTTCCTGAAAATGTCTTTCTCTCTATTTACCCATTTATTGGAGTTTTAGCCAATATTCTAAAAGATTACAAACTCTTTTGAGTTTTGATATTCTTCATATTTATTATATTATTTAAGTAAGATAAAATTTCCTTTCAGCAACTGCTGGCTGCCATTTTGAATTTAGCTTAGTCGTTAACATGCAATTAATTCTATTTTTATCACAATGCTGTAATTGGCAGAGTATGTTCTTTATTTAAAACAAACATTTCCATATTCTCTTAGGAATGAAATATAATGAAATATAAGCTTTATAATGTGACAAATGTTAAATGACATATTCTTTCTTTCTGCAAACTTTTTTTATTGCTGAGTTAACATCTTAGAATCTTGTGAGAAGTTGAAGTAGGTTCACTTCATTATTCTAAGCAGTAAAATTCCAGCATACACAATCTTCAAGCATTATAAAGCATTTTTACATAATAAAACATCTGAGATATTTTAAAAATATATTTTCAACATTATCATCAACATTGATAATCCAAACTGATTTTTTATCTTGTAAGTTACATATTCAAGTAGAATGCATGTTTTTTTGCCTGATCATTTAAGTTACTATTTTTCTTTATACTGTTTGAAATCTGATGGTGAGAGCCAGAATTAGTTTGGTAGTTACAAAGAAAGCATCAACTAGGTACCAAATGGTTTTGTCTTTAAATGCTTTCTCTCCTGTCCCTAAAAGGAAGTTTCTTTTAAAATTTATCTAAAATCTGGGTCATAATTATTTTAGCTTAAGGAAACAATTTGTAGCTTGCCATCTGAATCGTGTTACTGAGTTCCATTAACCCTGGCATGTTTCCCAAGTTCATCTTCTGTTTCTTAATTGCAAACATATGTGATATCAGTAAAATTAGTGCATAGTAAAATTGTGACTCAACGGAGCCATTTATTCAAACAAATTGTTAGTACTTTAACATCTCCTGTTGCCAAGCCTGTTTACAGGTGGAGAAACTGGAAATACAATTTATACAGTGATTGTTGAAGAAAGTGAAAGAACACTGATTATTTTGTAGACAACAGTGGATACCGCAATTACAGAATCTCTCTCCATCCAGCTGAGGTGTAGCATATGGTAAGCAATGTCGAGGAGGAGCAACTAGGATAGAGGTCACAGTTGTCTGTGACATAGTCATAGAACAAGGCCAGTTGTATTTGGAAGACAAGAAAATTAAATTAGAGTGTGTTGCTTCACAAAGGAAATGAGCTATTATTTATATTAAACTCACTTTTCATTGGTCATGTCCCTCAGCAGAATTAGAAGTTTATAAACAGCCTTTAGTTTATAAACTATAGGAATTGCAAATTGAAGACTCATTTCTCATATTTAAAACCTATAGAAATATGTAGAATAAAATGATTATTGCCCATTATATTGAAGAAAGAACTTATCCACAGTTT
The DNA here is from genome assembly GCF_964271855.1 of Acomys minous. NCBI lineage: Eukaryota > Metazoa > Chordata > Mammalia > Rodentia > Muridae > Acomys > Acomys minous. The sequence continues at coordinate 125,376,200 of NC_140483.1, forward strand.
ATCCTCATTTCTTCAGAAGGCCTCTTTCTTTTTTCATTTTCCTTTTTTTTTTAAAATTGATACAAATTTTTATTGTCATTGGTATTGGACATGCAAAAGTATAGGTCCTCATGAACTGTGCACAAATACCTGTAGATTAGCAATTCATTTTGAGAAAGGAAATTTAATGATACACAGGTGAGTCTGGGTGATATTTCTGATCATGGGGCTTTGTCTTCTGAGGTGGGATTTCCCATGTTATGCCCATGACTCTGAACTAGGGTGACTTCAGTGATTTTGATTAGTGATAAATAGGTTGTGGAAGATGAAAAAGGAGAACATAAAAATTCAGGATCACAAATAAAAGTACTTTTTGTTTGTTTTTGGTACTAAGAGTATATCCAGAGACTCATAGACCAAATTGTGCCACTAAACAACACCCTCACCCTTTTGTATATTGTGTTATTGAGTTGCCCAGATTGTCCCTGAACTTCCAATCCTCTGCTTGAGCTTCCTGAGAACTTGAATGGAAGGCCCATGGCACCAATCCTGGCTTTAAACATAAGCTTCTTTTCTTCATTTTAATTTTAATTTTATTAATTTATTCAGATTACAACTCAACTGTTATCCTATCACTTGTATCCTTCCATTCCTCCCTCCCTCCCACTTTCACCCTATTCCCCTACCCTAGGTCTAAGACCAAGGGGGACCTCCTCCCCCACTATATGGTCATAGGCTATCAAGTCTCATCTTGGTAGCCTGCTTATTTTTCTTTGAGTGCCACCAGGCCTCACCACCAAGGGAAGGTGGTCAAATATGGGGGACCAGAATTCATGTCAGAGTCAGTCCCCACTGTCCACATAACAGTGTCCTGTCCATTGGGTAGATCAGAGTAGGGGTTCGAGTTTACAACTTAGCTAGAACCTGGAAACAGCCTAAATGTCCCTAAGTTGAAGAATGGATAAAGAAACTGTGGTACATTTACACTATGGAATACTATTCAGCTATTAAAAACAAGGAAATCCTGAAATTTGTGGACAAATGGATGGGACTAGAAATGATCATAATGAGTGAGTTAACCCAGAAGCAGAAAGACTCACATGGTATATATTCAATTATACTTGGGCACTAGTCCAAAAGGCATATCCCATGAAAGTCTTCACTTACCAGGAGATTGGGATAGATGTGAGGACATCCTACTGAGACTCTAGGCAAGCTTCTTTTCTCCCCCGCCCAATTAATTAATTAGTAGAAATATTTAGTTTATATTATAGTAGGAAGTTCTCCTCCCTCTTCTCCTCCCAGTGCCCCACTCTCACCTCCCATCTCTTCCCCTGTGCCCCCTTCCTTTCTTCTTAGAGAAGGGAAGACTTTCTATTGGTATCAATCTGCCTTGGCATGTCAAGTAGGAGTGGGCCCATTTTCTTCTATTAAGGCTAGGTAAGGTTGTTCAGTTAGGGGAAAAGGTGTCCAAAGGCACACAACAGAGTCAGAGGCAAGCACTGCTCCTGCTGTTAGAGGTTTCACATGAGTCCCAAGCTGTACATCTGTTACCTATGTGTATGTGTGTGGTGGTGGGGGAGCGGATTCGTGGATAGGTACTGTTTGAATTTGTTTTTGTCATGGGTATCTTGTTTTCTCCATCAATGGTTATTGATAGTTTCATTAGGTATAGTAGTATGGCTTGGCAGCTGTGGTCTCCTAGGGTTTGCAGGACCTCTGTCCAGGCCCTTCTGGCTTTTATGATCTCTGCAGAGAAGTCGGGTGTAATTCTGATAAGTTTGCCCTTTTATGTTACTTGGTCTTTTCCCCTTGCCGCTTTTAATATGTTTTTCTTTGTTCTGTACGTTTTGTGTTTTGATTATCATGTTGTGGGAAGATTTTCTTCTCTGGTCTATTCTATTTGGCCTTAGCATTTGCTGAAAGCATTCTCTGTGTTAAGCACAATGCTTAGACAGAGATATAAAGTCAAATGTGACAAGGTCTCTTCACTCTAGGGCTCATTATCTACTGAGAGAGGCAGGCATACTAATGAACATCTCTTAGAAGGTGGAATGTAATAAGTGTTCTCACGTAGTCACAATCAAAACATCATGGGAGGACAGGGGATGAAAATAATGTAACCTAAACTTATACTCAGGATACAGTGCAATTATAAGTGAAACTCCTGAAGTCACTCCTGTGGATTTTTTCCTTTTACAAGTGTAGCACACCCATACAGTGGTACTCCATGGTATGTTAGCCTGTTGTGCTTAGGTAGTCTGTGGTCCTAGAAATTGTTTATCCTACCACTTATTCTTAGCTACTTAAAAAAAACCCTGACTGGATATATATTTATTCTAAGTTATATTCTATAGGCACCAGCATCATTTTTCCACCAACACATCTTAGAGGAAAACAAAGTTTAATGCTGAGAGAAACATTTTTTAATCATCTCATAATCTGAATATAGGATATTTTCTTATTGTTTAATTATTGTCTTGTTTGACTGTGATGATATAATTAAAGATGTTGATCTTTATTTATGAGATCCTGGCTTAAGATCAAAAACATGTATCGGGGGCTGGAGAAATGGCTAAGTGGTTAAGGAGACCGCCTGCTCTTCCAGGAGTCCTGAGTTCAATTCCACATGGTGGCTCACAACCATCTATAATGTTATCTGATACCCTCTTCTGCAGATAAAGCACTCATATACAATAAATACAATAAAAATCTTTAAAAAAACATGTATCAGAGTACTTGACAGAGATAGCCCCTAGTCCCCTTACCAGGGAACCCACATGAAGACCAAGCTGCTCATTGGTTACATTTGTGTAGGGGGCCTAAGTCCAGTCCATGCATGGCCTTTAGTTGGTACGTTAGTCTCCACAAGCCCACCTCTTTCCCCCACCTGGCCCGTGTTAGTTGTCTCCATTGATTTTCTAGTGGAGCTTCTGTCCCCTTTGCATCACCATATCCTTCCCCTTCCCCTCAATCTTGTGTTACCTGCTCTGTCCAATAATTGGCTGTGCATCTCGGCATTTGCTTTGGTCCCCTGCTGGGTGAAGCCTCTTAGAGGACAGCTGTTGTACACACTCCTGTGTGTAAGCACAGCAGAGTGCCATTAACAGTGTCAGGGGGTGGGTCTCAGGTTGTGCCAGGAAGTGGTTGGACATTCCCTCCATCTCTTCCCTATCTTTATCCCCACACATCTTATATGCAGGGTAAATTTTGGGTTGAAGCTTTGTAGGTGGGTTGGTGTTCCTCTCCTTCTACCAAGAGTCCTGCCTGTTTAGAGGGTGTCCTCTTCAGTCTCCATGGTCCCCACAACTAGGGGTCTCAGCCACAGTTACCCTCATATCATTCCAGGAACATGCCATGTTGTAGGTCTCCAGCTTTTCTCAAAGATGCCCCATCGCCTGGACATAATAAGGTACGTAGCATGGATATTTTCCAAAAGTAATGGAGTTTTTCTTTACATTTCTACGCCTATCTTTCAGAAGTACTGTGTGGCTGGTCTTTATTTTCTGTTCATGGTTTTCCACGTGGTAAGAAGAGCTCTTATGACTGCTTCTTTTCACTGATACTGTCTGTCTATGTGCAAACCCCTTTACGTTTTGATTGTTTAATGAAAACTTGCCTATGTTTCAAGGTCTATACAATGAGCTCTTCTCAACCTGTTCCTGGTCACATCTTATACTCATCATTGCAACAGGTAGCCGGCAAAATGGTACCTAGTGGTGCCCACCTCCTGTTATTCAACTATTGTATAAAACTTTCCCCTTGACAATGAACTAGTGACTGGTTTTCAACAGGTAGGATATAGTAATAGCGTTGGGAAATAATTTTGAAGATTAAATTATGTAAAGTTGGAATTACCCTATCCTGTATCCACTCAATTTTTATTTCGTTCTAGCAGGTTCTTTATGTGTAAAGACCTCTGGGAAAAGTGCTAGGAAATCTGTTTTGACAGTACAATGTGCTAGACTTCCTTAGCTCTTTAGGTTTTATCTGTACTCAGTTTTTATTGGAGAGGATAGCTTTATTCCAATTTTTGTTAACGTTTCCAAGTTATCTCCTGTGCTGTCCAGAACTATTGACTATTTTTGGGGTTTCCTGTTTTCAGATTCACCAGATGTTCTCATTCCTTTCGCTTCTTCCTCCAAGACCAAAGTTAGGGAGATCTTGTGACTGTTGACAACTTCCCACATTTGTTCTTTGACAAGCATACCTGTTCCAGTTTGTAACTACAGTCCAAAATCCTTAGTTTTATTATCTTGGGAACCCTGACAGATCTAAAAATTACTGGCCAGAAAAATCAAAGCTTCTGGCAGTGAAGAGTTTTCTACTGGATTTTTCTTCCTTCCTTCCTTCCTTCCTTCCTTCCTTCCTTTTTTTCTTTTCCTCTTTCTTTTTATTTTGAGACAGGGCTTCTCTGTGTAACCTTGGCTGTCCTGAACTCACTTTGTAGACCAGGCTGGCCTCGACCCTACAGAGATCCACCTGTCTCTCTGCCTTTCTAAGTGCTGGGATTACAGGCGAGCTTCTCCATGCTGGTTCTGGCTTTATCTTTTAATGCAATTCCTCCAGGTTTATTCTAGAGGAGAAAACTTGTCCCTGCTCTGGATCGATTTGCTTCTGAAGTTGTTGAAACTATCCTCAGGTTATAGAGCTGGGTAAATGTTTCAAAATATGGAAACCAAACACACACACACACATACCCACACACACCCACACCCACACACACACACACACACACACACACACACACACACACACACACACACACAATTCCATATTCCAGCAGCATTGGGTTCAATGGGAAACATGAGACCATGGGCATAATAATTTTCTATCATTATTTTTTAAAAAGGCAAATTGTATTTTTTGAGAAAAATTGAATTGATTGGCCATCATGTGGACGCCTAGCTCTGAGTGGAGCCAAATAAAGGGCAAAACAACCAAGTCATCATAATGTAATTGAGTCCTCCTGGTCAAACTGTGCCTAAGGAAATTATATCCCATAGGATTTTCAGTTATCTGAGCTAATATATATTTTACATACGTAATTAAATTTGATTGTTTTTTCTTTTACTTGTAACTGAGATGATCCAAGATGATACAAGCTCATATCATTATAATCGACTCCCCCCACCCCCAGTATGGGCCACAGAAGGAGAGATTGGACAAAGGAGGAAATGACAAGGAAAACTGGGTGCTTGACTGGCCTTCAGTGAGGAAAAGCCCAAAGGAAGTTGGATGTGTACTGGTGACCTGGCCTAAAGTTAAGGTTGATGGACATGGATGCACCAAGTCCCCATGAAGGATGCCCTGTTGTCTTTCAGAGGGAATATGGACTTTTGGAGAGATTCTGATTATCTTAGTACAGCCACATCCCCTTGGACCATTCTTTGATCTCTGCTTTTTCCAATAGATATGGTAGCTCACATTCACTGAACATTTACAATAATCTATCTTCTGTGATGTCGTTTTCTTTTTTCTTTTATTTTTTCTTTTTGGCCCTTTTCTTTAGTTAAATAATTTGCGCAAACGTAAGGGAATAATTCAAAATGTAGTTGCTATTATATTTTTTTCTGTTTTTATGTGGGTCAGGAAAGAGCAACTTATAAAAATGAAACATTTTCAAACAGGTCCTTCACTTGCTTAGTAAGAGTAACTCCTAAGTACTTTATATTGCTTGTGGCTAATGTGAAGGGTGTAGTTTTCCTTAGGAATGTCATGTATTCCTTTTGTTCAAGGTACTCTTTGGTATTTTATTCTCTTTGATGTTATAGTGGATGGAATAGTAGTCTCAATTCCATTTTCAAATATTTTTAAATTACATATAGAAATGCAATTGAATCTTTTGTCTTTTAACCTGTGCTTTTTCTATATTTTCTTATCAGTTATAATAGGTTGTCTTTTTATTTCTGTTTGATTTGGTTTGGTTTGGGTAGAGTATATTAAAAAGCATATAATTTACAAATAAAAAAAATAAAAATGAAACATAATTTTATCAATATGTAGCCTCCACCAGGAAGAGTCAGACTCTGAGTCCAAGCCTCCCTGGTCCCAAGTGTGTGGCTTCTAACCATATTGTCCTGTGCCTTCATTTTACCCATAAAAAAAGAAATGTATAAGCACTGTACCTACCAAAGTTCTAGGGAGGCTCGGTGAGGAAAATGGGGTGTATGTGGTATCTCAAGCTTAATAGTTTGTCTTCCTTTAAGCTGTAGAGCACATCTATGCTAGCACACAAATATTTATAAGAGGTTTCCCCGATTCTCATAATTGTAAATGTCCTGAGATCTTAGATGTTATGATATACTAGGTTTGAAGATGTCCTACAAGTCCCAGTAGAGAGGCACTTTACAGGTAACTTCCAAACCTGAATACCACTAATGTAATCCTTGGCTAGATCCACACTGCTTTTCCTAGTGCCAAAGTCTCAGACTCTTTGGCCTTCGCCTGGTGATCAGAGAAACTTGCTTCTCTGGTATGGTTACATTACTATTCTGTTTTCCACGTGAAATTTCCCCACTTCTACACCCCTGTGTTTCCATTTGCTTATAGAAAGGCTTTGCTGGTCTGTGAAACTCGGTGTTAGAAATAGTGTTAACTGAAACCCTGTATTATTTCTTCGAAGTGAAGAAAAACTCAAGCTTCCAACACTCTAAGGAGATACGTGGGGGACATTGATGTATTCTAAGTTTTTAATGCAATGTGTGAAGGATGGATGAGTAAAACAGATGTTTCTGTAATGAAGAAGGTGGAATGCTCACATCCTGTCACATCACGGGCAAGTCTTCTTAGAAATGAGAAGTGATACAGAGGTGTAAAGGGGTATATAGGTCTGTCTCAAGGCTTTGTGCATCCAGATTTAGTGACTTTTTCTAAATTCCCTCATCTATACAAATTCTAGGAATTATGCTACACATATAACAGGAACACAGGCCTTAGGTTTAACTCAGAATCCTTAATAATTCTGCAATAGCACATTGGCTAACAAATATACAGCTTCGGAAAATGCTCGGTGGTATAATACCATTTTACACACATTAACTCCTTGCTTCTTTAGTAAATCACTTGTTAGGCTAATTGTCCAAAAAGCACTAATAGCTTCCACATTCATAATATTCATAGAGAATGAAGCACTATATTTAAATGAAACACTGAATCACGGCGACATCAGATAGGAGATACTATTCTTTTATGACAGATGCTAAAAATAGAATGACCATATGTAAAGTATAATATTAATAAGACATGGCTTTTTTTTTCTCATGTGATAGTAAACTGACATTCTCCATGAGAACAGTAAAACTGCCATCTGGGAGTGAGCAACTCTTTGTGCATTTCATGGTCATATGACTCCAGAAACACAGGTAAGAATAAGAAAGAATCTGAAGGGACTGCCTATTTTAATCAGTCAGTCAATCAATCAACCAGTCAATCAATCAATGGAACAATAATAGCAGCAACAGCAAAACAGCAGCAGCAGCAGCAGCAGCAGCAGCAACAGCAGCAGCAGCAACAACAACAACAACAAGTAAGAAGAATGAAGGAAAACGGGTAGTAAGAAAACACGGCTTTGAGTAAATATAGAAATATAATTTCATTCATGTTTGAGGGGAAGTTTCCCACAATCACAATTGAGATTTCTCTCCCAGGTCTGTGAGGCACAGCAGGAAGGCACAAGAATGGTGGGTAAAACTGTCAAAAGCTAACTCTATCCTGTGATATCAAGGAGCATTTTTACAGGCTTATTTGCTTCAGGAAATAAAGGAGGATAGCAACTGGTTTAAAACAGACTGCCATACTAGCACCCAGGTGGTATGTAACAAGATAACACAAAAGAGACACATTTTATGAGAAAGCGTCTAAGGTGGCTAGGTAGTTCTGGGAAACAGGAGCGTGGTTGGCTTGAGAACTACAGTGCTACATTGTAAGCAGTGTCTACTTCCTGCAAGGAAGCTTTCAAGAGAAGCAAGTAGAGCAGGGATTGTAACATTGGGGGGAGGGTAGATGCAAGAATGTGGAATAGCACCTCTGCTTCCCAGCCAACAGCATTGAACTTGACAAATTTCCACTGAGAAGGCAACAGTTTTGAAAAATGCCCAATTATGGTACGTGCGTGTGTTTGTGTGTGTGTGTATGCATGTTTGTGCATGCATGTTTGTGTGTGTGTGTGTGTGTGTGTGTGTGCATGTGTGTGCGCCTGTGAACTTCTGCTGGCACATACAACACTTGTGTTGGCACATAAAATCGATGGTAGTCTGAATGGAGAGGTGCTCACCCAAATCTCTGCATCTTATTTCCTTCCCTATGTCACTATCGAATTGCAGAATGTTGCCCCAAACCTTATTGCTATTACAAAATCTGGATAGTTTTAAATATTCCTTCCTTTTTAAAAGTAGTGAAACTATTTCAATTGTGATAATTTATATTTTTCAATTGATAATAATCATTACTTCAAAATATAAAGTCATGCTAGAAAGTTTATACTAACGTACTGTGCATCCTGCACATGGGGTCTTTATACTTTCTACTTTTCTTGCAGCACCACCTCGCTCCATTGTTCTTGCTATCATCTGTATGAATTTCTGTGGATCAATTTCTGAGACATAATGTGGTTTTCAGTTTGTAAAGAGTATTGACTTTACTGTGCAGGATATGGACGTGGACTATAAGGAGGTCTGGCTATTCCATATGTGTTGCTTAGGTGACTGCCAACACCTCAAGTGAGCTTAGACATGAACACTTTGCCTCTCAAGCCTCCATCCTGGATGACAGCTCATTTAGAGTTGCAGGAGAAGCAGTTAAGATTGCCTCAACTTTTACCCACAGCCACTGTCGTGTAATGAGTGGTTGCTGTTTTACATTACTGAAATCTTTAAATGGTAATACAAGGAGCAGAAGTTAAGTGACTAGGCAAGCAGGAAAGCAAGCAAGTAGATAAACATAACTTTTTTCTCCTTTATTAATTTATTCTTGTTACATCTCAATGGTTATCCCATCCCTTGTATCCTCCCATTCTTCCCTCCCTCCCATTTTCCCCTTATTCCCCTCCCCTATGACTGTTCCTGAGGGGGATTACCTCTCCTTGTATATGTTCATAGGGTATCAAGTCTCTTCTTGGTAACCTGCTGTCCTTCCTCTGAATGCCACCAGGTCTCCCCCTCCAGGGGACATGGTCAAAGGTGAGGCACCAGAGTATGTGAGAAAGTCATATCCCACTCTCCACTCTACTGTGGAGACTGTTCTGGCCATTGGCTAGATCTGGGTAGGGGTTTAAGGTTTACTGCCTGTATTGTCCTTGGCTGGTGCCTTAGTTTGAGCGGGACCCCTGAGCCCAAATCTGCCTATCATAATGTTCTACTTGTAGGCTTCTAGGACCCTCTGGATCCTTCTACTTTGCCATTCTTCCATGCTTCTCTCATCTAGAGTCCCACTAGAATGTCCTCCCCTCTGTCTCAGTTTCCTGGTAAGTGAAGGCTTTAGTGGGACATGCCCCTTGGGCTAGTATGCAGATATAAGTGAGTATATACCATTTGAGTCTTTCTGCTTCTGGCTTAACTCACTCATTATGATCATTTCTAGCTCAATCCATTTATCCACAAATTTCGGGAATTCCTTGTTTTTAATAGCTGAATAGTATTCCAAAGTGTATATGTACCACAGTTTCTTTATTCATTCTTCTATTGAGGGACACTTAGGCTGTTTCCATGTTCTGGCTATTATGAATAAGGCTTCTATGAACACGGTTGAGCAAATTTTCTTGTTGTGTGCTGGAGCATCTTCTGGGTATATTCCAAGGAGTGGAATAGCTGGGTCTTGAGGAAGCCTTATTCCCATTTTTCTGAGATAGCACCAGATAGATTTCCAAAGTGGTTGTACTAGTTTGCATTCCCACCAGCAATGAAGGAGTGTTCCTCTCTCCCCACATCCTCGCCAGCATGTGGTGTCGCTTGAATTTTTGATCTTAGCCGTTCTGATGGGTGTAAGATGGAATCTCAGAGTTGTTTTGATTTGCATTTCCCTGATGCTTAAGGAGGTTGAGCATTTCTTTAAGTAGAGAAACCTAACTTTGGATTGTGTTAAAAAGCATGATAAAATCAACTAGTGAAATATAATTGTAATTGATACGGTGGCTGGTTTAGATGGAACAACGAAGGAAGGTCTGACTTGAGAATGGTAAGTTTATGAGACCCAAAGAGTGAAAGGAAGCTGGAAAGCGTGTAGCAGAAGAGGAGGTAGAAAGATCGTTGGGCAAAAAAAACAATATAAATTCCCCAAGATAAGAAAAGCCCATGAGGGCTTCTGGGCAATCTCTGCACTCAGTGTGAGAATGGGACCCATAGTGAGGCAAGATCCACTAGCACCTGGGGCTTTTCACATTTCCCAGTGATTCAGAGAAAACTACTGACATAGGTTGTGGACCAGTCCTGGACTGTGGTAAAAACTGCTGGTGTATGAAGAGCTCCATATCTGTCCGAGAACGCTTTAGACCCAGGAAGGGGCTCCGAGTTGACACTGGGGTTACTAAGGAGGCAGCCTTCAGCATGAGAGGCTTTGCTAGCTAATCATCTGAGAGAACATTAGTATTCAGAAGCAAAAAACAAAACAAAACAAAACAAAACAAAAACAACCTCAAAAACCAAACATTATGGAAATAACCCAATTAAAAGTAGACCATGGAACTCAACAGAAAAATGTCAAAATAAGAAAAGTAACTAGCTAGGAAATAGTTAAAAAAAGTGTTCAGCATCCTTAGCCATTAGGGAAATGGAGATTAAAATTACTTAGGTATTCCTTTTGATCCCAGTTAGAGTGGTCATCATCAGTTTGGGGAATAAAATATTAACAATTTAAAGAGATCAGTGACAAGGAAACAGTTTTTAATATAAAAATCTGCAGAAAGAGACACCAGCATAGCAAAAAGGCAAAAGTGGCTGATACGTTGATTGGGCACAAGGCAGTAGTTTTAAAGTTTTTAGTGGAGAGAAACTCCTGTCATCTTCTCCACAGGTCAAGACCTGCCCTTTTCCAAGATTCCCTAGTATTGGTTTAGTGCACAAAGCCTTAACTAATGAGTAGTTGGGGGGGCTTGAGACATCCCCGTTTTCTAATCTTGGGCTCAGTTACTTAGCAGACCACCTATAATTTTCTGACATCCAAGGTGTATGAATAGCAGGTGTCAGCTGCCAGCTAAGGGAGAGGTGGGCTTAGTGTCTTTTGCTATTTGTAACTGCTTGATGATGCTCCCCACACTGAAAGTGCTCTGTAACAGTTTATTTCTTATGTCAGCAATACAAATAACAAAAAATGCTGGTGAGACCATGGGGACAGGAAAACAACTGTACACAGCTGATGGGAGTGAAAGAGCTGGCAGATAGGTATGTGTGTGTATGTGTGTGCGCGCATGCATGTGCACGCATGCGCATGCGGCAAAATGCTGCTAACACATGCAGGCACTCACAGGAGCTGTGGCTACCTACACAAAATCAAGCCAGGCAAAATACATCACAGACAGGACAGATAAACACCAGGCCTCACTACTTGTTGGGGAGCTACTAGTAGTTAATACTTTCTGGGAAGGAAGAATCATATCCTTTTTTGAGGATGTAGATACTAATAGGGTTCCTATGTTGCAATGAGTTTCCCTGCATGATGCACATATGGACAATATGTGCTTAATGGATTATACAAAGAAAAAGACAAGAAGTTGGAAGGAGACGCAGTTTGGGAGGAATATGGGAGGAATTGGAGAAGGCAAATTGGGGAAGGTATGATTACATGTCATTAGATACATGTATAAAATTATACATGGAAAATAAACACCTTGACATATTGGAGAAACAAAAGCAGATTACTGAACAAGGAAGAGGAAAGGGGTGTTGGCACCTGGGTGTTTTGGGCAACAGTAGGGAATGTGGGTGTCATTGGTAGTGCATTGGAAGCCTGAAAGTTTCCTATTGAGGTATAGTGTGATGTACACTGCTTTACCCTGTGAGTAGTGGATAAGAGTTAGGGACTGAGGTAAGGCAAAAATACAAGTGATACAGTCACTTGTCAGAAAGGACATTTTTTTGATCATAGAAAAGATTATAGTTGAAAATTGAATGATCAGAAGAGAAGAACAGGAAAAACTTAGGACACAAACGCCCCTCAAGGGCCAAGGGTCAGTATAATTTTTCTTCAGTTTGTAAGGTTGTTCCTGGTCTGGCTCTCTCTTCAATTCTCAAGCCCCTCTATAGTGAGCGGCATACTATACTGCCACATGCGTCACTGAAACCTGACTTTCCCACCACCACTGTCTGTGTGCCCATGGGCACACACATGTGAATTCATGCATGAGTGTGTGTGTGTGTGTGTGTGTGTGTGTGTGTGTGTGTGTGTGTGTGTGTTTGTGTTCTGCCACATACCCTACTGTCTACATCTTTTATGTCCCTTGATGCCTACTGTCCCTATCTGTCTGTCATTTTCATTCTCAAAAGGTCCTGGCTTTGTGAATTAACAGCAAGAAAAAGAACAAGATTAAAGGGAAACAAAAATAGAGTCACCTTGTGAAATATTATTCCAGTAAGAATTGATATTCAGGTCATTTTTTTTGGATTTGTCAATTTCTCTGTTATTCTACTCCCTTCTCTTTATGATGAATTCTAAGTACCCTCATTTATTTCCTTCAATAGCAAGTCAGAGAAGCTAGAACAGAGTCTCTGCCAAAACAAAGATGAAGGATGCCCTGTAATTGATCACATTTACATTCCTAGAAAGGGCACATTTGCAATTTAGCCTGGCCTCTAGAACATGAGAAGAGAAAGAATAAATAACTCACTTATGCACTTCCACAAGAGCTATTTGGGACTTAATTCCCTTAGCGTATTTTAGGACTTTACAGGCATTGATAAAAACATGCTTAATGCATGAACGTACATCCAATCAGCTAATAGCTTTAAAATATTTAATATATACTCTAACATGGCCACACATTTTAAAAACACATTTCTGTTAGTATTAAAAATATTTCTGTATGTATGGGGCTACCCATGATCATTGATCTTTCAATTATGTCCAGTTGTGGTTTTGGACTATAGTCTCCGTTTGCTGTAAAGGAAGCGTCTCTGATGAAGGGGATGTAACTATCAGCATGGTTAGACTTCTCTCTGAGTGTAAGGACAAGAGTTAGAATGTACTTAAGAATTATAATGGTCTGAGAAAGTGGAGTTCATAGATTCTTTTTGAAGGTCCATGACCGCATTAGCTCTGAGAAGTTGACTACATCACAGCTTCTGCGTCTATGGCTCAGAAAACATCCTGGAAGAGGAGGAAGGCAGATGATAAGAGCCAGTATGTCTGCTGCAAAACAGGCTCTTCTTGAAACAACTGCATATAGAAAACCCGAATAGTGGCAGTACCTATAGGCATTATCTATAATATGGTTCTACTTCTAGACAAAGAACTACAGGCAACTAATCAAAGGTAGAGGGCAGAATTATCCCTTCCCAGAAATGAACCTCCTAATTGGTTATCTATTCCAAAAGGGGAAGTCCAGACACTATATATGCACAAACAACAAAAATGGACTCAGTATATTTATATATTTATGCATATGTATATATACATACATATATAGATACATACATACATAGCAACATTAAACAAAGAAAAGAGGCTATTAATGTGAGGGAGAATATGAAAGGAGTAGACTTGAGAGAGGTTGGAGGGAGGAACAAAAACAGCAAAGTGATATAATATGTTAATTATGTTTAAATATATTTTAATTAAAATGTATAAAAATAATTATGTGTGTGTATGTGCATCCACATGTGTACATGGGTGCATGTGTCAAAGGAGGTCAAGTCTCCTGAGCCTGACGTTGGAGGTGGTTGTGTACCACTTGACATGGTTGTTGAGATCCAAACTTAGGTCCTCAGGAAGAGTGATATGAACTCTTTTTTTAAAAAAAGATATTTTATTCATGTATTCATATTACATCTCAATTGTTATCCCATCCCTTGTATCCTCCCATTCCTCCCTCACTCCCATTTTCCCCTTACTCCATTCCCCTATGACTGTGACTGAGGGGGACCTCCTCCCCCTGTATATGCTCATAGGGTATCAAGTCTCTTCTTGGTAGCCTGCTATCCTTCCTCTGAGTGCCACCAGGCCTCCCCATCCAGGGCATGTGGTCAAATATGGGGCACTAGAGTTTGTGTGAAAGTCAAACCCCGCTCTCCACTTAACTGTGAAGAATGTCCCATCTATTGGGTAGATCTGGGTAGGGGTTCGAAGTTTACTGCATGTGTTGTCCTTGACTGGTGCCATAGTTTAAGCAGGACCCCTGGGCCCAAATCTGCTGATCTATCTCTCCTGCTCCTCTATCAGGATTTTACTTCATTTGATTTTTGGTTGAAGATGTACAATAATTCTCCATCTTTTTCACATCAAATTTTAAGGTGAGGGTGCTCAGCTATGTGTGTAGACATTCTGCCATGGAAAACCAGGAATGCTTTCTTTGGATAGGATATTCCTCTCTCCGAATCATGCCACCTAGTCTAACATTGATCCATGGACACCAACGGTATGGGAGTGCCCATTATTTCCTTCTACCCACTGATCTGTTAGTCCATTTTCTCAGGAAGATTGTTCACTCAGTTTAGGAAGAGACATCCTTTTCATCCTTTGTTCCTCAATATTCCAATTCTTTAGGCTAGTATGTGGCCCATCTGGAGAAGAGATAATGGATCTGGGATATTATCTTTACTTCTGATGATGCTGATACTGTTTGTTCAGCAAGGACTAGCTTGTGTGACTGTTTTTGTTTCTAGCAACTTTGTGAGCCCATTCTATGGACTAAATCAAAACTGAACAACTTTTTATTCTTCCTATATAGAATTCTCCACTCATAAGATCATTTCACCTTATTTTCATATCTTCTAATCAAATCTGACCTGCATATGGAAGTGTCTGTCTTGGAAAAACCCAGAGAATTTCATGTTGTAGTAGTCTACTTATACATGTCATGCAAAACGAAGTCTTAACAAGGTTTTTGAGGGCTACTTTTCAAATACCTTTTCCTGTTTTCTTTTTGTAGCACCACTATGGTCTCTTTGGTATACATGAATGTACTGAATATTTGCTGGCACTGTAGCTAAACAGTAGAAGGCTTGCCTTGCCCACATGAGGCCCTACACTCAATTCCCAGTTGCTATCAAACAAACAAACAAACAAACAAACAAACAAAAACAGTAAAACCAAACCAAACCAAAAACCATGTTGAATTTTCTCTAGTTTAGAAACTAAAAATTGCTTTTAATAGCACATTTCCTCATTTTACAAACTTCGTTAATCAAACACCCTCTTTGCAAAGAGGGAACTACATTTATTTGAGCCCCATACAAAGCTACAACTGTGAGATTATAATGGATGCTGAGATACAAGCTCTCTTTTTCTTGCCAGAGAAGAATAATTAAGAACAATTAAACTCAATCTTATAGTGGAGGGCAGGAGAGCTTAAGAGAGACAATGACTGAAGGAAGACAAATAAATATGAAAATTTTTACAGTTAACAAAATGTGAAAAAACAAGAACCTGGATGATAGAAGTTGTCATGGAAACAGAGGGCCACAAGAGGCATCAGAGATCCCCAAGGAGGACTGCATGTACTTGATGGAAAGCGTTTCTCTTTCTGACATACTCAAGGGTTTTAAGTGGGCAGAAAAATGCCTAGTTGGCTGAGAGTACTCTCCTCTGTCCAGCGTAAAGTAGTCAACCTCTTATTTATATCCTTTTTCTCTGAATTAACCTGAAGATGACTTTTACATATTGTATAACATATTGAATCATTTCTGTTTCGTATCTTTGTAATTTTGAATGCTCACTCGATGAAGGAAGGGATTTTTCATCTTGTTTACCAATATATCAAGTTCTCAGGATGGCATATACATGTAAACATTGATTAAATTGGGACCTCTATAAAACAGGACAGGGAAATGTAAGAAAAATAGACTCAAGTTATTTATGATTTACTAGAGTTTTAAAAACCAGGTGAGTTACTATTTAAAATTAGGCAAGTCTCTGAAAGTATTCACACAGTTGTAAATAAGAATAAGAATAAATGACTCATTGGGTGGTGGAGATAATGTCCTGCAACGACATGTAAAGCTCTTAGTTTACTACCCGCAATATTGCATTTATCATAACCTATAAGAGTTGCTGCTATTTCAATCCCTTCCTAGCCATGTGCATAAGAGAGCTTATATTACAGTGCTTTATGAATAACAGGTAATTAAAGCAATCTATTTTATTATTTATTTTGCAAATATTCTTTGTTGAGTGCTTGTTTTCTCCAAGGCACACCATTTGGAAATTGGAGATACATTACAATAATAAGGCAGATATATGGCTTCTGTCTAATAGGAGAAATAGGTATTAACAAATAACTAATGACTCAAAAACCAAACAAAAGCCTACGTATTTAATGGCATGAAAAGTTGCAAGAAAATAATGAAAAACTGTGACAGAATGACAATATAGTATTCATTCCCTAACATTTGTGGTGGAGGTAGGCTGCAAATTCCGGGTGATACGTAAGCATGTTTACTTTAAGTATCTTCTAATATTATATGTTTACAAGGAACAATTGTTTGTAATGACATCAATCATCTATGTCGGGTAATTTCCAGTCATTTGTGGGCATTTTTTAATGTTATTGGATTCAGATCAATGGAAGACAATCGAATAATATTTATATGATGATCATTTCATTTAAAATTTATTTTTATTTCTGTGTATGTCTCTATGTATGAACTTGTGTGTGTGTGTGTGTGTGTGTGTGTGTGTGTGTGTGTGTAGTGTGTGTGTGTGTGTGTGTGTGTGTGTGTGTGTGTGTGTAAGCCAGAAAAGGGCATAAGGTGCCCTGGAACAGCAGTCCCAGATGGTTATATGATACCTGATGTGGGTTCTTGGAACTGAACTCAGGTCCTCTAAAATTGCAAGAAGCACTTTCAACCACTGAGCCATCTTTCTAATCCCATAGAGTGGTCATTTCTATCTCTGCCTTCTCAGAGTGGTTATTTCTCTGGGTTCCTGTTGGTGGGAATGTGTTGTATGCAGTGTGAGATTGTCTCCAGAGACAGCACTGAAAGCAAAGACATAGTACACTCTTAGGGCTTAAGTGAGGAGCAACAGTGCCCATATCTGGGGAATAAGTCAAATGCGAGATCAAAGGTTCTCAAAGACTGGTGCAGGAAAAGTCTGCAGGAGCAAGAGAAGAGGATCTGTTTTCTGAAACTGGGAGAAGGCCTGGGTTCAGGGATGCTTGGCTGCTCTGATTAGGTCTCTGACCACTTAATGTAAGCAGCAGAGTGTCAATAGATGTTGAGGCATAGGCATAATACCCAACAAATCTATTTTCTTTTATCTTCCAGATAACCCAATGTCCACTTCTGTTAGCCCATAGAAAAATGAACGTGAGGGAACAGGGTATCTGGTGAGGCAGTCTATTGGATTTAGTATGTCTAAGGAGGGCTTTGTTGTTGTTGCTATAATAAGATATTTAATATTTTTGGCAATGCAAGATGGTGGATGGCATGCATGCATGGTCTGCTAGAATCTCCAGGAGAGCTGAATAACAGCGGTCAGACGATGCAGGTGACAGTTTAAAAAGCTATTCGTTCTAGCAGCAAGGAAAACAGGAAACTTTGAAAAGCACAGCAGGAAAAATACTGAGTCTGTCCCACAGGGATTGACATGGGCTAAGCAGCTCTTCTTCGTCCTCAGAGATCATGACCTGAACCATGCTTGGGATGGGGAGCTTTGGAACTGTGCTCTCAGTGACATTTTACAGGAAAGATAAAACAAAAAAAGAATACGGAGGAAGTTGCCTATGGCAGCTGTAGAGGAGGACAGACACTGGGGAGAATATTCTTTCAGCACTCAACCAGAGCCGCAGTGAAATGGTATTTTAAAAGGCCCCCGATGAGTCAGCAGTCCCAGGCTCCTTGAAACCACACTCTTGGGAAACTAAGTAAATGTCATGGGACTACACTCTTAAACCCTGCCAAATGAATACTTTTAGTATTTCGTGAGGTAGAAAATTAGTTCAAGCTAGAGCCTACAGTGGAACACGGACTCAGGTTCCAAGCAGTGGGAACACAAATTGGGAGGAATTATCCGGAGCTACGATCAACACTTGAATCCTTCCCTATTGAAAGACTGAGGGAGTTAGAATAGCATTCCCAGTCAACTCATGAAGGGCTGCCAGAGGTGAGAACTGACAACCGGACCAGCATCTGTGAAAGATGCTGCAGAAGCAAGAATGACGTTCAGAACTCAACTCCTGAAAGATTGCCAAGAGATATATCCAGCATCTGTGACTCCCAATAATGGGATCAGTACATTTGACTGACTTTGCAGTGGTGTGTCAAATATTTGGGAACAAAGAAAGGGACACCAAAGAGTTGACGTTGAAACCTGCATTCAGAAAAGACTGCATCTATAGTTTATATGTTCACACAGCTCTCTCTCATTTGTGTTTCTTCTTCTTTTATTTAATGTCCACTGTCAGTTTAGCAGGTCAACTGTACTGTACTTTGTTCTTGGCTTTTCTTTCTTTTCTGTTTTCTTCTTTTATTGCCTTATTTTGTTGATTGTGAGCCTAGCCTTTAAAGACTGAACCGTCTCTCCAGCCTCTTCTTTTATTTTTAGTTCTCTCTCTCTCTCTCTCTCTCTCTCTCTCTCTCTCTCTCTCTGTCTCCTTCTATCTTTCTCACGTATATGACAATTTCATTTGTCCCTAAATGACAAATCCCATATAATAATTATTTTAATGACAGTGACTTAAATGAGTTTGATTAAAGAGACTAAAAAGCCATAAAATTTATAATAAATTCCAAATGAACACAAACACCTGGATGAAAATGAAATTACTGCAGGATAACCAAATATCTAATTAGAGAAATATTGAGGAAAAACAAATTGAAATATTGGCAATGAGAAATCAAGGCAAACAAAATATTAATAGAATGTTTCACCAATTTAGCGTAGCACAGAAAGGATATCATATCAGGGTCTAAAGACAATGACAAAGATAAATTAATAAGACTATATGAACTGATCATTTGAGATTATGGGGAACTTTGAAAAAGACTAATTTGAATGAAGCATGGACAGAAAAAAACTTCAAACTAGATACATCGAAAACATATTCAATAAAATTATAGCAGAAAATTAGTAAATCTGGTTAAAAAAAGATGCAAGCGACAAGATCAGAAAAAAGCTTTCCGTGTCATTATATTCAAATCACTACAAATACAGAATGAATAAGGTATATGAAAAGCTGCAGAAAAGAAACACAGAGTCACATGAAGGAAGGTTTATAAGAATAATAACATATTTCCTAACAGAAACTGCTCAAGAAATCTGCCATAATTGCCAGAGAAAGAAAAATACTCCCCACAACGACAGTGGGCAAAAGGAATTCACAACCACCTAAACAAGTTCTATAGAAGATACTTGGAAGAATTCTTTGGACTGGAGAAAGACAGTCACATGCATGACACAAAGAACATAAACAAGCCATTCTAAAAATCATAATTAAGTAATAGAAGAATAAGAATATATCAAACCACTACTACTTTAACAAAGTTACAGGAATTAAAACACACCTTTCAATAATAGCACTGAATATCAATGGTCTCAATTACTCAGTCACAAGATAAAGATTAGCAGAATGTATTAAAAAGCAGCATTTCTCTATTTTTTTATGTCCATGAAATGCAGCTCCCTCCAAAGGACAAATGGCATTTCTTGCTCAAGGGCAAAGGATGGGAAACAACACTCCAGTTCTCCATAAAATACATAGGTATCTTGGGTAAAAGGTAGAGAATGGTCTCCAGCTCTCCATAAAGGAAAAATTATGTCTCTGGGAAAAGAATGGAAAAAGGCACTCAAAACAAAAGAAATTAAATATTAGCGGGTGTTGCTGTTCTAATATGTGATGAAGTAGACTGCAAACTAAAGCTAATCAGAAGAGACAAAAATGACTACTCTGTGCTAATGAAGGGAACTATCAACAAAGATCACCTCCAAGTTCTAAACATATAGACACTGAATATGTGAGAATCCAATTACTTCTAAATGTGAGGTCACAGGATAAATGACATCATTACAGTACATTACCTCAGTAAGTCACTCTCACCAACAGAGAAGTCATCCCAGATAAAATAAGAGAGAAGCACCAGACCTAAACGCCATCATAGATCAAACAAGATGGGCAAACAATCAAACTAACTGAAATTAGAGATGTAAAATGAAATAGTGAAACAGATAACAATGAAATTCAGGAAATCATTAAGATAATGTAAGGACTTATAATCTAATATGGAAGTATTTCTAGTTACATATGACCTACCAGGATCAAACCAAGATGAGAGTAGCAATTTAAATAAGTGCATACCAGGCCAAATGATTGAAGCAATAAGAAAAAATCCCAACTAAAACCATTTTAGGTGTAGATGGATTTCTAATGAATTGTATTGACTTTTAAAGATCTAACACCAATATACTTTTCAAACTAACCCATAAAATGGAAAATGAAGGAATGTCATAAAGCTCTTTTTATGAAGTGATTATTTTGCTACTACCAAAACATGACCAAACACCCTAATGAACATATATGCAATAACTCTCAGCAAAATATTTGCATACTTAATCCAAAGAGATGTGAAAAGTAATTTACTACAATCCAGTTGGCTTTAGACAAAAGACTCAAACATGCTCCAACTATCTGTGAGTCCACGAATATAATGCAGCACATTCATGGACTTAAGGACATAAATTACATGATTATTTCAATAGATACAGAAAGGCCTTGAGAAAATCCAACGCCCTTTCATAATAAAAACCATGAAAGACCAGAAATAGAAGAATTAGGTTTCAGTGTAACAAAGGCTATAACCAATATTTACAGTAAATGGAATAAAATCCAAAGTATTTTCCTAAAGTCAGAAACAAGGCATGGGTGTCTACTTGATCCACTCCTTTTCCATATAGGACTGAATTCTTAGCTAGAGCAATAAGACTAGAAAAGGTAATAAAAGGGATTTAAGTTGGAAGATAAGTCAAAATATCTTAACAGGTTATATGATTCTCTATATAAATTATCATAAAGTCTCCACTAGAAAATTGTTGGAACTGGTAATCATTTTTACAAAAGTAATAGAATACAATGTTAGCATACACAATTATTAGACATCATATAGCTGTAACATTCATGCAGGGAAAATTCATAGATAATTGTTCATAATTGTCTCAAAAAAGTACCTTCCAAAAAAACTTAATGAATGAAATAAAAGATCACTACAATGAAAACTAAGGAAAGAAACCAAAAACACAAGGAACCAGGAAAACGTGTTTTCATGGATTATAAAAACTAATATGAAACAGCTGTGTTACCAAAGACAATCTACCGATTCAATGCCATACCAATTAAAATCCCTATGGTATTTCATATATGTGTACAGGATTTACGTAATTTCCCCCTATTCTTTATCCTTTCATCTCACTCCTTCTCAAATCCATGTATTTTAAAAATAGCATTTTTCGTGTGCATTTTACACACACACACACACACACACACACACACACGCACACACACACACGTATAAATGCAACTTGATGAGTCCATTTAGTGTTACTCATAAGCTCATATTTGGTACCATGAAAGCTAATCCTCAGAGAGGAGGTTTCCAGGGCAGATCCACCTTGACTGTTCTGACCTTGTGTCAAAGCTGTATGGTGTGTTCAGCAATAAAGACATACTTTCAAATTAGGAGACAACCAAGGGCCACAGCAATAAATAGCCAACATTAATTTTGGAGCTGCCTGGACTCTTGTGACCTATAATTTGAAGTTTCCCAAGACTGGTACTGGAATTTTTAAAAAATCTATCATATTTTAAAAACATATTTATTTTATTACACATGTATGAAACAAACTACATACAGCAGGAAGAACCATGTGACAATCATGAGTTCTTTAAATGTTACATTCATAGTGGTTTGGCTATTTGTATTTTTCCAGCTTGAAGTAAAAGTCTTTTCTGAATGAAATTCAATACCTATCCTATCACAATTCTAATAACTTAACTTCTTTATCTTGATCTAAAAAGATCTTATCCCCTAACCAACTAAAATTGATTGTAAAACTATGTACTATCTGGCCTTCAATGCCTATCAAAGACTTGAGAAGGAATAAAACTTAAATTCCTGAGTGAACCAGCAGTGTGGGTTAGTAGCTTCCAAAATGTACAAATTGACTTAGACGGTTTACTGCCTGAATAATCACCCAACACTATAATGTTGGAGCCTCATCTTTGGCTTTCTGGCCCAATTTCTCTGCCAGACTTATTCCCAGGGTGGGAACTATTGAGGACTTGCTTACCCTGTCTTGGCAGAGTGTGGTTGTTGACTCTACCTGCATCTAAGCTGCCCATTTTTAGGCAGAATTATGTTTGTGGCAGGTATGAGGACATTTTGCCCAGTGGCTTGTTTGCCGCAGTTGAAGCCGTCTCCATAAGGAGGCTCTTTGATGCTCATAATCTTCTTTAAGGTCAGCTGGGTGTTGTCAGGAGTTAACTTGTCTTGTCAAAGAAATTTAGCATTATAAAAACAACTTTAAGTGCCATATTCTGTGTATCTTTGAGGCTTTTGAAGACCTTATTCAACGATTTTACCTCTTATATCGATAGAGTCATATCTATCTTCTAGACTTAGGATATATATTCTTGTGCTAAAATCTGACAAGTATTTGACATGCCCATATTTTGTATCAGTATACTAAATTCTATATCAATGACTTAGACATAACCTTCATTAGGAATAACAATTAAGGCCTTGAGTTAAGGAGTAGGTTCAATCATCTACCTTTTGTTCTATCCTCCATCTATGTTCCTATATCTCCCTTTCTTTCTTTTCAGCTCCTAACTCCTTTCCTATGTATGCAAGATAAAGGAAAAGAGAGACACCCCTGAATTTCACCTAGTTTTTTCTCTGTTTAAGACCAGTAATGACTTATGACCACCTCCCGATGAGAATAAGCATTTGTAGATTATGAGAACAAACAGAAACCTATACAACCCCCACCCCCCGACCACTTTGAGAGAATGGAGCATTGTTCTCTTAAGGTTTCTTCCTGTTGAATTAGGGTGAATAATACCTTGGAAGGGGCCCAAAAAGATTGGAGAAAATGGTTAAGCAAGCTAGGGGTTGCATTTGTGGTCCAGTTTCTAAATGTTAAGAGATTCTAGGCTTAGTAGGAGATTGAAATGGTGGTTCAAATTGGATCAGAAGTTTTCTACAATGTTGTCTGGGAAGCTGTCCAAATCTGATGAGTAATAGCAACAGAGTCATCCTGGGATGTAGCTAGAAGGATGCAGGATGTCAGCATCCATCATGCTGAGCGGAATGAGTCCTGTCAGGTCTGAACCAGCATCAGTGTCCAGTTATTTTTTTCTGAAAACATAATTTCTCACAAACTTTATACAGTTCTAACATTATAATTGTATGAGTTGTGTGGGATGCACAGAACAATTGAAGCTAGTTTTCTGCTCAAAGTATGAGTTGAAGTAAGGCATCTGCAAGTCAGTCTATCATAATTTTAACAGGAAAATATTTATAGTTTTTTGGAAACACAAATAACTCTAGATAGTAAAGGTATTCTAAATACCAAAACAAAACAGTACAAACCAACCCAAAAAACAAAAAACAAAAAACAAAAACAAAAATAAGAAAAACATGTCGGCGGTAATATTATACTTAATTTCAAGTTACACGTAAGAGGCATAATAGCCATGATAGCCAGCTTGATAGTGACATGAAACAGCCCTAGATATAAACGGAATAGAATAGACAGCCATGTTATAAGCCCATGCAGCTATTCTATCTGATAGTAGAAATATGCCAAAACACACAATGAAGAAATGACTACTTCTTTACCAAAAATTGGACATCCATGTATACAAATTAAACTAGATCCTTCTCCTTGATTTTGTTAAAAAATAACAATACAAAACTCTAAATAAGTTGAAGACGTCAGGGGAAAACCCAAGACACTGCTATATTTAAGAAAAAACTAAGAAAAAAACCTTCAGAATTTACATACATAAGACCTTTCTGAATGAGACTCCATTGAAATAACATCAATAGCTGGCAACTTTACTTAAAGACTTTGGTGCATAAAAGGAAAGAGGTAATCCAGAAGCCTACCTACAGAATGAGAAAATTTTTGACATCTATACATATAGCAGATAATCTGAGTCTTGTCTGGTAGATGGAATGAGGGGCACTGGAAATTTCAGTGTTCAATAGAATGTTTATCCTCAAATTGTCCTATGTTTCACCATTATTATACTTAACATTGTCTAAATCATTCCTCTTTGGTATCATTTGAGTCTGAAAGAGTTACTAGAAATGAAAGGCACGAGGATGAATCCTCTTACACGTTGTATCTTTGTAGTAAAATCTTTCCTACAGGCTTATAAATTTATATGCTTGGTACCCACTGTTGCTGCTTGCTTAGGAGGTTGTGCATCCTCTAGGCAGTGAAGTCTAATTGGAGCAAGTGAGTTGCTGGGAGACAAGACTTGAAGTTTACCCTCCAACCCTGCTTACTTCCTGTCTTGTTTCTGCTTCCTGAACTGCCCAGGTATGGGCAAACTCTGACTACCATGTTCTCTGACATGATGGACTATATTTTTCTAAATATTACCCCAAACAAACCCTTCCTCATTTAAATTACTACTTGCAGGGTATTCAATCACAACTATCATAAAAGTAAATAAAACGGAAAATAGGTACCAGAACTGCAGTTATTGCTGAGACAAATCTGGTCATGTAGTTCATGGATCTTTTGACATAATGTGCAAAAATAATGTGGAAGAGTTTGCAGCTGGTTGGAGAGATAACAGAGCTTAGTATAATGTTTAAGAGTTTGATAATAATACACAGTGGAGAAAAGGTTCCTGAGGTATCAGAGGGGAACAAATATTCCACCAGGAAATGGGTTAGAGGCTGTTCATATTATATTCCATCAAGATCTTGCTATATTTTACTGGTGTCTTAAAAACTTGATTGTGGCAGAACTCAAAAGTAACAAACTAATATTTTACGTGAAGAAAATTTCAAGGCAGCATGATATACAGGTTAAGACATAGCTAAGTGATCAGAGAGATGGGGAGAGAAGGAATGAGGGAAGAAGGGAGGGAGTGAGGGAGAGAGAGAGAGAGAGAGAGAGAGAGAGAGAGAGAGAGAGAGAGAGAGAGAGAGAGAGAGAAGAAATTAAAGCTTATATAGTTTTAAAAGGAAGGCTTAAAGATTGACTTTAAATTTTGGACCAAGTGTGCCAAAGTATGGTCTCAATTGTGAAAAAGGTTATTGTAATTAAGGAGAAACCTCACACTTTGCACTGGAACAAGATGAAAACCCATAAATTAAAGGCTTGACTGTAAAAGTGACATGTATTTGAATGGAGAGATGCTGGATTGAGATGATCATAACAAAGGCTTCTTTCTCTAAAACTATCACCCATGGAAGTACTTTTCCAGGCAATATCATGAAGGCTCACAGAATCCACTGCCAATGCTGCCAAAGATCTATGTCTAGAGGGGGGTATGAGGAATTGGCATCACTACGTGATGCAAGTTTTATGGGTATGAAAGATATTAGGAATAAGGAAGTCATGATGAATTCATTGTAGGGATGGTATATTAGTTACCTTTCTCATCACTATGGTAAAATACAAGGAATTTGATGGAGGAAATATTTCTTTCCTCATGGTTTCAGGGATAGCATCCTTATGAAAGAAGAAGTGTGGTGGCAGGACCATAAAGCATCACTTCCTCACATTTTGGTGACATGTGAAGTGGGGATCAGACACAAAATGACACCAAACTTCATTTTCCCCATTTTACACACAGCCTGTGTATGAGCTCAAGGAGGGAGTCCTATTTGTCACATGTCCTACATGGAACTGTGGTGCAACTCATCATGACTTTCATAGGCATGTGAAGTACACAAATGGTGCATAACTGGAACAACTGGGAGCCCTTAATAGTGAAATACTCCATTAGATATTAATGGATTCTAGAAAGGCCAACATCTCTAGGGATGAGAGAGTTTCAAAATTTTAGGATATGTTAGATGGTGTGATTCTGACCTGAATATAAGGCTATAGATTTCTTGGTCATTAAGGGAAAGTTTATTGAGTATTTGGTTAGACTTTTCCCCTTTTTGAATGTTATTTTTAGCATGGCTACATTTTTTATTTTCTTGATACACTTTTCATCTGCCACACATGCTAGTTAATCCTTCCTAGATAAATCACACCCTCTCTAAGTTTATTTAGGAGTCATTCTTTTCCTCACTTTCATTTGTTGATTGACAGGACAATTTAACTAAAAACTTAGGCTAAACTCTAAATTTGTCACTGAGATGTGCTTTGTCTCTCTATATATAAACTAGCCAATCTTTATTCTTATTGTCTCCTAGATCAATTGTTTTAAATACAGTTGAAATGTTCTAAAATTAAAAGAGAATGCTTGCTTAAATATTGAAAACAAAATAAATTAAAATAATATTTTTAAGCTACATTGAGTAAATTCCATAAATATGATAAACACATTAATTAAGAATCTTTTCCTTAGACAATATAGAAAAATACAAATAAGCACATACTTGTTTGAATTTGGAAATAATACCAATAGTAAATATGAAATTCACTGGCTATGTTTTTAACAATGGGCCTTTTATTTATATGAAAATTTAATATATATGTTTTTATATACTTATGTATTTTTGGCATTCATTGCATATTATAGTGGATGGTTTATGCCCTGGATTAGCTGCCTACATTCAATACTAAAACTCTGTGTGAACAACAGTTGAAAAAGTTGCTCATTTAGAGTGACACATCCTCTCTGCTTTGCTATCAGCATTTGATGAGAGGCAGTTATTTGAATCACTTCCATCAGCCTGGAGCTTGAATTGCCAAATGTTGAATATAAGTGCTCACTGGATTCATGTTTCATTCTGGTAGAGATGTTACTCTAATGAATTTTGCCTGAAGCTGTTGATATTCATTGAGCAATGGTGAAAATCAATTAAATGACCCCATTTCCCCACATAAAAATGGATGATTTCATGAATGTAAAAAATTTAAAGGGAAATATAAATATTAATGTTTAATTTGACTTGAATTTCCATTCAGTCTGCTCCTAATAAGTGGCTCATTTTTCAGCAAGGGAGACACAGTGATCCCACTAGGCACGATTGTCAAAATTCCATTTAGGCCAATTCATTTGGTGCAGTGAAGAATCTTAATTATCTGGCACCTTAAATATCTCTCATTGCTTGGGGACACAGGAGTTAGAGCATGAGAAGTCATTCTTACTTTTCTCCCCACAAAGAACTCTGTATACTCAGACTTACACTAAAGTAACTAAAAGAGAATGAAAGAGAAGCATCTGGAATGCCATGGTTTCACAAGACTAAGATACTTATTTGTATATTTGAAAAATATTGGGCTTTTACATTGTAAATTCTGATTATTCTTCAAAATATGTCTACCAAAAAAGAGAAAGATTTGAATAGTTCCCTTTCACAATCATTTTCCAAGTCTTCTGCTAGCATATGAAAATGAGCCTCATTAAAATAAATGCTGAGAAATTACCTCGTAAGTCTTTGTTCAAACTAAATCATATTTGCCTCCTTTATGAAGCCCAGATAAGCTAAAGTAATTCTTCATATTATTGACTTCTTTTAAACAGATGAATAAAAGTCACAATTTTGAGCTGTCCTTACCAGATCACAATGATTCAGAATCAGCAGGTGACATAGCAAACTTACTTGTTATGTTTTCAAACCATACTTCTAACACAATTTAGATCTAAGCAATTTGACTGGAGCCAAGTGCCTAGTGCTCCATCATATTCTTTGTGCGTGTGCTTTTAGTTTAGGCTTACTTTCATTGTCATTTACCTTCTCCCATATAACTTATTTATTCATTCACTTAATCAGTAAACATCAGTGAAGTGCTCTCTGTATTCTGGGGATTCAGGTGAATGCTAGGGTTCCAAAACCAAGCAACCAAGTAACCAACCAATTACCCAATCAAGCAACTGGCCAACCAATCATCCAAGCAAGCAATCAACTAATCACTCACCCAACCAACCAACCAATCACCCACCTAACCAATCAATCATTTATCTGTTTCATAGTGTTTCTTCAGTTCTAAAATGAGAATTATTAGATTAGTGGGAGAAATGTTCTATCCTCTAGTTAACAACTGAAGGAGGTACAATGCTTCATTCACTATGGACAGATTGGTGGCTGTAAGGAATGTATCCGGAGGATTAAAGCATCCCAGCTGACATTTGAGGGTAACGGTAAACATTTTCAAAAATCTAAGGAAAACGAGGATCTTAAAAGCAGAGTGAATAAGATGTTTAAAGATCCACTAAAAAAAGTTGATTTTCACAGATTAAAATTCCCCAGTTAGCTTGCATATCCTTTCATGTACTGGACCATCTTTTTGTCCACTGATATCTCATTTGCTTCTCAGCAGTGATCCCTTGCTCCAGTAGGGCTCCTCAAGGTCCTAAGCAAAGCCAGAGTTAATCTGTCATCTAACCTAATCTCTCCCTCAAGACCAGTCCATATCTCACACTTTCAAGCTATCTTTAGAAATTAGTACCTCCACTGATCTTTTCTTTGGGGAATCATATTTGTACTCAGGAAAGCATCCTTTAATCAACATGTAATTATTATTGCTAGTCAATTTTGCAATAATTCTCAGTAACTTGAAAAGCTAAAGATTTCGCTTTGGTCTCAGTTTTGGTGATCTTGACTGCATAGCACCAGGCAATTATTTATCTCGCCATATCATGGGGATAACAAAACAGTGTGGAAAGTATTTATGAAGATAAAATTATGCTACAAAGGCCATTGGCCAGGCTGAGTTTGAATCACCTACAAAAGATGCCAAATATGGGAGGTTAACCTTTATGTGGGTAAGGAAAGATTTGCTGAAATGAATAGAGATGTGATAAAGTAAGAGACAGTGACCAGTCTTCCTAGGGTGGATGAAACTTAGCTTCCTCCTACAGTGCATCATCATGGAAGCACAGCACCTCTCCATTTAATCTAATGATAAGAGAAAATAGATAAGAAAGCAGGATATATGCCTACCTTTATACCCTAGTATTCATGCAGAAGACGCAGCATATAGAAGACATTTAATTGGTTTGCTGTTTAAAAGAATAAAGAAATAAAATGTATCGAAGATTAGAAATGACAATGAAAATAAACCTTATTTTGAAAAAAAATGATAGAATTAGTAATATCTGAAAAGCAGGTAGCATGTATTTATTTATTTATTTATTTATTTATTTATCTCTTGTTTTTATTTAGGAGCTCTCTATGTAGCCAATGCTCTCATCCTGCTTCAGTCTTCTGACTGCTTGGATTACAACTTTGATCCACCACAATGGGTAGCAGGTTTTTTTTTTCTGAAGGATATTCTAGGTATTTCAGTAATATAGGCAACAATAAGGGATATAAATAGTAAATCAATTAAAATGACTTTTAGAACAGTTTAGTAATTATAGGTAAATTGTGGCCAATCATATGGTTGTATGTTCTAGCATATAGAGTAACTTCACTGCGTCAAGCCCCGGTGCAAGTACTCTGGTGTATATATTATGAAATGCCTAGTTTTGTATTATTTTCTCATAAAACTATTTTATGTCTCTGGCAGTTTGGAAACAGAAAAATTGTTACTTGTTCAAGGTCATTCATATAGAATGTATCTGTCCTAGGATGTGATTCATAGCTATTATAGACCCTTAAAACTAACCTAACCCACATAGTAATCAGGTCAGCAAGGGCAGTTTCTGAATATATAAAAATATTTTAGTTTATGAAATTCAAACTCTAATAGATTGGTATTATACATTATAAGGCTTTCTGTAAAGCAACCACTGTAGAGACACTGAGCCGAGTCAGCAGTGAAACAGATGGTACAGTCCTGGCTCATTGCGGGTGTGAAGGATAACAGGCTGAGGTTCCGTTAAATATGACATTAATACTGGTAAGCTACAGCAACAGGAAACACTGATGCACCTGCTAGTTGCAATGAAGTCCACTAGAAAGGTAATATAAAAAAAGAGAATGCTAGGGAAAATAACACATATTATCCAGCATTTATTCCTAAATTCAAATGGAGATTTTTGGTGAGTAAACCTTGAGTTTCATTTCTGAAATAGTAGAAAAATACCTAAATTTCTACAATTTCTGTTTCTGAAGTGTGTAGTGTTTTCATCAATAGGATCTTAGTTTCTGGGAGGCAACCAGGGAAATAGCTTATATTGATTGGGGGAATTTCTTGGACTTTCTTGACCAGCAACTTGAAGGGAGGTTTCCCATGCCTGGCACGGGTGATTTTGTTTGAATTGACCCAGAAGCCTCCTCACGAAGGGCCAGCTGTCATAGCATCTCAAGGTGCTATGTAACTTGCCAAGGGAGAGAAGCAATCAATAGTCCTTTCTGGCTAGAAAGCCTGTGAACCACAAAAATGACTGACCCGGCAAGACATATCAACCAGTGCAATAGTGGCTCTTTTAGCCTGTAACTAAATGACAGCTGCCTAATTGGATTTAGGCAGTACTGTAAATCTAGTCAATTATCTATTCTAAACTGGTGAGGTAATAGAGGCTGGAAGAGAACCTACTACATCCATTTTCCTAAACCAATGTAATTTCTAACAGTATTCTTAATAATTATCCCTATACCCACATGTAAATGTAGCTCTCATTCTTTATCAAATAAGTTTTTTTTCCCCCCAGCAGATAAGGGTTACTGCAGAAATTCACATCGGGTCCAAAGGAAAAACAAAGTGTCTGTAGGGCACAAAGTCCCCATTGATACATCTACAATGAAAGGCCTACATCCAGTGCTCAGGAGATACATCACAGAAAGGGGGGAAATATTGGAAGGGCCAGAGGACTGGGAAAAATGCTGTGTAATAGTTTCCTTTAGATACAGCAGTGAAGATGCACCCATGAAATCTGAACAGTATGGCTGACTGAAGAAGAGACCCATAATGATGATGCCTGTTGACATGTCCGTACAGTTGGGGGACATTCCATAATGCCTCACCCATAGGCGAAGACCTATAGGCAGTCGATGGCTGCTCAGAAAGGGAGAGTGGGTCTTCTCTAGGAGTGAGATCCTTCATCCTAAGTGGTCAAACCTAAAGACATGAATATAAAAGCACCATTGAATGCAATCAGTAGGCTCTAATAGCATGCACACACACTTTAGTAATAATGATGATGATGATGATGATGATGATGATGATGATGATGATGTTAATGAATGAACTTGATAGAAAGTTGGGTAACAAGAGATGAGTGGAGAGAGGAGAAAGGGGTGGAAATGATATAAACACACACACACACACACACACACACACACACACACACACACACACACACACCCCACACACACAATGTGTCTTTGTCTCTTGAAAAAGAACATTTACAACAATTAAAGTAAATTGAAGAAGTAATTCAATATATGTATATTATATTCAAATATATGCACGTAGGTACATGTGCATCAGAAATGTGCAAACAGTACAGAGAATAATCCATATTTCATGCACTATAAGGTCACACTAGTATTTTACAGTATTATTTTGGGAGGAAAGTTACAGGTGGGTCTGAGCTGGGCTCCTTTGTGGATTTAGTTGAATTTGCAGAAGTCAAAAGGTATCATAGTGGTGCAAAGAAGAAAGAGGTTTAGTACTCCAAACAATGATATGCTGTGCTGGGAAATTGAAAATCAGCTGGTCTGCATGGATTAAAAAAAACATTTCTGAAACCTAGGCCTCCAAGGAACAAACATCTTTATGAAGCCATAGATTATTGACTGAAAATTTCAGTCCCATGTTAGCAACAATTTCCTTCAGAAAATGAAGCTGAATATATTTTGAAAAATAGAAAATGCCTCAATACTGCTCTAAATTCCCAATCCTTACCCACATATTTCAAATGCATACCTTGAGTTTAACCCACTTGACAGCAACTTAATTTGCAAGGTTTTGAATAACGTTAAAGAATAACACTATTTTTTTTCCTGTAAATGCTAGAAGAACAAAGTTAATGATTATATCCAAATACAACTGGGACTGCCACATGGTGCTGTTAGCATTTGTTTTCTCTATTTTCTCCTGGACCATTGCACTTATTTGGCATTCACTATCACAAAAAATATTTAATTGCAGTTAAGGGAAAACACAGATCAAGCCAGCTTATTTTTGATATAATGATTGTTCCTTCTCTGTATCCTGTATTTATTTTCCTTTTATTCTCAGTATAGGCATGTAGGAACAAGGGATACAGTGCTTCAGAGCAAAGGTAAACAAAGCCTTCCATTGCCCACAGAATTTGCCAAGAATGGAGCATCTGCCATTGGGGGACTGAATTGCTGAAAGTAGCTAAATAGAAATAGAACATTCAGAATGTGGCATACACAGCATGCCTGGTCTCATAAAATAGGGAGGAATAGCAAGTTTGACTTACATGCTCTGTCACTCCCAGAGGTGACTTTTGCAGTTTGTTATCTTTTAGGTCGCTCACACTGGCCTGCAGTGAAGCACAAGTCCTTCATAGTCATTTCCTAATGAGAACACTCACTGCCTTGCACAGCCCATCTAAGCATTTCCAGATTCTGTTCTTAGAAGTGGCCACTGACGCCTTTGGAACAGTGTATCACACTTTGTAAAGAGCATACTAGCATTTTAACAAGGAGCTGAAGTGGCTGTGTGACCTTAGTTCAGAGTACAGTCAAGTGAGGGAGGAGAAGCTCAGAAAGATGCTCCTCTTCCTTCTCTGCCTCCCTTCCTACATCTGACTCACCCCTGGGGCGAACGTACATGGGAATTAGAGTACGGTGGCCTTTACTGTTGCTCCTCCTTCATGTTTTTAGTGTCAGCCTCTTTGACATGGTCTTTAGGACCATGACACTCACAGGCCTATGTCCCTGACTAAAGGGAGCTGCCTCATTCAGGATTATCTAGCCTTACTCAGGGTCTGGACCATTGGCAGTATAGTTACCCTCAGTCATTAAAAAACTTATAAGTGATATAATTATCATTTAAATACGACGAAGAAGGCTTATCTCAGTTCCAGAACATTCTATGAAAATAGTTGACTAGGGGTTTTGTTTCACTGAAGGTCAATTTCTCTTTCTGCCCTATTCCCTCCCTATTTTATGAGACAAGCCATGCACTTTCTGCCTACTTTCTGCTATTTCATGTTGTTCCTTACCACTCTGGCATATAAAAATTCTGTAAGGAAATCTTCATGTTAAGGACATAAACTGAAATGTCAGAGGTTGTGAATTTTTTAACTCATTAGAACTAGAAGATTAGGTATATTCCTGTTACCTAGCTATAATTTGAAAACATTACCAAATTTTTCTTAGTTCCAAAAAGTGGGATGGAATGGCTTACTTATCTGCTCAGACTCAGAAGGCATGTTATTTTTTTCACAAGGCATTGGGAAAAGCATCTTTCAAAATTCAAGGAAGTAATTTTTACAGTATTATATGTGGGACTGGGGGAGATAACTCAGTGGATAAAGCATTTTCTTAAATAAATATGAGAACCAAAGTTTGAATTTCCTGAACCTGCATAAACAGCATGTGCACATGACCAATGACATATAATCCTAGTGCTTGAGAGGGAGAGACAGTGGATCCACTAGGCAGTCTGACTAGCTAGACTATTTCAATTATGAGCATTGAGTTCAAGGGAGAGACTTTTTCTAAGTTAGTGAAGTGGGAAGCAACAGAAGATGGCACCTGACCTCAACCTCTGGCCTCTACCCACAGGTGACACAGGTCACACAACACACAGACAACATTGCGTATACACACAGCACTCTTACACATTCCAGAAACAACAAGGGTTACATGCTGACTTCTCTAAAATTATTTTGTGACTCATAGGCTCTACATAGGAAAACTGTCATGGACTTATGAAACACTCGTAGATTCTATACTAAAGAAAGCTCTGTGTCTTAAAGAATACAGGGCTATAAAATAATAGTAAGATTTTCAGTGTCTTACAGAGTCTAGGTCACCTGTAAATGTGAGAGCAGAGCCTATATCACAAACATAATTTGGGGGCAAGTAGGAAGAAGAAAGGGAGCTTCTCAATGTAAGACAGGCTGAAAATAACCCTGAGATGTAGCTGTCTTTATTTGTCCTAATGAAAACTACTGAAAAAAAAAAAACCCTCAAGCTGGCCCTGGTGAGAACCTGACCATCTCTTCTTTTTACAACAACCAAATTCTGGTACAGTC
The DNA here is from genome assembly GCF_964271855.1 of Acomys minous. NCBI lineage: Eukaryota > Metazoa > Chordata > Mammalia > Rodentia > Muridae > Acomys > Acomys minous. The sequence goes on from NC_140483.1 coordinate 125,410,584, forward strand.
ATCACCACTGATCGTTATGCACTTTTATTGGCCTGTTTATCGCTGGGCTCAGTGTGCAAACTCAATGGTAGACAGTAAGAAGCTCTTGACACATGGAGGTTTGTGCCCTACCTCTTGGGATTGGTGAATTCACTTATTGCAATTATTTTGAAATCATTATAGTAGTTAACTTTTAATTTTATTGACCTCTGTTGCTATAGATAGATCTAAATCAAAAGCTGAACATGAGGAGGGTTTTATTATTAGTATTATCTGTGGACATGGCTTGTTTCTTCAGACTATCTTGTTATTCTCAGGGAACTACAGGCCAAGCTGCAACAGTCCTACGTAATAGACAAATCCTTTCATAGCCACTAGGCAAATTTCCCTTTTGTCACTGAAGAGCAGGTACTATGGTTATTATTTTTTACTACCTGCAGTTCATTGCATATTTACTTAAACCCATTGTTTGTAAAATATACTAACCATATTCCAGTGAAAGATACACTTACCAACATGTGGTGCAAAGTACCTTTTGCCTTATATCATCCAGTTGAGTCACCGCTTCCTAAAGTTACACAGATCGACTTTTCTTCCCCACTCATGCCAGCCTGCTTGTTTCATTCATTTACCATATGATTAGATTAATCTGTCACACATTGAATTCTGTCTTGGGTTTTCTTTTTGAGTTGCTGTAAAATTTGCAAATAGTACAAATTTCCTTCGTGATTTATATTTCCATGTGTTTGGAAGATGTGTGAAGTCCTGCATTCACCAACACGATTCTTCGGAACATTCTTTCTGTCCCGTTTCTCAAGCCCTGACAACGGTTCTAATAAGCTGCCCATCTTCATGGTATCACATTTCAAAGACTGTCATATAAGCATAACCTTACACTAATTGTATTCTAATAGATGATGGTCTGTTTGTATATAAAATAAAATAAAGTTTTGATTTGTAATTAATAGTAGTGCAAGAGACAAACTAGTACTTAAAGCGACCAGTTGAGAGAACTAGGCCATTATCTAATCCAATATTCTAGGGATCCAAACAACCACATTTCAACTGTCCCCAAATGTCCGGAGCTCCATTCATAACTGGCGACTGGCTCAATCTTTGTCCCTGCTTCCAAGTGTGTATTAAGTGCAGGAAGCCAAGCATAAAGCCCTCTCCAGTAGCATAGGTGGCTTCTGTTTGTCATTCTGGCTTCCTGGTTCCAGTAGCCTCCTATCAGGGAATATTTGAAGTCCTTATTAGGATCCAAACCATGAAGACATTTCTCAATTGCCTTCCTTTGAGTTTCTGCCAAATTCAAACAATGGTGGTTGACTACATTTCTAGGGCATGCTCTGAGTAAATAGCTAGTGTTATTTTTTCTCATTTTGCTGTTCTTCACTTATTTCCATAGCTTATTTTAAAAAATTATTTTCTAGGTCCTACTCCAAATGTAAAGAATTGTAATTTCTGAAATAAAGGCCCAAAAGTGTAAATTTAAGAGAATCCCACTGGGGTAAGTCTTATGTACATGAAATTTGAGGACTACTGCATTGTGTAGTATCCCACAGTACTTTCTTCCTAAGTTCTTTGGGCTTACTATTCTGATAAGCCTTTGAGTGGAGTTGCTTCTGAGGTTAATGAGTATCATAAAACTAGGATGGTCAGTACTAGCAAATGTGGCAGATGTCATACTCAACATGAAATTTGACCCCCAAATCTGGAAATACAGACTACAGTGAACAGTGAACTTACATTCATCAAGAATTTACATGCTCCCATGTTTAGGCTTAATTACACATGTGTACCTTTGTGTGTACATTTTTATTTTATTTTATTTTTATTTTATTAATTTATTCATATTACAACTCAATGGTTATTCCCCTCCCTTCTATCCTGCCATTCCTCTTTCCCTCCCATTTCCCCTTACTCCCCTCTCCTATGACTGTGACTGAGGGGGACCTCCTCCCCCTGTATATGCTCATAGGGTATCAAATCTCTTCTTGATAGCCTGCTATCCTTCCTCTGAGGGCCCCCAGGTCTCCCTATTGAGGGGACGTGGTCAAATATGAGGCATCAGAGTACGTGTGAAAGTCAGACCCCACTCTCCACTCAATTGTGGAGAATGTCCTGTCCATTGGCTAGATCTGGGTAGGGGTTTGAAGTTTACAGCCTATATTGTCCTTGGCTGGTGCCATTGTTTGAGTGGGTATGTACATTTTTATAAAAACAAGCCAGCCAGTGCCTGACAGCGTGATGCTTTAAAATGTGGTTGAACTTTTAGGTTTCTAGGACCCTCTGGATCCTTCTATTTCCCCATTGTCCCATACTTTTCTCACCTAGAGTCCCAATAGGATGTCCTCCCCTCTGTCAATCTCCTAGTAGGTGAAGGCTTTCATGGGACATGCCCCTTGGGCTAGTGTGCAGATATAAGTGAGTATATACCATTTGAGTCTTTCTGCTTCTGGTTTAACTCACTCGTTATGATCATTTCTAGTTCAATCTATTTGTCCACAAATTTTGGGAATTCCCTGCTTTTAATAGCTGAGTAGTATTTCATAGTGTAAATGTACCACAGTTTCTTTATCCATTCTTCTACTGAGGGACACTTAGGTTGTTTCCAGGTTCTGGCTATTATGAATAAGGCTGCTATAAACATGGTTGATCATATGTCCTTGTGTGCTGGAGCATCTTCTGGGTATATTCCAAGGAGTAGAATAGCTGGGTCTTGAGGAAGCCCTATGCCCAGTTTTCTGAGATAGCACCAGATAGATTTCCAAAGTGGTTGTACTAGTTTGCATTCCTATCAGCAATGAAGAAGTGTTCCTCTATCTCCACATCCTTGCCAGCATGTGGTGTCACTTGAATTTTTGAACATTATGATGGGCAGATCTGGGCCCAGGGGTTCTGCTCAAACTATGGCACCAACCAAGGACAATAATTGCAGTAAACATTGAACCCCTATTCAGATCTAGCCAATGGACAGGACATTATCCACAGATGAGTGAAGAGTGGGGATTGTCTTTCACATGAACTCTGGTGCCCCATATTTGACCATGTCCCCTTGATGAGGAGACCCGGTGGCACTCAGGGGAAGGATAGCAGGCTACCAAGAAGAGACTTTACACCCTATGATCATATACAGGGGGAGGAGGTCCCCCTCAGTCACAGTCATAGGGGAGGGGAATAGTGTTCTTTTTGCTATAGGTAGTTTATTATAGTTATGTATAATAATATAAATGTATATGTAAAAAATAAAAAATTAATGAAAAATAAAAATAAAATGTAGTCTAATGCATAAGTTTATAACTGCAAAACATGTGCAGAGAATTTGTTAGTTAATAGTATCCTACGCTCATTAGTATCCTAGAATATTGTGCTTAGCATGGACTTCTCCTTCTAAGAAGAATCAGAATATTTGAGTAGTTCTCAAAACAGCAGAAGTAGTTGAGATTGTGTAGTCACCTACAAACTGAATGTTAAATCAGATTCAAACTTCTGTGTTACTCACACTCCATACTTTGAAGTCTGTACAATTGTTCATTCCTTTGTAATTTTTATATGAATTTGTCTAAAATAATGTTTAACTAACTGTTAGCCTCGGTAAAGTTTAAAAAGGAGGTTTATATAGTCAGTTAAGTGCATTGGGGGTTGTGAATGCATCCACAATCATGGTGTACATTTCTTTAGTGTACTAACATCAAGAATTTATATGACTTCCAGAAGGGCAAGATACTCAAACTGTTTCTGTTGCAAGTTCTGACATTCTGCCAAAAGCCAGAGGATCTCACTGTGAGGTTTTAGATTTTCAAACTCACCTACTTTTCTAAAAAAACAAAACAAAACAAAAAAAACCCTGTGCCTCTAGTTTTCATATTATTTCAGTCAATTATTCATGCAGTTATTAATTTTTACATTTGTTGTTTTGTTTCATAAATATACCCACTTCTGGCTATGTGTGTTGTACAATGAATGAACTTCATACCTTATTATCAAGAGGATCTAAATTTATTAGGAAGGCAAGACTTTAAAATATGACTGACATATGATGGTATGTTAGTCATTTTATGTAGACAGTGGTTTTAGATTTCCTCTGCCCAGAGACCCACCCTGTCTTCTCTGTACTACTACAAAGTTTAAAGGTAGTTATTCAACATTTCAAGTGCATCTAAGTCAAACTAAGATGTGTAAGCAATTATGACTGAATACTCCATTTGAAAACGTTGCCAACAAGTCTTGAGTATCCAGCATTAAATGGAACACTTGTATGATCACCTTTAAGGGTGGCACATCTTGCAGAAGTGGGGTCAGAAAAAAATACGAGACAAAAGTGGGGCAGGAAGGACATGAGATGATGTCTTTTGGGCACTACTTAGCCATGACACTTAGGAACTCTCAAGCACATAGGACCTATATAGACAAAGCCAGTAAACATTGCATCGTAAAGTGGGACATGTATCATGTGACCCAATATCACCCAGGATTGCTCATGGCAGTTCAGGGATGCTGGGGGATAGGAAATTATTGTCTTCAGTGATGAAACTACTGATGAGTATACAGCTCCAGTGGATCGCTTCACACCCACCCTCACTACAGAAGCCCGTATTAAACTCAGTGGACGGCAAATTAAAAAAAAAAAAGAAAAGAAAAAGATGTGAAAATAGGATGTGAACTTCATGGGAAGGGACTTCATGGCTGACTGAGATGGGAAAGGATAAGAGAAGGAGGAAGGATGAGTGTGACCAGATTGTCATACATGTATGAAAATGTCAGAGAATAGATTAATATTTTAAAAAGATGAAAAAATATTTCAACAGTCTATGTAAAGTTATAATGTTTGGGAAAAGTAGGATTATGTTTTTTTTACCTGTTTAATTATTAAAGTATGAATAGTGAAAAATATGAAGTTACAGATGTTATACTTAATGAATCACATCTATTGCCTCCCCCTATAAGCATGAATAGCTATGAGCACAGGCTCCAGTATTAGACAGTCCTCCCATGGGAAGCTTCACCTCAGTTCCATCATTGTGAATCTGAAACTAGAAGGAAGACCATATCACTAAGTCTAAAATAAGTCCTACTTAACACAGTGCTTACTAAGGGTCAGACCTAATTAAGTGATTTAGACATCAATTCATTTCTTAAAATGATCTCATTAGGAAGTTGTTATTTTTGTTATATCATTCTTTTATATGCTGAGAAGTGAACTATAGGGAGCTATGTTAAGGAATGTTTTTAGAATAGCCCCGCTATTTCCTTTATTATTTATAGCTCTATTAACCTCTCCTTTCTTGAAGAAAGCTGGATGCTAATAAGAGTGTCAGAGGAGGTCTAACTGGAAGTAACTAAGGAGAATGCTATGTTCACCATCTGACAGGTGGGATGGAGGTGGTTTGTCATAATATTTTGTTGGTTGAAATATCACATTTAATGACAATATCTGGAGAACTTTATAGAAAGCATTGGGCAGAGGCTACTGCCTTCTGATGAACGGAGTCTGGAGGTGCTGTTGACCTTCTATGAGTGTAACAGCTCTGTAGAGAGACTTACCTAGTTCTAAATGCTAACAATATTGAAGTTGAGAAAGGATATGTTACCAGACAGAATACAGAAAGAGGGACAGACAGAACCGAAGGTAGAAATAAATATAATAAAATAATTATATTCATGTTATAGTACTGGTCAGAAGTTTGTTGGAAATACAGCAGCAAAGCAGTGTGATAATGTGTATTAATATAGATATGACAAGCCTCTAAGTATGTATTTGTTATGTCAATATAATTCTTAGCAAAGGTAGGGTTGAGACACTGAAACAGTCTACCTCCCATGTCTGTACTTTGTTCCCAGTGCAGTTATGTCACTGAGGTCATTAATTCTTGTCTGGTCACCCATCTGACCTTGTTTTTTTTTTTTTTTTTTTTTTTTTTGTTCTTTTTAAAAAAATTTTATTTTATTAATTTATTCATAGTACATCTCAATGGTTATCCACTTCCTTATATCCTCCCATTCCTCCCTCCCTCCCATTTTCCCCTTACTCCCCTCCCCTATGACTGTGACTGAGGGGGGGACTTCCTCCTTGTTTTGCATGGTTGTAGAAAATAAGTAGCACACAGTCCACTGCTCCTCACCGCTTCCGGGCACAACTCTGGCTTACTGATTATAATATGGAGATGTTTTCAGTGCAGAAATTTACTATTTTTTCTCTGAATTGAAACATGAAAATAAATTGTGGACTGAAAAGAAAATAAGGTAGGGTTTCATTATGAATCATTAAATTTTCCCTGTTTCTTGTGCTTCACACATTAACTTTGAAGTATGATCATTTTCCATGGCTCTCTCTAAAGGGGATGTAAAAAATTAGAGATGGTCCTGAACTGGGAACCTACCATAGAGGTCCTTTGCATGACTCCACTCAGCGGGGATTGAAGCAGATGCTGAGACTCACAGCCAAACTTTGAGGTAGAGCACAGGGATTTTTATGGAAGAGCTGGGCCACAGAAGGACCTGGAGGGGACAGGAGCTCCACAAGGAGACCAATGGAACCCACAAATCTGGGCCAGTGATGGGAGGGGGTGTACCTGCAGAGACTGATGCACCAACCAAGGACCATGCATAGTGAGGACCTAGCCCCCCTGCTCAGATGTAATAGATAGGGAGCAGGATCTCCTTATGCATCCCACAATACAGGGAGTAGGGGCTACTCCCTATGGAATGGACCAGTGGAATCGAATAGAAGACCCAGATATAAATCCACACACACAGTCACTTGATTTTTGACAAAGAAGCCAAATCTATTCAATGGAAAAAGGAAAACATCTTCAACAAATTGGCTTCATTTACAGAGACAGACAGATGTGTAATAAAGTAAAGAAGAAGTAAAAACAAATGCCTTTCTAATGCCAATCCTTGTGTTTTGTGTATTTTAAAACCAGTAGTAAGAGAAGATAAGAATAGAATTCACTGGAGAAAGTAAGTTTTCAGTGGGAAATTGCAGTGGCAATGTGAAGTCTCGAAAGCAAACACAGTATGAGTTATTTATACTTTGGAATAATAAACAGTCCTTACAAAGAATAAGGTTGCTTTGTATGCACCCACAAAGTTGGGTTTCCAAGATGCTAAATTGAAAAACACAAGTTGCAGAGTAAGTTATAAAGATGACTTATTTATGAGAAAAATCCCCCAAGATTTATATGTGTAAGTACACATATGCAAATATACAGAATAGGAATAGAACAAAGCCTGGACTCCATGGGAGGCATAGAAGGAAGAACATTTTAAGAAAAGCAAGGATTTCTGGATTTATTTCAGGATATGTTTATTTTATTGGCAGGCATATAATCATGGAATATTGGCTTTAAGCAATGAAAGATAATATTAACATCAATGAATTCTTTGTTTTTCTTGTTTTTATTATACCCCTGAATGTTTTACTTTAGGAAGTCAGTCAGAGAGACAGACAGACAGATGTGCACATGTGTGCGAGCACACACACACACACACACACACACACACATGCACACACACACACACACACTTCCTCTGCATAACAAGAAACTGAGGATGTCATATAAATGCTCATTTGATCCTTGAAAACTGAACAGAAGGCAGCTAGGGACGCATGCATTTATCACTTGCAGAGAAGGAGTTGCTTCTTTCATTAAGAACTGTGCTTACAAAGAACAGAAAAAAGATGTTTCTTTCTCTACATCAGTGTCAGGGTGGAAAGTATGTTAGAAAGAATTTTAAAAGTTTTGGGAAGCTAAATTTGGAAAGCTGAAATCAATTTTGAGGCATAAAGAACTTAAAATGTTCAATCTTATGGCATTTTTGTCTCATCTTCTGTTCGTCCCTGAACATCCTGACTTAACCACTCCTATTGAAAGGACAGAGAACTGGGACTTGTTCTTCTAGATTTTTTGATGGAGAATGTGTATTTGTTTCTAGTGCTCTGAATCCATGGAAGGCATGCTTGCCAATTCCCGAAGTAATGGTGTTTTGTTTTTAAGTTAAAGCAAACTGTTGAAGATGATAAGGCACATCTTAGTTGCTATATAACAAAAGGAGTGAAAACATGGCAAGTTATAAAGAATTTATATTGTAGTTGGACCTGGTTCTGAAGATGGGGAAATCTACAGGCATGACACTAGCATCTGAGGATGGCTGGTTTCTTATTTTATTATGTTTTGGTGTTTTTCACCTGTGTCAAAAGATAACTGATGACTTTACATGGTGAGATTAAAGCAAGAATACTATCTCTTTTTTAATATTTTTATAGAGTCACTCATGCTATTATAGAAAGCATCTTCACAACCTTCTATAATCCCAAGGGCCTGAACAATACCTCACCTACAACTATCATTAACACATGAATTTTAAGGAGAAAAGAACTTTGGTATGATTATTATGGTTGTGTAGCAATTTCCTCTGAAGTGAAACATTCCATTTTGACGGGAGGCATCTCAAGATTCATGGAATAAAGATTCATGGAAAAAAACTTATAAGGCTCAGGAAGGAAACAGCACAAAAGTCTTTGGGAGTTCCTGAAACTAGCAAGATTTTCAAGGCTACTCCCTGAGATTACAAAACTGCTAATGATTGATAGGGAGGACTCTGATCCCATTGAGCTATCTTCAAGTCACTTGAGGAGCTCGAGTGAGGCATATTTTGTGAATTGTTGTGTAGGCTGGGATGGCCTGTGCTGATATGCAGATACCTTTGAGCTGTTCATGCTCCTGTAAGTAACTCATCACTCATATTCTTGTGAGCAGTCTCAGCAGGTTACTTCTAAGTGTGCCATGTTGATATTTAGTGGATTCATTATTTTAGTGGTCTGTTGTCAGTTGCCTAACTGAGGTGAAGTGATACTTAATTTTTTTCTCACCACAAAGGATCAGCTCTTTCAAATCATATAGAAGATATTTATATGTTGATTAAAAATACATAGAGTTAGATTTCTTATGAAGGTCACCAAAGGAGATATGAATTCTTATGAGAATAACTAGAAGTTTATTTGTGGATTTATGAAGCTTATTATGATAGTATTAAAATGTGCAAGAAAAGATAGAGAGGGTTTTGGATAAATGATAGAATTTGTAGAAAAGCTCTAGAATGAAGCAATTTATATAGGAGCTCTCTATCATTAATCAAAGAGCTTCAGGGAATGGGTATGAATATAAAAAGAAGCAGAAAGACTGAGCCTTGGAGGCCAACACATGACGCATTTTAGAATTTGATGAATGAAGTGGCTAAGCAAAGAGGCACTGAAATGGGAGGCCAAATAGAGTGAGGAAAGAAATTAAGAGGAAGGGACACACACACACACACACACACACACACACACACACACACACACACAGAGAGAGAGAGAGAGAGAGAGAGAGAGAGAGAGAGAGAGAGAGAGAGAGAGAGAGAGAGATTATTTAAAATGATGCCAGTCAATCAAGATGAAGCTGACACCTGATTATTCACTGTTTGAACTCATGTGTGATTGTCATGAAACTTTTTAATGAATGCCAGTATCCTAACAGACAGAATCTGTGTTCTATTTGGTATTGTTGTATGTTTTGCTGACCCACTGTGGTCATCAAATGATCATTTCTTGGAAGATTATTGAGATATAACACATGGAGCTTTGAAGCTGTCAACCTTTATAAGTTATAAATGCCACAGTTCCTGGATCAGAAAAGTTAAAATTGTCATGAAAGAAGTGCACAAGACCTCACTTTATGTTCCTAAAATATTTTGCTTCCTAGTACTTCGGATAACACAACTTAACTGTGTTGAAGGGAAAAGTAAAATGACTGCCGTAGTCTGTTCGTGATTGTCTAGAGTGGTTGTCTACAGTGTTTGCATTTTTTTCCACATCATGGCATTAGGGAAATAAAGCAGCAGTGTTTTGTATGTAAATGGATTTATATGGGTGAAACTTAGTCACCCTGACTATATACTTTCTGTCTCTCCTGGTCATCCTCATCCTGAGGGCTGAGGAAGAACTAACTTTTTACACTTGTAACCACTTATGAGTAAGCAGTTGGGAAAGTTGGAGAGAGAATGCACAGGGTTCGTGAGAGTGCCTCTAAATTCATATCTACACCGAGCTTCAGAATACATCTCCATGTAAATCTTAAGTCTTTGTCAGCTTAGTAAAGCCAAGTTGAGGTTAGTCTGGATGACCCTAAGTCCAACCATTTATTTATTTTTTTACAGGAAGAAGAGAGAACTAGAGAAAGGATGTGTGTTGCTGGAGGAAGAGGTGCAAGTGGCTCATCAGTAAACATTAGGAACTACCAGTATTCAGAATTCAGAAGGAAAGCATGGACTAGCATTCCTCAGATTCGGTGGGAACTAACCTTACTGACACATTGCTTTCAGTGTTCTAATTTTCAATACTATGAAAAAAGAAATATCTACCTTCTGCCCTTCATCATTATCTATCTATCTATCTATCTATCTATCTATCTATCTATCTATCAGCTATCATCTTTTCTCTCTCTCTCTCTCTCTCTCTCTCTCTCTCTCTCTCTCTCGTGTGTGTGTGTGTGTGTGTGTGTGTGTGTGTGTGTGTGCGTGTGTGTATGTGTGTGTGTCTGTTTATCATAGTTAAATGCTGACAATTGAATTTGAAGGCTTGGGGCAGACAAGGAAAACACTTTATCACTAAATTGTGAATTGTTTCCTCTATTTTTTTTTTTATTTTGAGACAGAGTCTCACAGTAGTTCCCAGACTGGCCTTATGATACTCATTCTCAGTCTTTGTTGATCTTTGGATTGTGTTCCTCCTTGCTTAGCCTTCCGCATCATTGGAATTATAGTCTGGTACAAGGCCCAGCTAAGAAAATACATTTCTCTTGTTTGTTGTAATTTGTTATTGAAACCCTATAGAACAGTACAAATCAGAACACAAAGTAATCTCAAATTGTGAATGCTGTGTGGGGTGCAAGCCAAAGTTTGTCAGTGTTTGCCTACTCCATGCCATGCATCAATAGTAGAGAAAGCTCATTGCTTCCTGCAATTGCAATAATTTGTAAAGTAGATTTCATCAGACACAAAATAGGATTTGCTGTCCAAGTCTATTGTTGTTAATGACATGCTTTAGAATCTAAAATCTATCTCACCCTGTGGGTTGGAACCCTGTTTGGGGTCAAATGACTCTTTTTCACATGGGTCTCCTAAGATTATCTGAAAACACAGATGTTTACATGATCATTCATAACAGTAGTAAGATTACTGTTATGAAGTATCAAAAATAATTTTATGCATGGGACCACCACAAAATGAGCAACTGTATTAAAAGGTGGCAACATTAGGAAAGTTGAGAATTAGGAAGGTTAGCAGGTAAAGCAGCAACAGTGCTCTACATGTTGTTTTTCAGTGTGGTCTTCACAATAGTGCTTTTGGGATCTGAGAAGTAATTAGATCAGTTCTTCACTCCTCTTAATCCTAGTGAATTACAAGGCGAAAGTAGGAAAGTAGGGCCCAGCAGGCAGTGGTTTGAAAGCTCCTAGGAGGAACACCATGTCTGCTAGGATTTAAGAAGTACTTTCCTAGAGAGTGACATATTTCCCCCCCACCCCCATGATACAAGGAAACTGTTAAGTTATTCCATTCATTCATTTCTTCCTCCCCTCCTTCTTTCTTGCCTTTCCTTCTTTTTCTTTTTGGCTTCTTTACAAATTTATTTATTTATTTTTTTGTCCTGTTCAACACTAGAAAAGCAAGGATCATCTCTAGTGGCATCCTTGCTGGGTAATTATAGGCCAACTTGAAACAAATTAAATGCATTTGTCGTTTGAATGGAGGAAACCTCAAATGACAAAATGCCTCTATTAAGATGGGGCCATGGGCTAGCCTGTAGGGCATTTTCTTAGTTGATGACTGATGGGGAAAGGCCTAGGCCATTGTGGGTAGTGTTAGGCCTGGGCTGGTGGTCCTGAGTTCAATAAGAAATTGGGCTCAGTAAGCCATGAGAAGCAAACCAATAGACAGCATTCCTCAATGGCCTTTGCACCAGCTCCTACCTCCATGTTCTAACCTGTTTCAGCTCCTGTCCTGACTTCTTTGCTGATAAAATGTGATGTAGAAGTGTAATCTGAATAAACCATTTCCTCCCCACATTGTTTTGGGTCATAGTGTTTCATCATTGCAATAGTAACTCTAAGACAGCCTCCATTGTGAGAAGAGCACAATTGCTTTAAGATCTTGGAAATGTTGTGTGGTGGGGCATCCTTCGGGTGGGAATAAGTGGGTCTTGAGGTAGCCCTATTCTCAATTTTCTGAGACAAAACCAGATTGATTTCCAAAGTGGTTGTACAAGTTTACACTCCCACCAGCAATGAAGGAAAGTTGCCCTTTCTCCACATCCTTGAAAGCATGTGTTGTCACTTGAGTTTTTGATCTTAGCCTGGAACCCTACAAGAAGACCATCAAGGCTGGTGGATCTCGATTGAGGGGGGCATACACAAACTGCTGTACCAACCAAGGACAATGCATGCAGTAAGCCTAGACCCTCTATTCAGATCTAGCCAATGGACAGTGTGTTCTACACAGTTGTGTGGAGATTGGGGACTGATTCTGACATGAATTCTGCTGATCCCTATTTGAATACTTCCCCTTGATCAGGAGACTTGGTGACATTCAGAAGAAGGGAAGTAGGGTACTCAGATGAGACCTAATAGGCTGTGATCATATGGTGGGGGAGGTGGTCTCCTTCTGTCACAGGCCTAGGGTAGGGGAATAGGGTAAAAGAGGGAGAGAGGGGGAAATGGGAAGATACAAGTGAGGGAACAACAATTGAGATGTAATTGAATAAAATTAAAAAAAAAGATCTTGGAATTGCATTTAACTTGTTATAATTCAAATTCTATAGCTTTTCCCTGGAAAAGAACTTTTGCTACCAAAGTCTTTTACTGAATGCACTGTTGTTGCTGTCTTTATCTTTTTAAAAACCATGTTTAGCTTTTTGAGGTTATTTAAATTTAAGTATAACATTTCTCTTTTTTCTTACCTCCTTACAAACTCTTCTTCAAAATTTATGGCCTCTTTTTTTTTTGTTCTCTCTCTCTCTCTCTCTCTCTCTCTCTCTCTCTCTCTCTCTCTCTCTCTCTTCTCTCTCTCCTCTTTCTCTTTCTCTCTGCTAAGTATAACATGTTCAGTCTGTATAATGTTTTTCACATGTATGTTTACCATATATTTGGTAACTGTTCATGGTATCTTAAAACTAACTGAAAAATATAGATTTCTTTTAGATATTCTCAGTCCTGATCTCACATATGTGCCTTCAGACCCATCATTTATACAATGCTGGTGTCAGTGTGAGGGCCCTGTTTCACATTAGAAGGATTAGAGCACCACATATGCAAGCCAGTATTTATTTTGTCTTTATTTTAATGAGACAGAATTATCCTTCGTAGTGCAGGCTTGTCTCAGATCCACAGCACCCCTTCTAAGATGTTGGGTTGCAGACATGTGCTGCAACACCTGATTCTGTGCATGCCAGTATATTTTTTCAAGACAGGGTTTCTCTGTGTAGCCTCGGTTGAACTGGTGCTCACTCAGTAGACCAGGTGGGCCTTGAACTCACAGACATCTCTCTGCTTCTGCCTCCCAAGACCTGGGATTAAAGGTGTGCACCACCACCGTCTGGCTGCATGACAGTATTTTTAATTCTACATTTCCAATTATAAGATCATCATGCTTGTATTATAGTAGCTTGAATTAAATATTTATAATATGTGATATCTCATTACAAATAAGTGAAATGCATCATGATTATCATTACAAAAATAGAGAAAATGGGAACACTAAAAATGATCTTGAGCAGTGGCTAACACTTAGTTTTGCAGAGTATTTATAAATAATATGTATTTATTTTATGGAGTATATATTATGTGAGATACTGCACTAATATTCACACTCACTAACTACTTTAATACTTACTAACCATAAAGTATCGGTAATAATATTCCCAATCTGTTTATTAGATGAAACTTTAATAGGACACACCTGACACAGGTGTGATGACCATTCTAATGGGTATATATATTAGAACAAAAATTGAAACCTTCCACCAGCATCCTGGTAATTTAATATTGCTTTTCATTTTCTAAGTAAAATCACTGTTGATAGTTTGCTTCCTATCCTTCCAGACTATCTATTATAGAACATTTATATATATATTCCTTGACTATACATGAATATCAGACTATTACCTATATATTCCATTTTCAAACAGATGAAACAATCAACCATTAAAGAGAAAACTTTTTTTCTTTATTTGGCTTACTGCTTTTGAAATGTCAGACCATTATTGGCTGGCCCTGATACTGTGGGTCTGCTGTGGCACATCATGCATAAGTAAACAGATTCACTTCAAGTTGCAGAAGAGGGAAAGAAGAAGGGTGAAGGGCCCTACTCTATCCTATTGGGCCTCATGTATTAACATTTCTACCACCAGCCTGGGGTGGTTGGGGTAGGCCAAGCTGGGGACCAAGTCTCTATCCCATGGACTTCAGGCATTTCAGACTCAAAAAGTGACTGCCTGGAAGAAGCCAGGTACAAGGCTACAGAACTTGGTGACTATGGTATGGCAGACACACATTTAAATGAAATCAAATTCAAAGTTCTATTTTTCTGAATACTGTGATTTTCTAAAGCAAAGAATCTTCAGGCAAACTTGATCCAGTGGATCAATCTCTTAAATTTCCACAGAAATCAAAGAATCCTGAGTTTGTTTCTGTGTCTGGCATAAAGCTAAGATAAAGCTCTTGTAGGTTGTAAGGCTTACAGTTGGGTGACAATAATTACCTTTCTCCTTCTGTAACATGTGGAATAAAGGTAGAATAAGAATTTACAACTGTGTTTTGTTGTTTGGTTTGCTTTTTGAGACAGGGTTTCTCTGTGTAGCCTTGGCTGTCCTGGACTTGCTTTGTAGAGCAGGCTAGCCTTGAACTTAAAGAGATCTGCCTGCCTTTGAGTCTTGTGATCACAGGCATGTGCCACCTCTCCCAGCTTGCAATTGTATTTTCTAAAGTAAATTTCTAAGGGAGGTCAAAGGTACATGGCCACAAGGAAACTTATGGAATGTTAGTGAAGCTGAGGCTAACTTAAGACTACCTTGGTCTTATACCATCTCCCCATACCCCCAATATGAACATTAAAATCATCCCCGTAAAATGTGCAAAGGCCTTGATAGAATTCGATTGGAGTGTTGAACTTGTAAACTTAATTTGGGAAGTAGAAATTTTGTTTTTCACGAAGTAAAATGATCTTTACAGTTTAAGAACCCTTTTCACAGATCCCAGGGAAATTCTGGATGCTCTTTTTGATCAGTATCATATATAATACTAATAAATAATTCTAATGTATTGGAAAGTTACTAATTATAATTTCTAAACATTTCATTTGTTATCTTGAATTATAACTGGCAATAATAACATGTCGACATTCTAGTGTTAGTCTCTTAATTTTAGATGAAAAGGTAGACTTAAAGTGATTAATTCATTCATTTTATGTGCACTCGTGTAGTTGCATGTGGCTGTGAGCTGCACTGTGCATGCTGGAAATCGAATCCCAGGTCCTCTGGAACATCAGCCAGTGCTCTTAATCACTGAGCTGTCTTTCAAATCTTTATGAATAGGTTAGGTTTATCCATGTCTAGAATGTGACAGGCTTTGCTAGTGAAGGATCAATGTAATTCCAGTATTTGCTTATGTTCTACAAATACTCCACTCTACTTTTTAGGCTTCATTCTCTTAAAATATTCACCAGTAGAGAACCAGAGTGCTATGCTGTTTTTATGTTATGTGCAGTATATTCCTATAACGTTCTGAAAAGACAAGAAAACCTATAGGTTAGTCAATTAATTCTAATAATTACATAGAAGTGGCACAAAGAAAGGATAAGGTTTTTGTTTGTGAGACTTATCTTGCTATTCTAATTTTATTTCCTTCAAAGAGGCTATTATTCTGCTGGGTATATTGATGATTTACTAATACATCACTTTTTACATTTTTGTTTTGCTAGTCTGACAGATTTTTTAAAAGACTTTAAGATGGAAGATTCCACTATAGCACTGTGCCCTAGTTTCATTGCTGGTAGTGTGATAAAATATCCTGGCAAGTATCAACATGGGGAAGCTTGGTTTATTTTAGCTCACCATGAAAGGTTCCTTATGGTTATGGGGAAACCAAGGCAGCAGAAACTGGAAGTAGCTAGTTTAACTGCATGGACAGTCAAGAGCAAAGAAAAATGCATGCATGCACATCTCATATTCGGCTGCCTTTCTTTATTCTTATGTAGTTCTGGACCTCAACAGGAAGGATGCTGTGCACTTTCAGGTTGAGTCTTCTCCTTTAATTAGGACAATCATGACAATCCCTGATAAACATGGATAAGGCCACCGTGGTCTAGAAAATCTCTCATTAAAATTTCCATTCTCAAGTAATTTTACATTGTTTCATGTTACCAAATAAAAGTCACTGTCACATACCGTACATAAATATAGAGTTAATATATTTCTGACAAATAAAGCCTATACATCTCAGTTATAGGATGCCTGAGTAGAAACAAACAGCCTGCCTTCAGTGATCTTTATTGTCTATGGCGAGTTGGATGCCGTGATGACTATCACTCCATGTCAGGGGAGTGCACATCTGCATTGGATTTTTCTTCTGTTCTTTGTTTTAAAAGTCCTGAGTTCTGCTATAGATTTTGGCCTGTCTCATATCCAAGAAGTTCTGGCAGAGCTATTGAAATGATATCTCGGTATATTATCCTTTAATACAATAAGTAGAAAGGGCTGACTGATTTACAGAGCAAATTTTTTTGCATCATTACCCTTCTTGATTATATACAAATAGCTGTTATTTCATTATGTGAAAGAACTATATTGTTTTTCATGTTTATTGTGAATACTTATATTTTTCCTGGCAGTAGAATTAAATCCTACAGACATTTGTATGTCCAGTATTTCAGAAATCCACATGACACTTTTTGTTGAAATCTTTAACTATGACACTTACAACTGAAATGTTGTGCATTTTTTTCTGATGACCAAATCTGTAAAGAACAAGTCTGAGTGTCTATGATTGACCTAGACTAGCTTAATATGGTCATTTTTTCCTTCCAACATGTGTGTTAAAAACTACTTCACATATGCCAAGTTTTATTACTATGGATATTTTACATTCAGAATTTACCTTTTAAGCTGTTCTTTATTTTAATTGAGTGTTATTATAAGATTGGAATTATGAATTATCCTTTCATACAACTCATTCTAGTAGAGTTGGAAATTATAACATTGCCTACTATAGAGTATAACACTACAGTTTGGAAAACACAACCTGGTCCTATTCTTGGCCTTGGTTGAGCCTCCTTTGCCTAACATTGCATCAGGTACATATTAAATTATTGGAAGACTTTAGCATTCTGTACAGATCAGAATTTAGTCTTGTTTCCATTGATATATTAATGATCCTGGGAGAGGGAAGATGAGAGTCAGAAGATCCATTTATAAAGCATTGATGACTGGAAATTTAAAGTAGTTTATTAGAAATAGCAAATTTAATTCCATAATGAGAGAGATGTTAGAAGTACAATATTAATATTCAATATTTCCCTTCATATTTGATTAGATTAACACGTGTCTATGTCCTAACCCTACATAAATAAGGAAAACTATTCATATTTATTTCTAGGATATATAGTATAGAAGTTAAATATTACCCATAATATTTATCTATAATCAACCACACAGGCCTGTAAAATAATTATAATCAGCATTGTTTAAACCAAACAAATTTAAGGGATTGGAGAGATAGCTCAGTGGGTAAGAACACTTATTTTGCAGCCACTAGGACCTGAGGTCATATCCCAGAATTCATAATAAAAGCAAAACAGGACTGCACTTATCTTTAGGCTTTGCACTAGAGACTGATCCTGCAAACACTCTACCTGGGCAGCTTAGCAAAAATTATGAGTTTCTGATTCAATGAGAGACCTTGTCTCAATACAATGAGATGGAGAGCAATAGGAGAAAACATGACAGTTCTGCTCTGGCCTCCTGTGAGTACTCATACTCATGGGCTCTTGTACCTATATATTAAAGTGAATGTAATACACACACACACACACACACACACACACACAGAGAGAGAGAGAGAGAGAGAGAGAGAGAGAGAGAGAGAGAGAGAGAGAGAGAGAGAGAGAGGAAGACACAGAGGGGGAGTAAGAGAGAGAGAAAGAGAGACAGAGACAGAGACAGAGACAGAGACAGAGACAGAGACCGAGACCGAGACCGAGACCGAGACCGAGACAGAGACAGAGACTGAGAGAGAGCCCAAAGACAGGAATAGTGGCATCGGCTGGTAATTCCAACATTTACAGCCTGACTAAGAGGAACATTGGTCATTTGAAGCCCTACTTTAACTAAAGAGTGAGTTCACTGTGAGCCTGGGCTATAGTGTGAAACTCATTCTCACAAAACTAACTAAAAACAGAGCTAGCAAGAGCTAGAGTAAGAGAGAATGGGAATGAAAGGGAAATAGTTCTCAGAGCAGTGCTTATCAACCTTCCTAAAGGTGTGACCCTTTAATACAGTTCCTCATGTTGTGGTGACCCCCACCATATAACTGTAATGTGTCCTCTGTTAAGAAAAATAATTTAAATATCTGATATGCAGGATATCTGATATGTGATTCCCCTAGTCCTTGACCAAAAGGGTGAGAAACACTGCCTTATAAGTGCCTATGTTTGAACACTTGGTCCCCGGTGTTCTAAAATCTTTATAAGGTAGACCCTTGCCATAGAAGTACTTCATATTTTGTTAGATATTTTGTGGCAGCCATAAGAAATGTAATAGGGGAGAGGAAAATGAAAGAATATTGAGGAGAGAGAGAGAGAGACAGAGAGAGAGAGAGAGAGAGAGAGAGAGAGAGAGAGAGAGACAGAGAGACAGAGAAAGAGAGAGAGAGAGAGAGAGAGAGAGAGAGAGAGAGAGAGAGAGAGAGAGAGAGAGAGAGGTCAATGCAAGTGAAAGATGTAGCTAATGTAACATGTGTGGGAAGTACTACAGAGTGTAGAAAGACCTCAAGCAGTTTGCCTTCAAAGCTGGAGCTTGCTTTCTGTATGCCACAACATACCTTTGCCTATTTTTTCCTCTCTGCAACTGATCATCTAACAGGCAATTTTCTTATTTTTTTTCAAAATATAAAAGAAAAGGACCTGTGACTTAAAAGGAAGCATATTTAAATCTATGTCTGTCATATAAAGACAAGTTTAGAGTCATCCAGAAATCTTGTCAAAATGTTCCCAATTCTGGTGGTCTGATTCTCTGCCAAGAATAAAAATATGATTACCCATCTGATCTGTATGGGCATCACAATCTGCCCTGTGATCAAATTAGTTGATTACAGCAAAGTAGAAGCTCCAGTTCACACTCAGCACCATCAGAGAAGTTCCCTCCTCTAGATGACAGCTCTGACTGGCTCTCAGAGATTTCATTTTTACCATGTTTCTTGAAAACATTCAGTTTCTTTATTATGCTAAATGTAAGATTGCTCTTAAAAATCAAATTTCCATGAACTGGTCCATCAAATTTTCCCTTAAAAGTTGGCAACTTTCCTCTCTATTTTTGAGAACAGCTAACCCACACTGCAGACACAGATAAGACAATCTGTGCAGCTCTCTCGGGAAGATAATTTTATCGCTTAGTAACCATCTGGATTGCATCATTGCTAGCTGAATGGACACCAACATATTTTTCTGAATTCTCATGCATGTTAGACAGCACAGGGCTGTTAAGAAAATTATTTACATTATTTCACATGATGTCAAGATCATCGTTTCTGTGTACACCCAGGGACACAAAGTGTGATTCATGAATTCCCAAGTCACTGAGCTCCGACTTACCGGTTTCTCAAGACCTTGGTATCTCAAGGACTGTTATCTCATTATTTACATTTCCAAATTACCCTCACCACTTAATACTTGAATCACTCTCTTTGTTATACCATTTCAGGTATATTTTCAACGATCCTTTCTGTAAGAAATTTATATTCATAACTGTTATTTTTTTAAAAAATTAAGGATTTATTTTTAGGTGCGTGTGTGTGTGTGTGTGTGTGTGTGTGTGTGTGTGTGTGTGCACGCGCGCGCGTGTGTGTGTGTGTGTGTGTGGTTTATTGCAGAGAGGTTATGTTTACATCAGTTCAAGTTCCCAAACAAGCCAGCAGATGACACCAGATTTTGTGGAGAATGAATAATAGAATGTTAGCATGCTGTGAGCCAGCCAAAATTGTGCTAGCAGAACTATGGCCATCTTTAGCAGCAGCAAGACTCATTAACCACCAAGCCAAGCCATATTTGTAGCCCCGCTAGTCAGCTTACATTCAGTCTCTATTGTGCAGTTTATCACTGAGAAGGTTGTTGTAATATTGTGAAGGCCATGTGCTACTTTGACGTTTCTCTTTTCCTCATGTAGTTTGTCTTCTAATCTCAGAATATACTAATTATGCCAAATATAGAGATCAAATTTATTTCTAAGGCCAGAAAGAGTTCATAAAAAGAGATGGACTAATTGATCGAAGTTTGAGTAACAATTTAATTCGACAATTGCCTTTTCTCCTTTGTAATCATTTTTGTTTGCCTCTAATTTTTAACAAGTGTTCGAACATCCAGGGAAGTCATTGAACTACAGTGCACCAGTTCACTGAAGCATTTTATGTGATAATGTTATCTCCCAAAAAAATGAGTCTTTAAAGAAACTATGTGATCATTACCAGTCTAATAAATGCAACACTATGCTATCACATCCCATTGCCATTTGACTTCCTTATTCACTAATGAACACTAAGGGGAAAACATATCCTTGTTCTTATTTTATTTGGAAAGATACCTTAGTGTCATCTGTTTGTATCATATTACAAGTGAGGCATTGCTTTCATTTAAACCATTTAAAATACTTCTTGATAGGAAGCTAAGAAGTAGAATTTGCTTTGTGCTCATCCTCAATGTCGGCAGTATCATGCAGTGGGATGAACCCCTAGCTTGGATGAATAGAAGAGCTGAGCACTGGTATTCATCCCTTTCTGTTTCCTGACTCTGGATATCTTTGACCAGATGCTTTATGTTCCTGCCACCACGCCTCCCCTGTCAGGATAGGCTGTGCCCTCAAACTATTTCTTTCTCAAGTTGTTTTTGACAAGTGCTTTACACAAACAACTCTAATATATTGTTTTTCTTACTTAAATAAGACAAAACTATAAGAAGGTAATTGTTGCGTTACAGTAGTTCTTAAGATAGAAACTCATACCACACAACAGCAATAACAGGCAGAATTTCTGAAAGCAATCATAGAGAACATTGCAGAGAATTTCTCTGTATCCATGCACCCCCTCACTCACACTCATATTTGCGCACATGTGCATGTGTGCACATTCATGTTTGTATATGTGCATCTATCCACACATGCATAATTGGATCACCTCTATTTTTTTTTACTACTTTTTGCATGTGAGCATTGGGAGAAGAGCTGGTGAATACTGGCTGAAGGTACACAAGGGGAAAGTGGAATTAGATTTATTTTTATAATGTTTATCATTAAATACATATGGTGAACTTCAAACAGGCCCATCAGAAGTAGACCAGAAATGATACACCTAGCAGGGCTGGGGTGTAGCTTAATTTATAGGGACTTGCTTCACATGAGTGAAGCTTTTGGTTCGGTCTTCAGTAATACACACAAGAATAAGGACACCATCAGAAACAGTATGCATTTTTGAAACAGTTTTTGTAGACATGGAAAAATGGTGTTTGGGCTAAATGCTTCTAATAATAAAATAGTTCAAATTGAATCTTCTATTAAAGGAAACATGGCCAATAATGCATCAATCCATTCATCAATGTATTCAAGCAATTGCTGACAACGTGATAATGTGTCACTGTGTAGATGATGCCCATGTAAAACTATAGTTAAGGTAGAAAATTTCATATCATATAACAAACATCTCAGTGGAAATTTGAAGATAAAAAGAACTATTTCCACTTAGGGAAAGAAGGAATGATAGTTACAATTTTCTTTATAAAGTAGTCAGCATTTAAATATCATGAAGATTGGCTAGTAAAAAGTATATGTAAAAATATTGTAATAAATCCCAAAGAATACATGGAATACTGAGGGTTTGGTGAAAATTTATAGATGGGAGAAGAGCACTGAGACATGAATTTGGAAAATGTAGAAACTATTGGTCAGATTGCAAATGGCCTGAATATCAGGCTAAGATTTCTGGATAAGAAGATTAATGAATGCTTTTAGAAAGTCTTCCTGTTATTGCTGTTGTGAGGCATATAATGCTAAAAAATAAAATGAAAAAATATAAGAAACAATATTTTATTCTTTTATCATTATAATTTTCCTATTAGTTTCTTAATTAGGATAGTTTTTAAACAAATTAATCAAATAGGTAAAATAAAGTATCACAAAGAGTGTAACACTTTTCAGATAAAGTTAATTGAGGGTGAATTGATAAAACATAAAAGAAACTGAATTAGTGACATTGATGGGAATTTTTTGAATACCCTTGTTCATTTATTTAAATCAATATATTTGAACAGGATTTGTGCAAAGTGTTTATTGAGAGATTTAAACATCTTTTGAGATTTATATATATATACATATACATACACACCACACACACACACACACACACACATATACATATATATGCATATATCTTTACTGTAGAGGTCAGTCTGTGGTAAATGGTAAATTATGTAATCTTGGAGCATCCAATGACAAAAGATTTGCTTTCATGATGAGATTCAGGACATAGCTTTGTACGAAGTTTGGTAATTGGGATGAAGTCGCTGGAAGTTTAAATAACAATTCTACTGCTCTCATAGTTACCTCTCATAATGTGGCCAAAGACTGTCTGCTGTAGGTACTGTCGGAGTTTTAACATTTCCATTGTGTTTACTGAGGTGAAAGTAATTTAAACCCAAATTATCCTCCTTTCTCTAAGCATCTCAAGTCTTTTCAGTTATACAGTGTTAGTTTAGCCCTGAGCCACAATTCCTTTCATCACCTGCATTCTTTCCTCAGAACAATCCCACCTCAATATTGAAATCTCAATGTGGGGTGCCAAAAATGTTAAAGTTATGTTTATAAAATTGTGTTTGTTTCTCAGTTTTTCTTTTAACCCCAAATTACACAAATAATTGAGAATCTTATATTTATTTAATAATAAGCTTCACAACACAATAACTGACCAGTTACTATTCTATTTTTAAACCTCTAAGCTAATCTGGTTTCCTCCCAGCTTATGGAGATACTTGCACTTTGTAGCTTTCCTTGCTCCAGCTCCTCTCTTGATGTCTCTTGGACCTCTGCCCATGGCTGAATGCTCTACTTCCTCCTCTGATTCTTCCTCCCATGGTTTGCAGGAACTCCAGTCCTATTCTCTCCCCTGCTCAATGATCGGATGTAAGCTGCTTTATTGGCATATCAGGGGACAATTTGGGAGCATAATTTATGCAACACCAAGACAGGAGATTCTCAGGACAAGGCTTTCAACCAGATATGAGGGGTACAGAAGTCAGCATTTGAGTTATACACTAACCTTATGCCTGTGTGTATGTATGTATGTATGTATGTATGTATGTATGTATGTATGTATGTAAAGCTTTAAAAAGTTATATCTTTCATTTTTGAAGTTATAATGTAATTATATAATTACCCATTTCTTTTGTTCCTCAAAACCTTCAGATATATCCTTTTCAAATGCAAAGCTTCTTTTTTCATTAATTGTTGTTATTATTTGTCTGAGTGAATATGTGTGTGTGTGTGTGTGTGTGTGTGTGTGTGTGTATGTGTTTTCAGGGATGACCATTTGGAATATTGTTTTTAAAAAGCTTCTAGGGTTCAATTGGTTAAATGCACTTGGTTCCCTTGCAGAAGACCCAGGTTCAGATTTTAGCACTCAGTTCCAGAAGGTCAGCGCAACCTCGTCTGATCTCTGTGGGTACTGAGCACTCATGTAGTATAGATACATAGATGCAAGCAAACATTCATACATAGAGAATCAATAAATTAAAAAACATCTTTTATAAAAACTTTCTAAAGTAACAGACTTGCATGTTTTCTTTCTAAGATCTTTAGTGTTATTTATCCCTCCCTCGTCATCTCTTTGTGCTCTTTTCCTACACCTTTATACACTTACACCTCTTGCCAATTCTGTTACTTTATTTCTTTGTACCATATTCTGTCTCTCGTAACTCTCCATGACACCTTCTAGCTTTTTGGATTCTGTGGGTGCTCCAATTTAAACACACAAATATAAAGATTGAAAGGTAGGATGGAGAGAGAACATGGAGAGACAGACAACATGTAACCTTTCTGTTTCTGGCTTAAGTCATTCAGTTTGATTGTTTCTAGTTCCATTCTTTGCCAGCAAGTTTCATAACTTTCTTTTTCTCTACAGCTGAATAAAATCTCATTGTGTGTACAACATTAACCACTCAGTCCACTCATGTACATCTAGGCTGTTTCCATTTTCTAGCTATGGGAATTTAAAAAATGGCTTCTAAATTGATGGCACAGTGCAATTGCCTTTTGAGATTTCAAGTTATGAGTTCCATGCCACAATTCTAGACCTATTAAATCAGAACTGTGGAAAATAATCACGGAATTTAGGAGCACTTCAATGAGTAACGAAAGACTGCCATTCAAATCGCCATCCTCACTGCTGGCTTTTAGAAGCTTTCCATGTTGTCTGGTTGAATTACTCTAAATTACTTTCTTCAATTTTTGTTTAATCTTATAATGTCTAACTTCAAATGAGAACTTGCCTATTGACTTATACACACCTAAAGATATATGATGTGCATTAAAGTGAGTAATGGGCAGACCTTCTCCACTCTCTCTGTCTCTTCAAACCCTATCCCTCAGGCTCATCACTAGCAATGCAAAAGGACACCAGCTGCAGCCTTCTTTCCCTCTTCTTGTCCACATCTCTTTTAGATCCCACAGACCACCTCCTCTTGCTCACCTTCATCAAACATTTGCTGTTTCCTAGCCCCTAACTCAAGTGGAGATCCCCTTGTCAACCACAGGCCATGCAACAAATCACAAATGAGGCCTCCCTTCTCTCCCTACTCACATCTCTTATGGATCCCACTAACAATCCCCTCCTGGCCTTTCTCCTCTCACTAGTTGTGACATCTTAGCCTCCACTACCAGGAGACATTTCCTGGAAAGACAATATAGCCAAGAGGACCAGGAAAATATGTAACACAAACTCATCACAGTCTCTGAAAATACAGAGAGGAAACTAACCATGGAACAAAACACCAACCCAAAAAACACAAAGAAATCAGCTCTGAGATCTACAATCACCCTAAACCCAGATGAATGGCCGCAGACTAAGAAGACAATCAATAATAATAAAGACAGTGTGTCTCCATGAAAGACTAACTGTCTTACCAAAGAGACCTTGAAATATTCCAACATAGCAGAAGTATAAGTAAAGTAAGTATAAGTATAAGTAAAACCAACTATATGAAGATAATAGAGGTCCTCAAAGAGGAAATGAAAAAAAAATCCCTTAAAGAACTTGAGGAAAATTCAAACAAATAATGGAGAAAATGAATAAAATTATTGAAAATCTGAAAATTAAAATAGAAACAACAACAACAACAAAACCAAACCAAACCAAATACAAAATGAAGGAATTCTAGAAATAGGAAATATAGGTATGTGATTAGGAATATAGGCAAGCATCATTAATATAATACAAGAGATGGAAGAGAGAATCTCAGTCACTGAAGACATGGTAGAAGAAATAGATATATGAATCAAAGAAATGCTAAATCTAAGAAATTTCTGACACAAAACATTCAAGAAAGTTGAGACAAAATGAGAAGACAAAACCTAATACTCAAAATAGAAGGAAAAAAATTCTACCTCAAATGCCCAGAAAGTATTTTTAGCAATATCACAGAAAAACCTTTCCTAATCCAAAAAAGGAGGTGCCTATAAAGGTATAAGAAGCATACAGACCATCAAATAGATTGGACCAGTGGATAAATTCCATTTGCCACATAATAATCAAAACATTAAAGATACTGAACAAAGAAAGGATATTAAAAGCTGGAAGGTAAAAAAAGCAAGTAACATGTAAAGGAAGACCTATTAGTATAACACATGACTTCTCAGTGGATGCTCTAAAAGCTAGAAGGACCTTAACAAATGTGCTACAAACTCTAAGAAACCACAGCTGTCAGCCCACACTACAATACCCAGCAAAACTTTCAATCGTCATAGATGAAGACAATAAGATTTTCAATAATAAGGACAAATTCATAAAGAGATTAACTACACCCAGGAAAACACAAAAAATAATCTCACATAAACAAAATCAAAACATGAGAAGCATGTGGGTGTGTATACACACCGAACCTCCTCCCAACCACCACTACCACCACACCACCACCAAGAACAACAAGAACAACAACAAAAACAAGTAGCAGGATTAAAAACATCATTGGTCATCAATATTTCTTAATGTCAATGGACTCAGTTTCCCATTAAAAAGACAAACTAGAATGGAAGTGAAAACAGGATCCACTATCCTGCTATATTGAAAACACACACCAATACATCTCAATATCAAAGACAGACATTAGCATAAAGGCTTAGAAAAATACATTAGAAGAAAATGGACCTATGATATAGCCATTTTAATACCTAACAAGTTAAAATTCAAACCAAAACTAATCAAAAGAGATATGTGATGACATTACATGTTTAACAAAGGAAAATCTCACAAAGAAGACATTTGAATTTTTAGTATCTTTGTCTCAAACACAAAGGCACCAAAGTTTCCAAAAGAAATATTACAGCTTTAATTGCATTTTGACTCTTGCACACTGGTAGTGGGAGACTTCAATAACCCACTCTCACCAATGGACAGGTCATCCAGACAAAAACTAAACAGAGAAATACTAGAGCCAACAGATACCCAAACCAAATAGATATAACAGATATCAGATATTTACAGAACATTTCACCCAAACACAAAAGAGTATTGCTTCTAATCAGCACCTCTTGGAGCTTTCTCCAAGACTGTCTAAGATTGTAGTATGGTCCTCAAGTTAAACCAGACATTGATTGGCCACTTTCACAGCTTCTTCACCACCATTGTTCCTGCACATGTTGCAGGCAGGACATATTGTAAGTTGAAGATTTTGTATCTGGGTTGGTGTCTACTTGTAGAGTGACTATGCTCAATAACACAATTGACAACTCTTGCTGGTGAGGATGTGGAACAAAGGGAACACTCATTTTCCCTTTGCTGGTGGAAGTGCATACTTATATAATCACTATGGAAATCAATATAATGGCTCCTCAGAGTGTAGGGAATCAATCTCAAGATCCAGCTATACCACTCTTGAGTATATACCTAAAGAACTCCCCATCCTGCCACAAGGACATTTGCTCAACCATGCAGCTTTATTCATAATAACAAGAAACTGGAAACAATCTAAATGTCTCTCAACTGAAGAATGAATGAAGAAAATATGCTACATTTACACAGTGGAGTAGTATGCAGCTGTTAAAATAACACCATGGAATTTGCAGGTAGTAATGGAACTAGAAAAGAATCATTCTGAGTGAAGTAACCCAGACACTGAAAGACAAATACTGTATATATTCACATATAAGTATATAAATGATAACCTAGCTACAATCCATAAACTTAGAGATCTTAGGTAAGGAGGAAAGTTCTATATAGGGAAGCATGGATCTTCCTGGGAAGGGGAAATAGAATAGATTTTGTGGGTGGACTGAGTTTGGGTTGGTATAGGATCAGAAGAGATAAAGTGAGGGAGATATGCTAGAGGGAAAAGTGTGGGGAGAGATGGCTTGGAATTAGAGGGGGAGATTTAGGCTAGATGTAAAAGCAGTGCAGTGGAAACTTCTTGGAATCTATGGAAAGTGATCTTAATGAGGACTCCTAGACATGGGGGATGACGAGTCTTCAGTCTCTTGTAGCCAGGCAAGGATTCCAGTGGTGGGACTTGATTGCATTTGGTTGAATTGTTGGACAAAGATGTCCTGTGGAGAACCCCAAACAACTCAGGTTGATGCTAGGACAGAGGGTTGTTTTCTGAAAACTGATGGTGTAGCCCCCACTCCTTAGGTGAACATTGACATAGCTCATTGAGCAGGGAGAGTTGAGCTGGTATGTACATGGAGCCTTCACTCCTATATTCTCATCTGATTGAAGAGGAAAAGTACTCTTCAGGATAGCAAAAGAGAAACATGGACACCAACCCAGCCACAAAATCTTTGATCAATAATCAATCCTGCCTGCCATGTGTCCTGGAGCAACAGTGGTGCAAAACTTTTGGGAGTCCAATGTCCAATTTAACTTGAGACCAATCCCACAAGAGGGAGCCTATGTTGGAGACTGCTTGGATGGTGAGGAACTGGAGGCTGGAAAGCTCAAAGACCTAGGATAGAACCAATACCACTGGCAATAAACAAAACAAAACAAAACAAAACAAAACAAAACAAAACAAAAGCAATGAAATGATTCTTAATGATATTCTGCTATACTCATAGATGAGTGTGTTGTCCACTTATTTTCAGAGAGGCATTTTCTCTGGGCTGCAGATAGGGATGAAAAAGGAACAGATACAGAGAACTACTGCAGAGAGAGAGGGGGGGGGGAGGGAGGGAAGGAGAGAGAGAGAGAGAGAGAGAGAGAGAGAGAGAGAGAGAGAGAGAGAGAGAGAGAGAGAGACCCTCCTTTTGCAGCTCTAGGAGTTTCCTGCAAGAGGAGGAGGAAAGACTGTAGGAGTTAGAGGGGATGGAGGACACCAGGAGAACGTGGCCACTGAGGGAACTAAGCAGGAGAATATAGAATCACAGAGCCTGAACTGAAAAATACTAGGCCTGCATGGATCCACACCAGGTCCCTTGCATACATGATATCACATTTAACTTAGTGTTTTATTTGTTTTTGAAATGTACATTATATTACTACACAGTGGAAGGCATTGTGTCCCTGATATTTCTTTTGCCTGTTCTCGGAACTCTTCTCTTCCTGTTGTATTGCCTTGTCCAGCTTCAGTTTGAGGGCTTTTGCCCTAGTTAGTTGTTATTTAGTGGAAGCTGCCTTTTTAATGGGAGATGGAAGGGGGAGTAAGTAGGGGAGAAGGGATGTGGGAGAGGGCAGGAAGAGCGGAGTGAGGGGAAACTCTGTTTGGGATGTATTGTATGAAAGAAGACTTTATTTTTGACTTTAAAAATTGAATAAAGGTAAAATAAATATAGGAAAGAGTTTTGATTTTCGTCTTTCTCTTATGGAAGGCATTGTTCACTCATTTTGCCCGTATTTGTCACTGAGTTGTTTTCTATTTCCCATTGGCTTATGCTTTCCCCCCACTGGATAATTATCTTTTGTTGGTTATACATATGAAAAATATATCCTTTTGTGTTGTGTGTGTTTTAGTATAAAAAAATTGAATAAAGGTATTTATGGTAAAAATAATAGTAAATAGAATTTGATCACTCATGTTTATATGGAATAATACGTGATATGACATCTGATTAGTGACATCTTATCGGATCGTCTTTGAATGACAGGACAGAATTGTTGAATATGTCAGAATTGAATATAAGGAGACCAGTAAGCTGTTCTTCAATGCATAATTGTGATTAGGAAAATTTAGCTTTCTTACACTTAGTTGTTTAATGATAAAAATCAAAAGATATAGAACAAGGAAATAACAAAGCAAAAATCACTTATTTGTTATGCAAATACAGGTGAATTCAAGTGATTAAAAACTAGGTGACTCTAATAAGACTTTTCCAAAGTCAAAAAGTGTAGAGTTTTATTTTGATTAATAGGGTATTTTAGCTCGAGTATTGATTAGCAATAACAGTGTATAGCACTGAAAGTTAAAGTTTATTTATTCTCTGACTTTGTTCATTTCATATAAAAATATCATTGGTTTGTTAAAAGTGCTTTACTGCCTATTTATTAATTAAACATGATGTGAGTTTGTGCCAGAAATGGATATTACAGGGCTTGGGAAAACATTTTAATTTTGAAGTTTCTGATGGGTTCCATAATTACCACAGATACTTTCCTGTCTCTGTCTAACATTAATAGTGCGAGTCCCCAATTATAATGATGATAAAGTAAAATCATTCTAGTCATTTAAGGAAGGAAGTACAGCTGGCCATTATTAAAGATGAGAACAAGGGACAATAATTATGAAAGCTCTAAAGCTTAAAACAAAGTATTAAAGTGGTTATGCTATAAATCATGCCAGAGAAATTGCTTTTCTCCATACAAGCCAAACACCACAAGAAGAATAAGAATGAAATTCTTTATTATTGAGTATTTGGACTGCACCATGCCAACTGAATTTGTCATGTTCTTGACAAATCGAAATCAGAAAACTTGATTTAAA
This sequence comes from Acomys minous, assembly GCF_964271855.1. NCBI lineage: Eukaryota > Metazoa > Chordata > Mammalia > Rodentia > Muridae > Acomys > Acomys minous. Next base: position 125,441,037 of record NC_140483.1, read on the forward strand.
AAATGCCTAGTGACTGACTATAAATGTTTATGTCTGCAAGGAAATCATGCAGATGTTGTTAATTTCACCTTCCATGGAGATGAAGCTTAATAGGAAGACATAAGAGTAAATTAGAATGTTTTAAATACAAAATTTGAGTTGAAGTACTTTTTTTAGAAGAAGAAATTAAGACAAATGACATACGATTTCTTGACCACAGCCTTTAAAAAAGTATCTAGTATAAGTGATTACAACAAATCAGAGCAAAAAACCAGAATCAAAACCATTTTATGTTATCTTCCACTACATAGATATATTTACCACTATTATTATTATTATTATTATAAACCATATTTATAGTTTCACATGTAAAACACTCTTGTCATATATTCTTGACAAAAGGAAACCAAATTCCCACAGCTTTAAAGCATATTTGTTGTCAGTGTGTTCTTGCAGAACCATGAAACAGAATATTAGGTCCTAAAGATACCCAGATGCAAAGCAATAAAAAAATATTGAAACAGGTAACCAAGGGGAGCTTTTAAGTTTTATAAATGTAATTAGAACAAACTGATTTTATTTGCAAAAGCACAAAGTACACTTCGTAGTAACATAAAAAAATCATTGGCAAATAAAGATGAAACGCACTGCTGTTTATCTCTGACCTTCCCTTGAAAATAAAACTCTCAACATGACAGCAACAGTAGAAATAGAGCAATGGCACATTTGGCATGAAATATCATCAATGGAGACTGTGTTCACCATCTATGTCTTGCTGAAAGAAGTAAGCTGATAAAAATTCAGAACCTGATTTGACTTATTTGAAAATGGATAATTCAAAAAATTAAGAAAAAATGCCAGTGGAAGAAGTTATTAACATCAATATTGTTCTAAATTTTCTTCCTTCTGGATGACAATACAAAGAAGTTAAAATCATCCAGAATAAGGTGTTTTTTTTTTAATCCCGAACTTTCAAGTCACTTTTAAAATGGGGGTTAATTTCCTTTTGTCCTGAATTTAGCAGCCCCTGTGCTTCTGCATGACAATATTATCTCAGTCCTGTGGCCCTACATCCAGTGGACTTTCCTAGTGTAGTCCTTAACCCAGCACCAGCATATTCAGAGACCTTCAAGAGATGAAGATTCCCATCTCTGCCTCAGTACCACTGTCACCACGAGTTTATTCTGATACCCCATACTTTGGAGAACAAATGTTCGGTGTCATATTGTAGATGGTGATATTTCAGTAAGGTCTATGTCTGTCCTGTGAATTGGATGTGATCAACCACATAAGAAAAATATGTTTTATAATCTATGGATCAATGAATTTATGTATATTGTTGGTGAATAATGAGAAGGAAGAATATCTCAGTTAGATCTGTCTTCTTCATAACAGTATTTCAATTTTATAAAAAGGAATCAAAAGTCAGTAAATACTTGTAACTAGTTTTGCTTCTGAAACCAGTTTGAGATGCATACCATGAGAGGAAGCCTACTCCTGACACTATTAATGATATTCTATTATACTTGTAGACAAGAGCCTATCATAATTGTCATCAGGGAGGCTTCACTCAGCAACTGATGGAAACAGATGCAGAGAACTATAGCCAAACATTAGCTGGAAAGTGGGTAACCCTATAGAAGAGGCAGAGGAAGGATTGAAGGAGCCAGACAGGTCAAGACATCAAGAGAAAATCTACAGAATCAACTAACCTGGGCTCCTAGGAGTTCACAGATACGGAAGCAAGAGAGCATGCATGGGATGTACCTATGCTCTCTGCACATATGTAACCTTTGTGCAGCTTGGTCTTCATGTGGGGCTGTCTCTGACTCTGTTGCCTGTTTTTGGATCACTTTCTACTAACTGGGTTGGATTATCTAGCCTCAATAGAAAAAGATAAGCCTAATCTTACTGCAACTTGATATTCCCAGGCTAGTTGATATCCATGGGAGGCCTCCACTTTCTAAGGAAAAAAGGAGGAAGGGTGGATGGGAGGAGGTATAGTGAAAGGGAGAGACTAGGAGAAGAGAAGGGAGGGAAAGCTACAATAGGGATGTAAAATAATTAACAAATAATAATACATTAACAATAAATAATTAAGAAACAAGTTTTTGTTTGTTTGTTTGTTTGTTTGCTTTTTGAGACAAGGTCTCTCTGTGTAACCATGGCTTTCCTAGAACTCACTATATAGACCAGGCTGACTTCAAACTCAGAGATCCTTTTGTCCCAAGGGCTGAGATTAAAGCTGTGTGCCACTATCACCCAACTCATTTTAAGTCTTTAACTAAGCATACAAGGGCCAGGGAGCCAACTAGAGGCCAGAACAAGATTCTATTAACATTAATATTTACTTTTTACCTTTTCAAATGTGACAGGCAAGTTTCTTTGTTTAAACACACACACACACACACACACACACACACACACACACACACACACATATACACATATACACATACACAAATGCATGCAAGAATGCATGCATACACATCAATGGAAATGACCCAGAAATTTGTTAGAAGACTTAGGATAAACATTTTGAGACGCTGGCACAGGAAACCTATACATTGAAACAAAATTTTACACAGGATTCCCAAAGCATAGGCAACAAAAGCTAAAACAGACAAATGTAATTGCTCTAATCTAAAAACGCTTCTCCCTAGAAAAGATAACAATCAACGTCATTCCTATAGACATATCCTACAGAATGGGATATTTTCAAATACTACATTTGATACAGCTGGCCATCCAGAATATATAAGAAACTCAAGTAGAAGATACTAATAAGCAAATAATTCAACAGAAAATAAAAACAAAGTGTCCACTTTCACTAATCACCAAAGATGTGTAAGATAAATCCGCTTGGAGATACCTTCTCACTCTAGTAAGAATGACCATGATTGAGAAGTCTAGGTGGCAAAAATGAAAATGATGAGAGGAACTCACATACTTTTAATGGGAATGTTAATTCATATAGAAATTACATATGAGATTTCTGAAAAAAACTAAAAATAGAACTTTCATATGACTCAGCAATTCTACCATTAAATAGATCCACAAAGTGATCAGTTACTGAACCACATGGTATTGCTCATGACATCATACCCAAATGACACTTGAAATCTCAGGTTTGTTGTATTATTAGTCACAATGGTCAAAATATAGAGTTGACCAGATGCCCTTTGGCAGATCAATTAATAAAATGCAGTATGTATACACAGCATGATATTAATTGGCCATGAAAAATGAGTAATCCTTTTATTTGCAGCTAATAAGACACAAGAAGATAATTTTATCTTGAACTAAACAAGCAATGCATAGATATAAAAAATACCACAAGTCCTCTTAATTCAAGGAAATCAATGTTTTTTTTTTTGTTTTTTTTATTTTTTTAGCAACTATTTAGGAATATTTATGTTTTTTTTAAATTAGTTTATTCATATTACATCTAGATTGTTAGCCCTTCCCCTGTTTCCTCCCATTCCTCCCTCCCTCCCACTTCCCCCCTTCTCCCCTCCCCTATGTCTGTGATTGAGGGAGACTTCTTCCCCCTATGTATGCTCTAAGATTATCGAGTCTCTTCTTGGTAACTTGCTATCCTTCTTCTGAGTGCCACCAGGCCTCCCCATCCAGGGGACATGGTCAAAAAAGGGGCACCAGAGTTCACGTGAGAATCAGATCTCACTCTCCACTCAACAGTGGAGAATATCGTGTTCGTCGGCTAGGTCTTGGTAGGGGTTCGAAGTTTACTGCCTATTTTTCCTTGGCTGGTGCCTTAGTTTGAGGAGGACCCCAGGACCCAGATCTGCCTGTCATAAAGTTCTTCTTGTAGATTAAGGAAATCAATGTTAATCTTTTATAGAATAGAACAATAACATATATATATATATATATATATATATATATATATATATATATATATATATATCAAGTAAAGAAGAGAGATGTCAGAGAAAAACTGGGGTATTTTAGGGATTAGGAAGGATTTTAGGAAGAAGAAGTAGCATTGAGGGCAGAAGGGTGAATGGATATTGTTGGAATATTAAGGAGATACACTTTTATTGGGAATATATGGACAAACACCCAGTACTCCAAATAGATCACTGAGGACAAACCAAAGCAATGAGTTCACCCAAGTCTAATTTAATGAATTAATGAATTTATTGGATTACAAAACTGCCACTAAACGTTCTCACACCATCATAAAAGCGGTATTATGGAGTACTACTTTCAGCCAACTTTCTACTTTCTTTAAACTCTAGCATCTCCCAAGATCATTTTCAGCTCTTGGGAGGTAGTAGGAGACCATAACGACTGGAATCCAAGGGAAGGGTATTGTGACTTTCCTCTCCTTTGTTATCAGAGTATTAATAGCTTATTTCTGTGATCACAGACAAAGCTATTATTATTATTGCATTGCCATTGGTTATTATATTATATTCAGTTCTACATTTTGAAAAAAAGAAGCTTATTTGATGAAAGGTGAGATCTGGTGCTTAACTACAGACATAAGGATAAGTATTTAGAAGGGAGGTGAAAACTGTATTAATTCAGCAAAATAGAACTAGTACATTCTCCTTTAGGGTCTACAGTCTCTCTACACATAGGTTTTTACCTATGTTTATAGTACAAGGCATGCATTCTTTCCTACTGAGAATGTCTTAAGTCCAATTAGATAGCTGTTGGTTACACCCAAGATAACAATGTTACTGTTGGGTTATCTTTTTGGCCAATCCTTCTTGTTCACAGGCTATGCACGGGAGGTTTATTGATTTATTTTTATTGTTTAATAGCTTATATAACACCTTCCACTACTATGAGAGCTAGCCTGCAGGAAGGAAGGAAGTCCAATGTTTGATTCTAGGTAGATCCTTTAGTTAAAGAAAATGAAACCCCCACTATACTTTCAAAGGGATGCCTGTAAGGAAGTTTAAGACACATGGAAAGATTATTGACTTCTCTTGCAAAAAATATGCATTGTTGAGATTAGAGAACACTTGTCTTAGGTTGAATAGGTTGTTACAGGAAAATGTCACCAAGTGGGTGTCTTATGCAAAACAGAAATTTAATTGTCACAGTTCTAGCAGCTAAAAGTCTGACAACAGAGAGCCAGAAAATCTAGGTTCTTTGGGAGAGCTCTCCTTGATTTTTATTATGAGGGCACTAATAGACTTCATTTTTATTACCTCATCATCTCCCAAAGTCCCAACATCCAGATATTATCATAGTGAGATTACATTTCACCATATAAATTTCGGAGGGAACATACAGATTCAGTCATTCCTTTTTGTGTTGAGTTTAGCTTTTTTCTACCTCTGAGCTATTTTAATAACTTTGTAATTTGTAGATAAGTGATAGTGATACCTGCTACCAAACAGAAATAAAAACTAACTCATCAATTCCAATTTGTGCTGTCTGCATATGTCTGGATGTGGTGTCATCCACTGGAGCTTCGTCAGCCTACCAGGAAACACATCCTTAAAGAAACTGACTGCTGTTTGCTTGCAAGACCTCAGCTGTTGATAACTCCTCAGGGAGGACCAGACTCTCATGAACCCCTTTCTATTCAATGCTAACATAGTTATAGGATTGATATTGTGCATGTCCTGCACAAGCAACCACCGCATCTGTGAATTCACAGTTAATATTTCCAGGAGATACTGTTTTGTTACAGTCTTCCCCAACCTCTGTATATTATGTCTTCATCTCCTAGTAGAAGATACTCCCTGAGTCGTGAAGAAGGGGTATAGTACAAAAATCTAGTTAGTGGCTGCACATACCACTGATATTTATTCTCTGTACTTTGTCCAGTTGTGAGCTTCTGTGTTAACCACCATCCACTACACAGTAAAATTCTCTGATGAGGTCTGAGAGCTGACCCAATTGACAGCAGTTTGAGGCTGTCAATTTAGCAGAATAATAATAGTACATCTGTTCCTGGGGCCTGTGGGCTTCCTAATCAGTAACAGTACCAAGCAAAGTTTTCTCCTGTGGCTAGGGCCATTAATTCAATCAAAAAATGCTTGGTTACCCTATTACATTTGTGCCACTACTGGACTCATGGGCATATCTTGTTATACCAGTCCATGATTACAGCTCAACAGGGTTCATAGCTGAGTAAGACTTTTTTTTTTTTTTTTTTTTTTTTTTTTTTACTTCCCCCAGCAGCTTTCAGCATCTTCCATTATGATGAAAGCTGACCAGCAGCTAGACATCTCCTTGGTAAGTGCAAGCTTGATTTTGCCATGTTTTGTGATCATCCTGTGTGGTTTCTGGGACATCTCTGATCAACAACTTACAGGGAGGTACCCCACATGTGACACTAGGCTTTTTATTTATTAAACTATCTTATATGAACACACACACAGACACACACATACACAACACACCCACACAGACACACACACACACACACACACACACACACACACACACACACACAGAGTTTATAAAGTAGTAGGCTTTCATTTGGCTTTTCAAGCATTCTTAATTATCCTTCCCCTGACATCTTCCTATGCCTATCACATCTCTCTTGCCACTTAAGCCCTCTCCCCATTATTCTCCATTTACTTAATGTATCCCATTCATATCACCTATTACCCTCCTTCTGTTAAAATATTTTTCTTTTTCCTGACCAATGGACTCTTTCTAGTTTTTAGATAGTTACTGAAAATTGAACACAAATTTAAAGATTATCTTTTTTTTATATTGATCGTATACAGACAGATCTTTTCTGTGAAAAATTGTAGAAGTGGAGACATAGATGGTATATAATCTTTCTCAGAATATGGAGAGGTGTGTATCAATAATAATTAAGCTATACATCACAAGAAAGATCTGTACAAATTGTTGGAATTTATATATTGGCATGAGATGAGAAGAAAGGCAGAAGACAGTTGCCTCGAGGCTAGAATATAGACCTAGTGTTGAGAGCTTAGAAAAAAAAAAACAACAAAAGTTTTGGTGTCCTGTGCTAGTAAGTGTTTGTCAACTTGATAAAACTAGAGTCACAATCTCAATTCAGAAATTGCCTCTATCAGATATGTCTATGGGGATATCTATGGGCCATTTATCAATTGCTAATCGATAGAATTGAGGCCTCGATGGGTAGTGTCATCCTCAGGAATGCAGGCCTGTGTTGTATAAGGAAAGTAGCCGATGAAGCCAGAGCAGAGTAAGCCGATAAGTAGTGTTCCTCTGTGCTCTCTGCTTCTGTCCCTGGCTACAGGCTAGTGTTAGTCTTCCTTTGAATTTTTGTCCTGGCTTCCCATGATGATAGACTATAACATTGAACTTTTTCCTCTCCAAATTGCTTTTGGTTATGGTGTTTATCTTCCCGACACAATAGGAAACTAGCACATAGGGAAAGTAAGAGAGAGGTCATCTGAGGTACCTGTTGGGCTGTATATAAAAGCCACATTGTTATTCTATTCAGAATTTAGAGGTGAATTGCTTAATTAGAAAAATGTCTCTGTAAGATATTTTTGCTTTCATGACCTAAATGTTAAATTTGACAAGTGCAGACAATCTTTTCTGGAGATCCAAAACTATTAGGACTAGGTCATAACTTTCATCAAGCTGAATAAATACACTCTGTTCAAGTGAAAACTTGTTTTGCCTTGCCCCCTCCATTTCAATATAATCAATGCAGAGTGTTGAAAGCTAAATATCTAATCTGTGATTCCTCGTGAGTCATTTATTTTGTTTACAGGTGACATATTCATTGATAAGAAATGATTTTCAAGCTGCTATGGTACTTCAGTTGGCTACATGTATTTGGATAAAGGCCATCTTGTGATTGCTATTATATGTGCTATATATTTCTATCTATCATATTTGTCTATCTTTCATCTTACTCTCATCTCTCTCATTTATCTACCATCTATCTATCTATCTATCTATCTATCTATCTATCTATCTATCTATCTTCTATCATCCATCTATCATTTATCTATATATCATCTATCTATCTATCTATCTATCTATCTATCTATCTATCTATCTATCTATCTATCTTCATCATCATCTAGCTACATATCATCTTTCTTTGTCTGTCTTTGTCTCTCTGTATGTTCCCTTTCATCTCCTCTCCCCTCCCCTCCTTTCCTTTCCTTTCCCCTCCCCTCCTTTCCTTTCCTCTCCTCTTCCCTCCCCTCCCCTCCTCTCCTTTCCTTTCCTCTCCTCTCCCCTCCCCTCCTCTCCTTTCCTTTCCTCTTCTCTCCCCTCCCGTCCTCTCCTCTCCTTTCCTCTCCTCTCCCCTCCCCTCCTCTTCCCTTCCCTCCTCTCCTCTCCTGTCCCCTCCCCTCCTCTTCCCTTCCCTCCTCTCCTCTCCTGTCCCCTCCCCTCCTCTTCCCTTCCCTCCTCTCCTCTCCTGTCCCCTCCCCTCCTCTCCTTTCCTTTCCTCTCCTCTCCCCTCCCCTCCTCTCCTTTCCTCTCCTCTCCCCTCCCCTCCTCTCCTTTCCTCTCCTCTCCCCTCCCCTCCTCTCCTTTCCTCTCCTCTCCCCTCCCCTCCTCTCCTTTCCTCTCCTCTCCCCTCCCCTCCTCTCCTTTCCTTTCCTCTCCTCTCCCCTCCCCTCCTCTCCTTTCCTCTCCTCTCCCCTCCCCTCCTCTCCTTTCCTCTCCTCTCCCCTCCCCTCCTCTCCTTTCCTCTCCTCTCCCCTCCCCTCCTCTCCTTTCCTCTCCTCTCCCCTCCCCTCCTCTTCCCTTCCCTCCTCTCCTCTCCTGTCCCCTCCCCTCCTCTCCTTTCCTTTCCTCTCCTCTCCCCTCCCCTCCTCTCCTTTCCTTTCCTCTCCTCTCCCCTCCCGTCCTCTCCTTTCCTTTCCTCTCCTCTCCCCTCCTCTCCTCTCCTGTCCCCTCCCCTCCTCTTCCCTTCCCTCCTCTCCTCTCCTGTCCCCTCCCCTCCTCTCTTTTCCTTTCCTCTCCTCTCCCCTCCCCTCCCCTCCTTCCCTTTTCTCTCCTCTCCCCTTCCTTTCCCTCAATTCCCATTCCTTGCTCTAGTCTTGCTTTTAAATAAAAATAAGACCAAAAATGCAACATTTATCTTTTTATGTCTGACTTATTTTACTGAGCTGGTGGCTTCTAGGTCAATCCATTTTCTTGGAAGTTGCGCAATTTAATTACTTATGGCTGGGTAAAACTCCATTGTTCTTATACAATATATTATATTTGTATACTCATAGGTTGATGGGCATAAAGGCAGGTGTCCAATAACCATTTAATAATTTGACTGTTGTGAATAGTAAACATAGATTTATAAGTAACTTTGTGGGATGTTGACTGAGAATCTATCAGGTATTTATTCAGGAGTAGAAGAGATAGGGCCTATGGTAAATTTATTTTATTTTACTTTATTTTTGAGGAACTTCCATATTGGTTTCTATTGTGGCAACATCAGCTTTTCTTTCTACCAAAAGTGTATTGGGGTACCCTTTTTTCTGGTATCTTCACCAGCCTTTGCTCCCTGATTTCATGAAATAGAACCACAATGCTGTTGTACATTGTGCTCTTCCAATGGCTAATGACTCTGAACAATTTTTCATCTTTTATTTACCACTTAAACATTGTATTTTTTAAACTCTCTATTTTATTAGCTTATTATTCAATGAATTTTTTGTTGGATTTTGTTCTTAGTTTTTAAGGGTTTTTAAATATACGTTTTAATATTAATGCTCCATCTGGTATATTAGCTAGAAAAATTTTATCCCAAATTTCAAGGCTGTCTCCAGCCAGTTGGCTTTGTTAATTTAATGTAATTCCATTAGTCAGTTTTTAATTTTATTTTCCAAGTTACTGGAGTCAATTTCAGACACTCTTTTTTCATATATATATACATACATATACACATACATACACAGTTTAAGGTCTTTGGACAGTTCAAAATTTATTTTTATGCAAGATGAGACATATAGACTCAGAGTCAGCTATCTAGTGTGAATACCTAGACCTATAAGAATGATTGTATGACAGGCTATCTTTTCTACTACATTTGCTTTTGGCATCTTTGTCAAAAATCAGGTAGCTGTAGTGGTGTAGGTTTAATTTTGGAAACTTTTTTATTCTACATGTCTTTTTTGCCAGGAAGGTGATCTTTTAAAAGTATCTTGCTATCTGTAGTAGTATTTACAATCAGGTATAGTTATCCTTTAGCATTGTGCATCTTCTACTTGTTTGCTTTAGCTATCCAGGGTCATTTCGGTGAGTTTCTTTCCTATTTGGTGAAGACCACCACTAGAATTTAGATGAGTATGGAATTTAATCCATAGATAGAAAAATTGGTAACATTGAAATTTTCATAGAATTAGTTCTGCTGAACTGTAAATGAGGAATGGCTTTCCATCTTTTATAATCTTCCTCAATTTCTTCAGTGTATAAAAATTTTTATTGTAGAGGTCTGACTTTCTCTGTTCAGTTAATTTCAAGGTGTTTTATTCTTTTAGATAGCCATTTCTATATGGAACAGCATGCATTTTCAGGTCACCCTCAACAGGGAGTGGTGTTCATCTATGTATTCACCCAATCTTAATTTGTGTGATGTCTGAGTGAACAGTAAATGTGTTATAAATGAGATTTATTTTACTGATTTCTTCATCACCATATTTGCTAGTTATTTATAAAAAGTGTACTTGTTTTGCGAGCTGATTTTGAATTGTGATAAGTTACTGAAAGTTACTATGAGTGCTATGTGTTTTCTTTATATTACTCATTGCCTATTGGATGGTACTGCCTTCAATTAATTAGTCACTTCTTTCTTTCCTGTTTTTATTCTTATTGATCTACTAAGACATAAAACAGTATATAGAATAGAGTAGGGAAGGTAGAAATTCTCATATCAATGCTGATTTTCATTAAATTACTTTTGAATATATCACCATTAACTATAATGTTGGGTATGGATTTGTTATATATACCCTTTACAATGTTAAGATATGTTCCTACTTATCAATCTTAGGTTCTTTAAGGCTTTCTCATGAAGAGACGATGAACTTTGTTAATGTACTTTTCTACATCTATTGGTATTATCATATCATTCTTCCCTGAGTCTAAGTATAAATTTTATTATGTTTATTAACTGGAATACATTAAATAATCTTAGCACTCCTGAAACTAAGCCAGCTTGATCATAGTGAACAAATAGCCTTTCAATATGTTGTTGATTTTTGCTTGCAATTTTTTTAATTGAAAAACATTTAATTTGTAATGGCTATTTCTTAATTCTTAACAATTTCGTACATGACTAAAATGACTTTTGGCTATTTTACACCTTCCTTTCCTGAAAAAAATCTTCTCAATAAGATCCCCACCTACTTTGATGCCTTATTTTAGGTCTACTGATTTTAATTATGGTTCCTCAAATGAGCATGAGTTGTGATGGCTATTTACTGGAACATTTAAGTAGCTACACTGATCATGAAATAGTCCCTTCCTTGACAGCTGTTAATTGACTCCAGACTTTCAGTGAGGGCAGGCATCATAAGCTTCTCTATTAAGTGTGATGAAAGGGTGAGAGGCCCTGTCTTGTGCAGGTCTTGTGTTGGTGACCACAGATGCAGTGAATTCATGAGTGCAATGTCTATGTGCTGTACATTAGTATTCGTTCTTAGCAATATTTCTCATCTTCTGGCTCTTGCTTTCTTCCTGTTCTTTCTCCTGTAAATTTCACCAAGTCTTGGAAGGGTTGATGTAGATGCCCTACCTTGGATCATCACTTCAAAGTCATTTATTTTCTTCATGTAGACCAGTTATAATTCTTTACATTTATATCTGTCTACTTCAAAAAGAAGATTCTATTATAAAGCCTGATGAATATATATGCAGACAAAGCCCAACATCCTTTCACTAGTCTATGCTTATAAACAAGTATCATTAAATAGAAAGCAGTTTTTAAAGCATGCCCATTATACCTACAATCTTCCCAGCTACAGATTCTTGATCACTTTTCCAGCACCATCATGAGTCCCGTCATGTAGAATGGGCATCAAGGTCAACATAAAAGCCATTGGCTACCTCGATAATAGTCATTCTACTATTGGCAACAGTGAGCACATATCTCCAAGCATACCATTACTGTAATTTGGGTCTAAAAATAGAATTTTTGATGCTTTTTCTCAGCAAGCAGTTTGAATATAACCTTCTGGCACTATGAAAGCTAGCCAGCAGGAGGAAAACTTTCAGCTTAGTTCCACCTTGCTTTCTCTATGATGTGTAATACAAATGTTCAACAACAGATTTTCATGATCTGGTTCTGGTGGGTCACCAAGTAGTCTGCAACAGTTTTGTTGTTGTTGTTTTTCTTTTTTCTTTTTGTTTTTGTTTTAGAAGTTTTGTGTTTAAATTCATCAAGGAGATTCACCTATATTTTATCTTATGTTCTGTCTTTATGTGATTTCGGTATCAGGGTAATCCTAATTTCATAAGAGAAATTTGGTAGCCTTATTTTTTTCCTATTGTATTCAATAGCATAAGAGTAATTCTTTAAATGTTAGATAAATTTCAGCAATGAATTGATCTAAGTTTGTATATTTTTTAGTTTGGAGATTAAAAATATTCTGGTATAATTTTTTGAATTTAAATAACTTTAAATTATTTGTGTCTTGGTTTTATTTTAGTACATAGTATATGTCATATGTTATTTTTTAGATTTTTTTCTAAGTTAGTAGAATATAAGTTCTGAAGGTATATTCTAATTATTTTCTATTTTCATTGCTATTTTTTGACATTTCTCTCTTTTCATCACTGGTATTATTAATTTGAACCATTTTTATTTTGGGGGCCCTGGTTCTTCATTGTTTTTTAAAAACTCTTTGTTCCATTAATTGTACTTTTTGTTGTCTCCATCAAAGATTTCTACCCTGAAGTTATCCATTTCTTTCTGCCTGCTGATTTGGGTTTCATGCTTCTGTTTTTATAAGGATCTAAGGTACATCATTGATTTTGTCATTTGAAATCCCCCAGATATTTCCATATAGACCTTTGTAGTTGTAAATTTTTGTGCCTTGAATATTTTCATTATATACCATAGGTTTGGGTAGATTATGTTTTTATATTTCTTTAATTATACAATATTTTATTTTCATTGATATTTTAATTCTTTTTTTCCCTTTTTTATTAATTTATTCTTGTTACATCTCAATGGTTATCCCATCCCTTGTATCCTCCTATTCTTCCCTCCCTCCCATTTTCCCCTTATTCCCCTCCCCTATGACTGTTCCTGAGGGGGATTACCTCCCCCTCTATATGATCATAGGGTATCAAGTCTCTTCTTGGTAACCTGCTGTCCTTCCTCTGAGTGCCACCAGGTCTCCCCCTCCAGGGAACATGGTCAAAGGTGAGGCACCAGAGTATGTGAGAAAGTCATATCCCACTCTCCACTCTACTGTGGAGAATGTTCTGACCATTGACTAGATCTGGGTAGGGGTTTAAAGTTTTACGACCTGTATTGTCCTTGGCTGGTGCCTTAGTTTGAGCAGTACCCCTGGGCCGAAATCTGCCTATCATAATGTTCTACCAAATAACCCAATTGAGAAATGGGGCTTGGAACTAAACAGAGAATTCTCAACAGAGGAATATCAAATGGCTGAGAAACACTTAAAGAAATGCTCAACCTCCTTAATCATCAGGGAAATGCAAATCAAAACAACTCTGAGATTCCATCTTACACTCATCAGAATGGCTAAGATCAAAAATTCAAGCGACATCACATGCTGGCAAGGATGTGGGGAGAGAGGAACACTCCTTCATTGCTGGTGGGAATGCAAACTAGTACAGCCACTTTGGAAATCTATCTGGTGCTGTCTCAGAAAACTAGAAATAGGGCTTCCTCAAGACCCAGCTATTCCACTCTTTGGAATATACCCAGAAGATGCTCCAGCACACAACAAGAAAATTTGCTCAACCATGTTCATAGCAGCCTTATTCATAATAGCCAGAACAACACTCTCCACAGTAGAGTGGAGAGTGGGATATGACTTTCTCACATACTCTGGTGCCTCACCTTTGACCATGTCCCCTGGAGGGGGAGACCTGGTGGCACTCAGAGGAAGGACAGCAGGTTACCAAGAAGAGACTTGATACCCTATGAACATATACAGGGGGAGGTAATCCCCCTCAGGAACAGTCATTGGGCAGGGGAATAAGGGGAAAATGGGAGGGAGGGAAGAATGGGAGGATACAAGGGATGGGATAACCATTGAGATGTAACAAGAATAAATTAATAAAGGAGAAAAAAATAATAGCCAGAATATGGAAACAGCCTAAGTGTCCATCAGTAGAAGATATTTTAATTCTTTTAAAGTTTATATTTACCATAATTTATTCAGATTACACCCTAATTGTTATCCCTCATTTGTATCTTCCTGTTCCCCCTCCCCTCTTTTGCCCTATTCCCCTCCCATAGACCTCTGACTGAAGGGGACCTCCTCCTCCACCATATACTTCAGCCTATCAGATCTCATCTGGATAGCCTGTTTCCCCTTCTTCTGTGTGCCACCAAGGCTCCCTACCAAGGGGAAGTAATCAAATTGTGGGCACCAGAGTTCATGTCAGAGGCAGTCCCCATTTTCCCCACAACTGTGGAGAATGAGCTGTCCATTGGCTACATCTGAATGCAGAGTCTAGGTTTACTGCATGCATTGTCCTTGGTTGATACATTAAGACACTGTTTCAGTGAGCCCTACCCACTTAAAGAGGCTACTCATTGTTAAACAAAGTCGATCCAATAGGAACAAAACTTAGTATTACCCATGCTCACCTAATTAGTGACTAACGTTGTTCACCTATATGCTGCACATATGAACCTTCCGTAGTTGTTACTATGTATACAAAACCCAGGCAAGCTCAGTTATGATCAAATGCCACACAGAGAGGCAAGGCTGGCATAAAGTTCTGCCCGTTGCCTACAAACTAATGGTAATTGTTTTGTGCTAGGAGAGGGAACATTGGTTTTCTCTAAGAGTGTAGCCTCTGGTACGTTGGTCATGTTTCAAGGGAAAGCCAGGCATCCTTGGAGATATGAGCTGGATAAATTGGACTTACTGGGTTAAAAAATATACCTATAAAAGTGAGGTTGGGAGGCCAGGTGGCATATTACTCTGTAGTAAAGAAAAGTAGTCACTCATTGCTTAATGAAAAAAGACTGTATTTGGAATGATTAAAGGTTTCAAGAAATACAATGAGGTAAAGGATAAACAATATTATGAGTGTTGGAGGTTAGTTTGGTGGTACGCATTCAGTTGCTAAATCCTGGCCCCCAAGATTTGGTTACAGGCCAGATGAGCACATTCTCAATTACACCAAATGATACTGTGTAAATTTTGGACACCAGTATTCTTTGACTGGTTAAGCTGCTCACAGCCTATAGCTGGGTTGAAGAATAATATGAGAGTTCCTAGGCTTGGGGTTAGATGAGACCTTACATGAGGCAGGAGAGAGAGGAAGGAGAGGAAGCTGAAGAGAAAGAAGTCATCATGGGGTGGCATGCACCATGAGCACAAGGCCATGAAAACTAGCTTGATGGAATAGAAACAGCCCAGACAGGATCAATTGTGGTAAGGAACTTGGTGTTTGTAGCTTGGAAATAGAAAATAGTTTAGAGGGTTTATATCTGACCAGTTATTATGCCTTAAAGCTTTTATAAATCTAAAAAGTCTCAGTCTTGATTATTTGGGAACTAGTTGGGGTAGAGAAGCCAGCTAGAGTCTAATATCCCTTATACAATATGTGAGGAAAATTAATGTGATTCAATTATGCACTTATAATAAAATTATCAAATTCTCTGCCTATTTAATGTTCAGAGTGTACCGTGTATTCAGATGCTGATTTCTGTGACCCAAGATCTGGTTACAATATAGACCTAGGCCGTGTCATGATTATTGAAGAATCTTCTATATTGATGTTGTAAAAACATTTTCCCCAGTTAGCCTTGGTTGCCTAAAGAAGCTGAAGAGCTAATAACAGGGCACAGGAGACAGAAAGCATGACTTCCATGCCCAGTGTGTGGGACTCAGGTAGAGTGAGAGGAAGGAGGAAAACACTGACAGGAGGAGGCAAGGCTGCGACAGCAAGTAAAAGGGCACATAGCTGGGAGGTAGCTGGACTAGCATAATTGGGTTAGGACAGATTAATACCTGCCCAGGTTTAGAGCATAAAGCTTGTTGAATAAATCAAATAGGTCTCTATGTCACAAAAATATAATATTTATAAAAAATCTTTTGAAAATGAGGACAAAAAGTTGGGATGATAGAAAAGTGGGGTGTATCTGGAAGGAACTGGCAGCAGAAGGAGTGAATATGAGTCGAAAACACTATGAAATTCTCTCGAAAACTAATGCAGTTTTAAATATGGGTGGTTATGATATAATGACTTTCTTATTTAAATAAACTAGACTAGATAGCCGGATTTATTCTTTGAGCTTCTAATACTCCACAACTGAATTGGAGATACATCATGAGATCAAATTGTGTTTGAAAGACCAAGAAGATAAGTGAGAGCTGGCTAGTTTAATGTCCACTTGGCACATGTTATAGTCATCACAGAGAAGGGAACCTCAATTGAGAAAATGCCTCCATAAGGTCAAGTTGTAATCAGGCCTGTAGAGCATTTTACTAATTAGTGATTTATACTAGAGGGCCCAACCCATTGTGGGTGGTGCCATCCTGGGGCTGGTGGTCCTGCAGGCTGAGCAAGCCATGAAGGATAAACCGGTAAGCAGCAATCCCTCTAAGGCCTCTGTATCAGTTCCTTGACCAAGGTTTCTTTTATGATAAATTATGACATGAAAGTATAAGCCAAATAAACTCTTTCTTCTCCAGGTTGCTTTGGTTATGGTGTTTCATTGTAGCAATAGTAGTCCTAACTAAGACACTTCTTTACAAACGGATATTCAAAAGGAGAACCCAGAAGTAACTGAGACTGGTTAAAGTAATTCTTTATGAAATTCTACCTTTGTCATGGTCGGTAGAATGAAGCCAAAGGATCAGTCAGGATTGCTGTTCTGGAGAATTCTTTCAGATGACCACATCAGATGTGCAGTTCTAATTCTAATAGAAAATATGTTGTTTTTTTTTTTTTAAATCAAGGATTGATCAAATGTTTATTTGCAATTACAGCCAAGATAAGTTTTTGTCCTGTTTAGCTGTGTCTCTTCAAGACATGCTCTTTTCTGAAAAAGAAATGGACGGTGAGTGGATCTGCAGAAGAGGCGAGATAAGGGAAGACATAGGAGAAATCGAGGGGAAACTGGTTGGGATGTATTATATGGGAGAAGAATCTATTTTCAAAAAACGTATAACCCAAAGCTCTTGCTAAATTTTCCTACAAATTGATTAATCCTTCCGGCCCCATTAGTCTAGTTTCTTATATTTGACATGAGGGCAATCTTTATCCTCTTATTTTTTTCAGTTGCTTTTTAAATTTAATTAAAATTAAAAGGAACTTTTATAGAAGAAAATATTCAGTATGTTTATAAGCATAAGTATTTGACAACACTTGCTTGACCTAAACACTTAATACTGGATAAATTAAGGTTTACTATTAATATTCTCTATAATGTTTGTGTTAAACTATGCTTGAAATATCTTTCAATACTTTTCCTCTTAAATACGAAAATGATTTAAAGTCATTAAAATCCTGTCATAGAAAGGTAAGGATCAATGCCTTGCAGACTGTACTTGTTATCTACTATAAATGAATTAGATTATATACACCTTTTGAGATTTCATTTTTCTTGAAAAATCCATTATACAAATCTTCCACATTAATTTTATACATGTAGAAAAAGCTATAGCCATTTTGTGTATATATTAACTAGGGTTTATTCAGTTCTTTGTGTGTGTGTGTGTATAATTCTTTTTTTTAAATTTAATTTATTCAGACTACATCTCAATTGTTATCCCCTCACTTGTATCGGCCTGTTCGTCCCTCCCTCCCTCTTAATGCAATCAGTTATAATTTTTTATTGATATTAGTTGTTTGTCTTTTTTCTACTTGGTAATTTCTTAACCATACTTTGAAAGCTCTATGTTATATGTATTAATGTTTGTTGCAGATTTATTCACCTTTTTAAAAAACTATGCATACACATGTATGTGGTTAGAGGGGTGATGTGCACGTGAGTGAGCGTAATTGACTAAAGAGTCCTGAGGAAGGCATCAGACCCCTGGAGCTAGAGTTACTGCCACAAGTCAGTTGCCCAACTTGAGAACTGGGAACTGAACTTTGGTCCTCTGTAAGAGTGCCAAGGGCTCCTGGCCACTGCGCTATCATTTTGGTCTTTGGAAACATATTTTAATTTTGCTTTTGAGAATGTTTACATAATTTTTATATTTTAAAATAATGCCAATATTTTGACAAAATATTCTAATATATGTCAAAGTATGGCAAGTTCATCTCCTGCAGCAATTTTCTCATGTTTCCTAAAAATATTCACTGTTTAAATGCTTCGTACTTCCCGTTTCTTGTACTCAGTGCAGTATGGCTTCTGTCACTATCAGCTGTCATCAGAATTTGCTAATGATTGAGAGTCACTTCTTTATTCTAAAAATGGATTCTTCACTTGGTTTCTAGGAATCTCTGAATTCTGTCCTTCACAGAACTACTGGAAATATCTTCAGTACATGAGTCATCCATAGCATAGCTTGAATCTTTCTGGAAATTTCTCCTTTCATTCAGCATAAAGTTCCAAACTTTGCTTGCTGTGTCATAATTCTTAACGCCCTTTCAACTTGCTGCTCTGTCTTCTTTCTGATTTTCTATATGTGTGTCAGGCTACAATGTCAGACCTTTGTACTTTCCCATTCCCTGACTGAAGTGGTCTTTCTTCACTTGATTTGGCTTCCATCCATATTATTGCTTTCTTCAACAGATCATTCATTGATCTCCTCTTTGATTGTGGTAGACCTCAATCAGAATGCAGGGTTTTGGGTTTTTAAGTTTATTTTCTATCTCCCAAGTTAGATTCAAGCTTCATGTGACAGATTTTATATACCCTTGTCATTATTATCTTCCTTACTACTAAAAAAGCTTCAGCAGGTCTTCAATAAATGTTGGGTAAATACATGAGTAAACAAATCTTACTTACTCAGAACTTTTAGTCATATAGTTTGATTTATTTATAATGTTTCTATAGAACTGAGAAGATTGCTCAGTGGATAAGGGTATTGTAAACCTGATGATGTGATTTGATCTCTTCAACTCTCATGGTTTTTCTCTCATCTCCCCCACACATGTGCTGTAGTATACATGTGCACATACATACTGTGGTGGTTTGAATAAGAAATACCCCTCATAGGCTCAAGTATGTTAACACTTGATCCCTGGTTGGTAGCATGGCTTGGAAAAGCTATGGAATCTTGCTTGAGAAAATATGTCATTGGAGGTGGGCTTTAAGAGTTCTTAACCACATCTTACTTCCAGTTCATTCTTTGCTTCATATTTATGGCTGGAGATGTGATCTCTCAGCTTCCTGCTCTGGTCAACTGCTGCTGTCTTGCCTCCCATTATAGAAGCTCCTTTTGGAAATTTAAGTGAGAATAAAGTCACCCACCCTTTTTTGTAAGTAACTTTCTGCCATGTTAATTTCTCATTTCAATAAAAATGTAACTAAGACACACACTGAAACAAACAAAATAATGTAATGTTTCTAGAAACTTTAAGAAATATTTCTGAACCTTCTATTGTGCTTTACTCATCAATCTATTTATTTCATTCTGATAGCACTTATCCACTGGTTTCTTTCTCTGTCATTGTTGAATTATTCATCTCCATTGTGAGATGGTTTGCCATGTTCAGAGCATCATGACTAATTCCTGTAGCCTAGCATTGCAATTGTCAGATGATTTTTCACATTGTGAACATCATGGCAAACTCCTGTACCTTGGAACGTGGTAACTATTTCCAAGTGTCCATATCACTATTGAGACTCAAGGATGTTTTTATTCTGATGGGCTATGCCTTTTTGTGCTTACTTGACGTCTTTTACAACCCATAAGCAATGTTTTATTCTTTTCATCCTTTTTATAAGGTGGAGCAGAATGACACCCTCATTCCTTACTCAGAGGCTATTTTGCATGTACCCAAAAATCCACTTGCAAATGAAAATTTGATTTTGTCCAAGGGAATCTGATGGAAGGGGGGAAACTCTTATGGGTAGCTCCATGGCAAGCAGTAGACAGCCAATAGAACACAAGACTCCAGAGCATCTTTGGAAGACCTTTTCGTCATTAATGTCAGTGTATTTTCTCCCTTTTTTGCCTTACCACATTCTTTGTATATATAGATATATATTATGAGTCCTGGTTTTAGTTTTTTTTTTAATGGGACTCCTGTGTTTAAGAACTTGTGTGTCCTTGTGTCTCTGCATTTCTTGTGGTTTTATTTTGGCTATTTTTCTTGTTTTTTTTTTTTAAATATTCTGATTTGCTTGGTTTGACTTATCATTTAATTATTATTCCCTAGATGTCCATTTTTTTTTCTAAAAAGAATCAGAAAGGGTATGGATCCATAGGAAAGAGGAAGTAAGGAGGAACCAGGAAGAATAGGAAGATGTGAAACTATAATCAAAATGTATTATATGGAAAAAATCTATCAATAAATCAATAAAATAAAAGAAAAAAAAGTTAGTGTGAGGAGAAAGCAGATCACTGCCGTGTCTGTGGGTTACCTCTGTGATTATTAGTTGACTACCACCTCCATATGTCTGATCCACTCTAAGAACTTCCTAGGCATGTTTTTTGGTTTTGTTTCTTCCATTCACACCTATTTCTTATGACTTTCTAAGTTGTTTTACTTGTCTGGAAATTCTTCTTTCCTCACTTTTCTAGTGACTTTAAATTTTTTTTTTCATTTTTACATCAACAAAATGTTCCCGTTCTTGGATAAAGCCAGCTTCCATTATTATGCATGTTCTGGCCCTATATAACTATTTTTCAACATTTCTCAGACTCTCAGTTTATATTTTTGATATTATTTTATATCCCTCACTGCCTGACTCGAAATGGTTGAACTGTGCCTGACTTTTACTCAATATCTTTTCAGCCGTGTTGCAGTGAACCTAAATGACAGGTTCATCATATGTGCACAATATACATACATTGTTCCAAGTTGTGGATGGCTGAATTACATTAGATAAATCCTGCTTGGAATTTTTCTGTTTTAGAGATTGGTCTTTTTTTTTCTTATAAGATTCTCTAAAATATTCTGGTTCATCAATAACATCTATGAACAATTATTCCAGTGAATTATAACTACATAGACATATTGTAAATTAGTCATAGAACTATTTTGTATAATGCAAACTTTTATTTTATGGCATCTAATAGGAGAACTATGCTGTGCTCCTATTAAAGACACTGAGTGGCTTCTGGGAAGTGGCACATTCTGTGTCCCTCTGTGTGCTTCAGGAAAGTATTAGCAGTAAGAAGTCTATGACCTGGCTTGGCCCACAAGCCATTAGATTTGCAGTTCATTTTTATTGTTTCCTATTTGGAAAGCTGCAATTATCTGATGAATAATCAGATCACACAGTACCTAAAAATCTATTCATTTACAATTCTGCTTAATTATTTGTTAATTTAGAGATCAGGAGCAAAGTACTCTAATTTTAAAGAAATGGCAATATTTTTCTAGGCCCCATATGGTATGGATGCTTAAAACAGTATTTACTGGTAAAAATGTTTGCATTTGCTTCATCTTCTTCAGCTGGCAAAATCTCAAAGTGACAGCAAGGTCTGCAGTCTTTACAGATCTATTTGTGTTGTTCATCTTCACTTTCTCCCTAGAAAAGAGCTTTTAGTAATATCATGTAATGTGTTTCTAGAATAGCTGTCTAATGGAAATTGGGTTTGGAGAAATGCTCAGGTTTATTTCCTTCAAACCTCTGCATTTTAATAGAATCATATTACAATGAGCTTTGGCATTATGGAGCACATTAGGAAGTATCTTTAAAGCACTTGATGTTGGTGCCTGTCAAATGAACGTGTAGCAGTAAACATCCATCTTATACAATATGTTGACTTGGAAGCTATTGGATTCTTATGTGCATTTTTACTTCCAAGAATTTGAACGTTTTGTTTTCAAGTAACTTCAAATGCCTGATCATTAGCAAGACGGTGGAGTTTGCACTGTCTATGTATATTTATTTTTCTAGAAAGGGAGATAACATAAATGGCTATATATTTTGAGTACCTCATAAAAGATTATGAATAAAATGGGTTCAATCATTTACATCATAATTCAGTTTAAAATTCTGATTCTGGGGCACATGAACCTTCAAAGTTTTTAAAAAAAAAACCAGAAAGGAAGAGAAAGACATTATTTAGTATATTTTCTGAGCTCATTCCAAGGCACAAATTCTGCTAGACACTCTATTAAGCCTACTGATAACTTAGAAATTGTGGACAGAAATAAATGAATATAGTAAATAAAAAATGAATTTTCAGTTCTAAAATATTACTTTCAATACTCAGATCCTGGATCCATCATGATGTCACATGATTTGTTTCATATGCTCTTCAATTCTGAAAAATTCCTACTTTTTTAATATTGCTTAATACCTCATATAATTTTTTCACTATCAGAATAACATTGTGTGATGAAAAAGGACAAAATCTGTGTGGCATAACAGTATAATTATTATAGCAAGAATTCATCTTTGCATGATTGCATGATTAGTGCATTTGTGATTAGATCATGTTTCCTGTGGGGGACTTTCCTGGTATTAGCCAGGCTGTCTCAGATTCTTTATTATATGTTAACTCAAAGAAGTGACTAATTTTATTGAAGTTAGGCATATCGATTATATTTATTTAAGTTGTTTTCTACTAAAGTTTATTTACTGATTTTGTTAAGGCTTGTGATATTATTACTAGTGTTGTGGGCATTTCAGTTTCTTTAAAAACTCTCATGTAAACATGTTTTGGTTTTAATCCCAGATGTAGGATATGGGGGGTGCTACAGTTTGTCCACAGCTTATAACAGCCTCATGAGAAAGCCCATGATCTTTGTTAATAGGAAACTACCTCATGCAGAGATGTGGTCTTTGCCAGTTGGAAAAAATGCAAGAGCACAGAAAGAGAGTGAGAGAGAGAGAGAGAGAGAGAGAGAGAGAGAGAGAGAGAGAGAAAGAGAGAGAGAGAGGAGAGAGAGAGAGAGAGAGAGAGAAAGAGAGAGAGAGAGAGGAGAGAGAGAGAGAGAGAGAGAGAGAGAGAGAGAGAGAGAGAGAGAGAGAGAGAGAGAGAGAGAGAGAGAGGAGGGCTACAAGAATGCAGTGCTTGGAGGAGATGGTCAGAGGAGAAAAAGATGGCTGGCTGAATATCCTGATGACAGAGATTTGTATTACCCCAAAGAACCCTACAACCCTAAACAGCAAGCAGGAAGTAGCCAAAGAGGACTACACCCCTCGCACTATGCCCCTTTTCCTCAGTAACTTTCCTTTTCTCTTTCCTGGTCTTAGGGTGTTGGAAAGTATCGGGGTGGAGAAGGGAGAAAGAGATACAAGAAACCAAAATGAAAGTAGAATTTAAAAGTACACCTACATACTAGCATCTAAGAAATCTTTGCTTACACTAATATCATGGAAATATATCTCTTTTTCTTCTTCCTCCTCCTTTTGTTCCTCTTCTCCTTCTTCCTCCACTCTCCCTTGTCTTGTTCTTTCTCTGTTTACTTCCTTCTTCCCACCCTTCTTTTTCCTTCTTCCTCCTCCTTTTCTACCTCCTTTTCCTTTTCTTTCCTCATCCCTCTAATTTTTCCTTTGTTCCTCCCCTCAAACTTCTTCCCTTCTTCTTCCATCATTCTTCCTTTTATTCCTCCTCCCGTCCTCTTCTTTTCCTCCTTATATTTACCCTCTTTCTTTCCACATGTTCCTGACCTCCTTTTTTCCTTTTTTCTTTCTTTGTCCCTGTTTCCTATGCCTTTTCCTTACCCTCCTCTTCTCCCTTCTCCTCTTCTTCCTTCCTCCCCCCACTTCCTTTTTGTTTGATACCTTTTTGAGATAGGGTCTTACTCACTCTGTATCCCAGATGGGTGTAAATCTCACTGTATAATCTCTTATGCTAGGATTCATAGGTGTAAGGCATTATCCTTGCTCCAATCTTTCTTTAATATTACAATTTATACAAAACATGTTATATGTTTTGTGATCTGTTTTGAGTATACTTTTGTGTATGGTAAGAGGTAGAGTTCAGAATCATTTTTTTAATATAGAAAATTAGTTAATATAGCACAAGTTGTTAAAATACTTTACTTATGAGTTTTCAGTAATTTCTTTTTTGAAATTTCTTTTATTAATTTATTCAGATTACATCTCAATTGTTATCCCCTCACTTTTATCTTCCCGGTCCTCCCTCCCTCCCTCTTTCACCTTTTCCCCTCCCCTAGGTCTGAGACAGAAGGGGACCTTTTTCCCCACCATAAGGTCACAGCCTATTAAGTCTCATCCTGGTAGCCTGCTTATCCTTTTTCTGAGTGCCACCAGGCTTCCCCACCAAGGGCACCAGAGTTCATGTCAGAGTCAGTTCCTGCTCTCCCACAATGGTGGAGAATGTCCTGTACATTGGCTAGATCTGAATAGGAGTTCAATATTTACTGCGTGTATTGTCCTTGGCTGGTACAGTGGGATGAGCAGACCCCCCCCCTCCCGGGGGTCTGATCTGCCCATCATGATGTTTTTCTTGTGGGTTTCTATGACATTCTGGATCCTTCTATTTCCCCATTCTCTCATATTTCCCTCACCTAGAGTCCCAATAAAAGTACCCACATATATCCTGATCTCCTGGTAAGTGAAGATTTTTCTTGGACATGCTTTTGGCGAGGCCAAGAAATCTGGGGGCACCACTTGACAAAGTTCTAGTGCCTGGAAGCCTTGGATTGACCCTTACTGTGGAAGTTCCTGTTAGAGGCTTCTCAGCAAAGGCTAGATTGAAAATTAGTAGAAGCTGATACTAATAAAAACTAATAAAGTAATTACTGATTCCCTGTGAAAATACAGCTATGCAAAAAAGGAGTCATTTGTAAAACTTATTTAGATTTATTGTTAGATTGTTAATAAATGAGTTCAGATTCATTATTAGATTACAAATAAACGATTTTTCATAAATGATTTAGAGGATTTTAGAAGAATTAATAAAGAAGAAAATTTTAGGGAAACTTTGAGTCTGACAACCTATTAATTAAAATAATTAAGTCTTCATGCTCATCTTTGGAAACAAGGAACTAGTTTAGAGAGAAAAGAGATCCTGACCATGTCATTATCAGCAGACCTTGGTGCCTACCTAAAGCAAAAGAAAACAGTTTTAAACTTCTAATGTTCCTTCACAGGATTATAATAAATATAGAAATTGAATTGAAGTGAAAGTTCATGATGAGGTTAAAGGAAGACAATGGAAACGGTCCTAAAGTTCTAATAGTTTTTTATTCTTTACAAAACTACAGTAAAGATAGAAATTATATTGATATAGAAGTTCAAGACAAAGTCACAGAGAAAGGCATGTTGTCTCAGTTAACTGCCTG
The DNA here is from genome assembly GCF_964271855.1 of Acomys minous. Taxonomy (NCBI): domain Eukaryota; kingdom Metazoa; phylum Chordata; class Mammalia; order Rodentia; family Muridae; genus Acomys; species Acomys minous. The sequence continues at coordinate 125,466,516 of NC_140483.1, forward strand.
CCCTTCTGAGTAAACTTGACAGGCCAGGATTTTCCTGATGTTCTGGAAAGACAAAAGGACCAGCTGCTTCTAAGTAAAAAAGGCCACATAATTTTTTAAAATGATAACACTATTTTAAATATAAAATAGGAAAATAAAAGATTAATTAAGAGTCAGGAAGACAAGTTTAGGGTATCAGGTAGAGGGACTGATCTTTGATCTACTAATTATATGCCAACTTAAAATCAAATAGAGTTGCTTTGTTTAATACTTTTTTGTAACTGCAAGGCTTTACGATACTAATCATAAGGAAGAAAGTTTCAAGTTAAAAGATATTAGATTTTATCCTAAAAGTTAATTTTTAGTTCTCAGGAAATTTGCTGTTTGGTACATTTACACTATGCAATACTACTCAGCTATTAAAAACAAGGAAATCCAAAAAATTGTGGACAAATGGAAGGAACTAGTATGATCATAATGAGTGAGTGAAGTCATTTTCATGTGTTTCAATTGTGTTTTGAGTTCTCAGGGTTAATTTCTTGGGATAGCTGGGACCTGGAGATGCCATATTGTTTTGTTTTTTGCTGTTTATGTTTTTATGCTGAGCTCTAATCATCTTGCTGTCTCTCACATTGAGAAGTAATTTCTGGTGTCCTTCCCTGGATCTGGTAGGTGACCTGGTTTCAGCTCCAGGGGACTTTACTCTACACTCTGGGCTTTCCACTGGGTCAGCAAAGGCTGGTGCTCTGCAGCCCAAGGATCAGCTCAAGGTAGTGTGGTTAAAGCTGGTTGTCCTGCCTTTGGCTCGGTTTGAAAACCTTGTCCTAGGTCACTGGGGCTTTGGGGGCCTTGTCTCCGTCCACCCTGGAGTGCCTGAACTCCGGCTGGCTAGGATTCTGCCTACTCCATCCAGGCTATGGGGCCTAGGATCAGTACCACTTGAGAGAACAGATACTGCACTCTGGCTTCTTGGCGTTGGCTGGGCTACTACTGCCTGATCCCTTTAGGCTAGTTCAGTCCACTCTGGGCTTGCACTTGCGTTCTTCCTGGGTTGCAGCAGCTGGTCAGGCTCTGCCAGAGCTTTCTGGAGTAGCTCCCTGGTTTAGAGCAGGTGAGTAGTTTTCTGTCTGATCCCTCTCGGGCCAGTTCAGACCCTCTTGAAAGTGTGGGAACTCCAGCTGAGCTGTGCTGGTTGGCTAGGCATCTGCCTGGTCCATTCAGGGAAAATCAGTTCTGCCCACTTGTATGGAAACAGACCGCTGGGATGGGACTTTCTGGCCAATCCGATCAGAGAGAGCGGCCTCAGATAAGTCAGCCCAAGTGTGCAGCTTTGGAGCTGTGACTAGAGGGTCTGTGGACAGCTGCCTGAGCCCCTGTGTAGGCCCTGGGTCCCTCCGTGGACTAGTGGTCCCCCTGGGCCACCTGTCCCATAGATTAGTCAGAGAGGGATATAGAGATCCCCAAGCAAACTTGGCTGTACTGGGCCTTGGATTTTGTGTCTGTGTGGTTCCCAACCTCTGGGGCTTTCTCAGGACTCAAGGGATGGTCTGAGTTTAGAATCTCCCTTACTGCCTCCTCCCCATTTTCCTGCATTTTTCCGAGGCCTACAGATCCCGGTTGGAATTATACCACTCACAGTTCAATTTTAGATCCGGAATCTCTGGGCACGCAGTTACCGAGTACCCAGGGGCACGCAGCAGTTCCCTGGCAGAAACAGGTGGGTTTCTGAGGACTGTGCACTGGTCCTCCTTGGGTCAGATGAGTGGCCTGAGGCTGGTCCCACCTGTCCTCTGTACTTTGTGGACCCCAATCACCTAGGGCTCTTCAGGTCTTGTGGTCTGTAGCTCCCAGCCTGATCCGTAGTCTCCGTCCAGCATATCAGATATCCTGTATGTTCGATGGTGCCATCTTGGATCTCTGCAATTGTCATTAAAAACTAATTTAACAACAGCAAAATGATTGTGCTCTTAAAATAACTTTATGATATCTGTGACTCTGTAAAACATTTTATTATGCAGTGTAAAGGACACAAAATCATATTAATGAGTTAGTGAAAAATCAATCTAGCTAGTGCATAAAATTCTATATATATAACTTTATTATATACATAATGCATTTCATATATTGTATACATGCATAATAAGTATATGTGTATATGTGACCTATAAACACTTGAGAGAAGAGAGGTTGAGAAGTCAGCCCTTTGCTGGATCTCTGTTCTGTTTGTTTCAAATATATTCCCATCTTTACATCAATACAACTCAGAGTTAATTATTGTAGCATTTCTTGAAACGAAATAATTCATATCCTTTTCCTTTAAAAGTTTCTTAAACTTATGAACAAAACTTAAAATTGTTTTGGCTCACCTAGGTGTACTATAATTTCCCGAGATTTAGAATCAGTTTGTCAATTTTTCTAAATAAGGAAATTGCTTGAAAATCTATAGATCAATTAGGGTGACAGATATCTCATGAGGAAGATAAATGTATGAATTTCCTTTTTAGTAATATTCTTGCCTGATTTAAAAAATAATCAAGATGATACTAATCTCATGAACTGATGGGTAGTGGTCATCTATCCTCTGCTTCTGGAAGGTCAGTCTGTTGTGATGGTGGTGGTGGTGGTGGTGGCAGTGGCGTGTATTTGTGTGTGTGTTTTATTTTTTGTAAATCATTAAATTCCTCAGCTACTTCAGTTTTGGCTATGTTTTAAATTATATCTTTAATTTCCTTAATAGATTGGAGGTTGTTCATATTTTTTTATTTCAGATTTAGTAATTTGGTCTTTTGCCTAAAGGGAAAAGATATTTTTCTTTGGTCTAGCTTGTGTAGCTTACTAACATGAAGAGTTTCCTAATATTGTCTTAGTATTCCCTTGTGTATGTGAGGATAAAGTCTGTACAAAGATCTCTGCACTGCTGATTCACAGAGAATCCAGGTACATTGTATGTTCTTCCAATTGAGGCTAAACACCCACTGGAACCTTCTTTGTAAACAAAGAGTGTGTAAGTTCACAGAGTGTGCTGAAGACCCCAGATCTAGTAAAATAAAGACAGTTATTAGGCTGAATGAAATGTGGATTAAATTTGGTTGTTGTTGTCGAGAATTTTGCCATTACTTATATCTCCTAATGGGAGTGCAAGAAAGTTTTTTCATCTCAATCTGTCTCTAATCCTCAAAGTAGTAGATTATTTTCATAGGTCATTATAATATAATTTTCAAATCGTGTCTTTTTCTCACTGACCTTATCTGAGATTGGAAACTGCTTCTCCCCACATGGCTCTAGGCGTGAGGAACATTCCACAGGGAAGCTTATGCATGTTCACAAAATCATCCACACCTGTGTCCATAATGGAAGCTGGTTATATGCCCAGAATTATTGTAGTGTACATAAATCTCAGGAAGTAATTTTTTTCACAATGGGATAGTTCTGAGAAATTTTTAAAAATATCTAAAACTTAGAAATAGGTAACAAGAGAGTTGTTCTGGAGGATTTCTCCCATACCTATGGTGAGTTCATGCAATTCTCCAAAATCATGTTTGTTCCCTACTTATTGTTCATCAAGGTATAGTTTTTTAATGGTTTTTAAGATTTATTTATTTATTATCTATACAGTGTTTTTGCCTGCATGGACACCTGCATGGCAGTAGAGGGCACCAGATCTCATTACAGATGTTTATGAGCCAGGGTGGTATTGAACTCAGGACCTTTGGAAGAGCATGCAGTGCTCTTAACCTCTTAGCCATCTCTCCAGGCCCGGGGAATAGTTTGCAAGGGTAGCTGTTAAGTTGTAGAAACCATAAGGATGAAATACCTTTGTTTAATAATTATAGTGTGAAGTAATGCAAATTTCTTCTTGTATGTAGAAAGATATGCAGTGCACAGTTTGTAGTTTATCACTCTGGTTTTGTATATAAGCTTTTTTTTTTTTAGTCCTATTGCTCTATTGCTGTGAAAAGATATGACTATTGCAATTCTTATAAAAGAAAGTATTTAATTTGGGCTTGCTCACAGTTTCTGAGGCGGCATGGCAGGGAGCATGGCAGCAATTATGGGGCTGGAGCAGCAGCGAGAGCTGCATCCTGAGTCACAGGTAGGGTGAGACTGTGATTGGTTTGGGCTTTTGAAATCTCAAAACCCGTTCCCAGCAACATGCCTCTTCCACAAGGCTACACTGCCTAATCTTTCCAACTCATTCACCAACTGGAAACTAAGCATGCACATCTACACATCTACGGAGACCACTCCCATTCAAACCACCACACTTTAACATTTATTTATTCTATTAGTGTGTGTGTGTGTGTGTGTGTGTGTGTGTGTGTGTGTGTGTAATTGTGTGTTGTCTGCATGTGTATATGTGCAGCACATATATGTCTTGTGCCTATGGATGGCAGAATAGTGTGTCAGATTCCTTTGGACTGGAGTTACAGATGATTGTGAGCTGAGAATCAAACCCACTCCCTGTGAAAGAGCAACAGGTGCCCTTACCTGCTAGGTCAGCTAGTTAGGGTTAAGGTTTATATATATATAAACCTTATAAATATATATATATATATTTATATATATATATAAATATATATATATATATTTATCTTCTTGTCTTTCTTTTAAAATAAAATATATAAATATATATATATTTATCTTCTTGTCTTTCTTTTAAAATAAAAATAAAGTTATACACTATAATGGGTTTCATTATGGCATTTTCATAAAAATATGCCAATAATTCTTTGCTGTTACTCATTCTCTTTTCCCCATGCCCCCTTCCCACTAATCGTGTTCTGTTTCCCTGCCATTTATTCATTCCCACTTCCTTACTATCACTTCTTTCCTTCCTGTGGTTCCCTTTCTACATTCATGAACATTCATACACGCATGTACATATATTCAAAAATTGAAATCTAGATTTTTCCACATAAGAGAAAACATATGTACTATTTGCTGTTCTATGTAATTAGACAGTTTTATCACATCTCATTTTTTTTTTAACTAAAAGGAGTCTGGATGTACTTAGTCACTACATTCAAGTGTGTACATACTCATGTCAGAGGAGCCTCAGGGTCAGAGGGTATACAATATTCCACGGCATTGGATGAATGTTAACACTTTTGTAAAGTGATCCTTACATCCTATACCAAGGGAAAAATAAAGTTTCCATAGGGAATATAATCTCTACAAGATGCTGAGTGATTCCTGAGGAAAAACAGTCAGTATGTGGTGCTTTCATATCAGTTTTTTTTTTTCAGTAGATCTGGACAAGACTTCAAAGACTTCCAACATAATGCAAGGAATAATGGAGCAGATACTGTTTCAATAATGGGCTACTTCAGCCTCCATTTGACTATTTATTTAAAATATTTTAACCTATCATTTGCAAGTTGGTCAGAATGATCTATCTCAATTTCTTAATGGCTGAATTTTTTTCATAATTTTCTAAAGTATAAGAAGGACCATAGCACTAATAAAGAACATACTTCAAGAAGTCTAGATACTAGATATTTGCCATCAAGTTTGCATTAACAAAGCAAAGCTACTTGAGTTTGGATTTTATTTTCAACGTAACCAAAGTTTTGGTGAGCTAGCAACAACATTACAAATTGAGTCCTTAAAGTTGGCTTTTTAAAAAAATAGTTTTATACTCTTTAAGTAATGCTAACAACACATATATATTTTTTTACACTTAAGAGAATACAATACCACCCAGGACAGGGGTACATGAATGTAACTAAGGATTTGACAGAATGTTTGTTGCTTTGTGGATTTTTACTGAGTGCATTGCTGCAGTGTCTGAAATGATAGTTTTGTAAAGACACCTGTTATTTTGGGGTGAACACACCACCTGTCTTGGTTCAGTTTCTGTTGCTGTGATGAACACCATAATCAAATGAAATGTGAGAAGGAAAAAGTTTATTTCAGTTGACAGTTGTAGTTCCATCACTGAGGAAGCCAGGGCTGAAACTCAGAGCAGAACCTGGAACAGAGACTGTGGAGGAGTTCTCTTTATTGGCTTGCTTCCTTTGGTCTACCCAGCTAAACTTTCTTATACCACCCATGACCACCTGTACCCCTAGTAAGCTGGACAATTCCCACATCATCCATTAATCAAGAAAATGCCCTAAAGACTTACCCAGAGACAAGTTGATGCATGCATTTCCTAAATTGAGGTTTCTTTTCTCAGATAGTTGTAAATCCCTTCAAGTTGAAAAAAAATCTGCCTTTTCTTGTCCTAATTAGTGGGTCTTTTTTCAATAATAAGTGTGATTTTTTTAAACAAATATTTTTTCATATACAGCCATTTGTTTCTCAATTAAAGATAACTTTCCAATGTTTTTATTATAATGTCATAGGAGCTGTCTAAAGATTTACAAAAATTTGTATTTTTGCAGTTAGTTGTAACTGTCTTATTTTTATCAACAATAAAATTTTCTGTAATAGAACTATGCCATTGGTGTTAAGAACAATATTTTATTTATTTATTTATTTTTAATTTTAATGTTATTAATTTATTTAGATTACAACTCAATTGTTATCCCATCTCTTGTGTCCTCCTGTTCCTCCATCCCTCCTGCTTTCATCCTATTCCCCTGCCCTAGGTCTAAGATGGAGGGGGAACCGCTCCCCCATTACATGGTCATAGGCTGTCAAGTCTCATCTTGGTAACCTCCTTATTCTTTCTTGGAGTACCATCAGGCCTCCCCACCAAGAGGAAGTGGCCAAATATGGAACACCAGAGTTCATGTCAGAGTCAGTCCTCACTCTCCACATAACTGTGGAGAATGTCCTATCCATTGGGTAGATCAGAGTAGGGGTTCGATGTTTACTACTTGTATTGTCCTTGGTTAGTTCAATAGTTTGAGCAGACCTCCCCTGGGCCCTGATACACCCATCATGATGTTCTTCTTGTAGGTTTCTAGGACCCTCTGGGTCCTTCTATTTCCCCATCTTCTATATTTTTCTTACCTAGTGTCTTAGTAGGCTGTCCTCACATCTATAGCAATCTACTGGTAAGTGAAGACTTTTGTGGGACATGCCTCTTGGGCTAGTGCCCAATTATAAGTGAGTATATACCATGTGAGTCTTTCTGCCTCTGCATTAACTCACGCATTATGATCATTTGTCCACAAATTTCATGATTTCCTCATTTTTAAGAGCAGAGTAGTATTCCATAGTGTAAATGTGCCACAGTTTCTTCACTATTTTAACCGGTGGTGCTGAGTTACTTTCTTTGGTTGTGATAAAGCTCCATAACCAAGGCAACTTATAGAAGAAAGAGTTTAGTTGGGACTTTTAGTTCCAGAGGGCTAGAGTTCATAGCCATTATAGAAGGAAGCATAGGGGCAGGCAGGCAAGCAGGACACTGGACAGTAGTTGAGGGCTTACATCTTGAAACATAAACACTAAGCAAAGAGAGCTAACTGGGGATGGTGAGAATTTTGAAACCTCAAATCCCACACCCAGTGATACACCTCTTCTAAAAAGAACAAACCTTCTAATCCTTCCCAAACAGTCACATCTCATAGGGACCAAGTTTTCAGAACTATGAGCCTTGGTAGGGGCATCCATTCAAAGCACCAAAGACAGTAACTTTAAGTTTAGCTGGTTCTGATATTTTGTAACTTTCCTCCCCATTTGTACTTAGCCATCTTCGTGGCCTTTTTGCAGAACACTTGCAACTAATTATGCAGCATCACCAAAATAAATCCTACTAATACTAACTTTTGAATCTATTTCCTTAACTTAGACATTTCTTGACATGTGTGTCTCATCAAATTCTGCCTGTTTGGCACACTTATTTCTCCAGGGCGAAAGATACATTGTATTTTAATCAGACCAGGATGCATTATCGGGCTTTCCAACCTAGAAGCAATCACCACTTTTCGAGTGGTAGGATTATCAGTGGGAAAATGGGCTATAGTATTTGGCAAGCAGAAAATACATATTTTAGGTAGACAGGTGGTTTTGATATGCTGAGATAAGATTGTAGCATAGAAATTAGCAGCCAGAATAGACAGTCATGGAGTTACTTGTGTTTCTATCTTGTAATTTCAAAGATCTGATGTGATTTTCTATTGATTCATGAGTCTGTGTGAAGGTATGTATCTTTTGAAAACTTAGTGTCTAATAAACCAAATGTAGGAAACTCCTGGATTTCTGTGAGTCAAAAGTAACAGACATAGCTCATTTAAAGAGCTAAGACATTTTGGATGAGGAACATTCAAATGATCAAGGAGGGTGAGACAGTTGAGTGCTGTAATGTGATGAAATAGCAATCCTGAACTCAAGTCAAAGAGTCAGAAGCTAACAAAAGAGACAGGTTAAAGTTCATACAATCCCCAAAAAGCTAATGATCACCAAGGATATTTCAAAACAGAATTAGAACTATGGGATATCTGCACAGATTGTAACCAAATTTTAAAGAATTATGAGGGAAAGAGCGTAGTAGGGCATAACTTTTAAAATTATAAAAGACAGATTAATCTAAAGATGAAAGACCCATAAAAGGCCAGGTTTGTGCTAAGGATGGCTTCATGGTTTTCTTCATCACTTCCTTTCCCATGCAGTGGAATGACCCTACACATTATATACATTTTGTTTACGTCCAGTGTGACGGCTTTTATAGTTTATATTGTTTAGTCATCATCTCTTTCTGTTCTAATCATAAAATAATCATAAATGGCTACAAAACCTGACAGCTTATAATAACATAGGAAATCATTAATTCTAAAAGGAAGTGATTTTTATCCAAATTGAAAGTGCCTAGGTGGTTTTCTTAGAACAGGAATAATAATAAAAAAGCTATCAACTCTATGTGTAATTTTCTGCAATTTTACCACTTAAACTACATGTAACTGGAAATGGCTTCTACATTCAATAGACTCTGAAGAAATTGTCTTTTCTGCGTAGTACTACAGAATAATATAAAGGTCATTGTCATGTTTTAGACTTTTAACACCTCTCCTCCAGCTATAAATAACCACTACTATTGTTTTCATTTCCTGAGAACAGAAGTTATATAAATTGGATTTTAAGATTTAAAGTATGTGTCAGGCGAATTTAATTGAAAACATGTGCATACAGCATTTTGCTCCAGGTCTCTTTAATCACAGTCTTTCTGTTTTTTTTTTAATTTTAGGTTTTGCTTTCTCGATAAGGCTAAGTGAAGGTAGTATTTTTTTACAGGCTGTGGTTACTGAAATGTGGATTTGAGTTCAGTGTTTGCTGTATAAAAAGCATATAGATTCCTCTGTGGCTCCCACCGACCCACAAAGCCACTCTCCACTAGGGATCGCATACCAGCTCCCTTTAGCTGGGATCCAGGTAGGCTACCTGTGCCCTCCTTACCATTCTCCATTCAGCCTGTCCAGTCTGCTTCTAGATCTGTTGCTTCCCATGGGCCTCAGCTCCTCCTCCTTTGCTTCCCAGGGCTACAGCTTTGCTTACTGTGGGATTAAGCCGCCACATTTTTTTATGGGACCCAAATTACAGCAAAGAGCAACCAAAGAAAAGACCACCCACCAAATGACACCAAGACAAGCGTACCACCAAGAAATGCCACAGATGCCTAGATCCCAGTACACACACACACACACACACACACACACACACACACACACACACACACACATCACAAATATGAAACCCAAGATAATGTGCCTCCTCCAGAAGCCACAAACCCCATTATGGTGGGTCCTGAGAAAATCAATTTAGCTATAGTGTGACACAAAGTATATCCTTGCAATTAATACCTTCTGAGAAGGGAATAATCAGTTTTTTTTCAATGGAGTGTCACCAAGTATGTCAACCACACTTCACCCCCGGCTTTGTGAACAGGCCAACACAAAATGAACTCATGTATTTGTGTGGTTTTTTTTTTTTTTTAGTATTTTTGTCCTATTGTTTTGTTTGCTTTGCTTGTTGTTTAGATTTTCTTTTCCTTTTATTTTTGTTTTTTGAAAGAGAAAGAGAGAGAGAGAGAGAGAGAGAGAGAGAGAGAGAGAGAGAGAAAGAAAGAGAGAGAATAAAGTTGGGTGCTTAAAGAGCTAGGGAGAACCTGAAAGAAATTGAGAGAGGGGAAATAATATGATAAAAATACATTCATGAATTTTTTAAAAATGCCAAGAAAAAAGAAAACCACATGGAATTATTTAGAGAATTACAAACAATGTATCTGTCTTGAATAATTCTCAAATATTAGAGAAATTCCTGTTATAAATAAGTTTTATATTTTCTACATATCATCCTAACTTTTTAAAGGCAGCTACAGAGAGTGCTATTTTTGACAGAGGCAACAGCATCTTCCTGACTGATCCTGCTGGACTTTGACAGCTTCTTAGGAGGGACATAATATGGTAGAGGTAACAACCTTAAGTGTGAAATAAAACAAGCAACAACAAAAACAACCCAGCTCAGTTAAGACATGTGACGAAATATTATAGAAACTTATTTAGATTCTGTAGTAAAATGACACAATAAAAGTTTTTATATTTTTATTTTATGTTTTGTTATTAAATTGAGCCATTCATTATCTTCACAGGTCAACCATCATCATCAGATAGAACCTGGTTTACAGAACCAGGGCATAGTCATGGCTTTAAGGGACTCAGTCAAGTAAGGCAGATAAGGTAGTAGATGAAACAATCATACAATACACATACTAGACCTCGGAGAAAAATAAAGTCTCATTATGTTCATTAATAAAAGGGAATGATGTCTTGTGTTAAAAAATAACACTGAAACAATGATGAGGGTGAGAATTATTAAATGATGATAGCAACCCTAGGCAGAGTTGGTGGCTTGCAGATGTTTTTAAGAGAGGAAAGGGGGCATGGTGGTACACACTTTTTAAAATCAGCACTCAGGAAGCAAAGACAGAAGGACTGAGTCTACAGTGGTCTACAAAGTGAGGTCTAGGACAGTTAGGGCTATTATAGAAAGAAACACTGTCTCAGAACAAAACAAAACAAAACAAAACAAAGCAAACAGAAAGAAAGAAAGAGACGCCGAAAGTTTTTTGTTTTGCTTTATTTTTTTTTTTTTTAATCAGGTACTGTAGTGTAGTGAGGGAAGAATGTGAAATGAACTTGGAGCAGAGAAGCAGACAGAGACTCTGGTCATACAGGAACTTTAGCTTCAGGAAGAGCTTTGGTTGCTCCTTGGATTGAGATGGGAAGTCATGAAGGAAGAAGAGATATGGCATGGTTTGCTTCCTCTCTGGAAGCCTTAATGAGAACAATAATTAAGTGTGGGACACTACCAGGAAGCTCTTGCAATAGTATAAGTAGGAAGAATTGGTTGCTTTGAGTGTGTGTCCTACAAGTGTGATAGAAGCTTATATTATAAATGAGTTGTATGAGTATTTCATACCAATGTAGAAATGTGTGTGTGTGTGTGTGTGTGTGTGTGTGTGTGTATGTGTAAAGATAACCTTATATTTGAATTCTATGCCAGTGTATCAAAATAAGCTTATTTTGCATCAATATATAAAATTTTATACCAATGAATTAAAAATAACCTTGATTGAGAATCACAATTAAAGCTTTAAGTTGAGGAATAGATTCAATAATCTACCTTTTGGGCAATGACTTCTAAATATTTTCTATACTCTTTCCCGTCAACTCCTTTCTCCTTACTTAAAAAAAGAAAGATAGAGAAAAGAAAAAGGGGAAATCTCTTAGTCCAAGTTTTTATACTTTGTTTTTTTCTCTGAATAAGGCCATTAATAACTTATAACTAACCCCTGATGACAATATAAAACCAAAGTCTCCCACCCAAAGGAAAATGGGAAAAAGTGGTTAAGCAATAACATTTGTGGTCCAGTCTCTGGATGTTGAGAAATTCCAGGCATAATAAACTCCTTTATACATATAAGCACACCCTAGCCATCTTGTATCTGGCTTTCTACGTTTGCTGTGGCTATCTTTACCTTTATAGCCTTTGTGTTTTGAGATCTAACTTAGGCTGGCACATCCTTTTCCACCTGCAAGTCTCCGGGGTCTCTTTGTGCCAGGTGTGACCACCACCTGTCCCCCCGCAAGAGTGACTCATGTCTAAAGGGATAAGACAACTGCCCAGAGCATTGTGAGATATCACTTCAGTAAGCATTTGGCTGTGGAAAGCATGCATTTTGCATATTCATCTTCCAGCCTGATTTTGGGTCCTTATGTTGATGAACAGAATGTCTTTATTAGGCAAAAATGCCATTTGGCACAAGTTATTCCAATGGGAGCTCTATTTCTCAGAGTCGTTCCCATGTGGAGGGAACAGCAACTTATGTTACCTGTTCTGTTAGGTCTTCTTGACTTTGTTTGCTTTTCTACTACTGTGATAAAGACATTTGACCAAAAGCAAAGTAGTGGAGGAAAAGTTTATTTGGCCCCATTTCCAGGCCATAATCTATCACTGAAGGAAATCAGGCAAGAATACAAGCATGATCTGAAGCAAAATCCAAAGATAATTGCTGGTGACTGGCTTGCTCACTGATTTATGCTTAGCAAGCTTTCTTTTAAAAAGAGACTTATTTTTTACATATCTTTGGATATTTTGCCTGTGTGCATGTCTGTGCACTATGTGTACACAGTGGTAAAAGAGGCAGAAGATTGTGAGATCCTCTGGAACTGAAGTTTCAAACAGTTGTTAGCTACCATGTGGATGCTAGAAACTAAACCCAGGCTCTCTGTAAGAGTAACAAGTCCTCTTAAGCACAGAGTTATATCATCAGCCCTCAGCTGGGTTTCTTATGTAGTCCAGGACCACCTGCTTATATATGGTACCTCTCACAGTACTGCACCCTTCTTTATCAGTTATTACTCAAATGAGTGCTCTTCAGACACATCCACAGGCCAATCTAATGGAGGCAGTTCTTCAACCGAAGTTCTCTGTTCCCAGGTAACTCTAGATGGTGTCGGCTTGACAGTCAAAATTAACCAGGACATATATCTTTGGAAGATTACCTTGAAATATGCAGTGATTGAATGTGAGGGGGTGTACAACATCATGTAATTTACACTGTAGTGTAATTATTTCCTTGAAAGATAGAGAGTCCCTTGAAAGTGATGTCCAGATTCATCAGTGTCAGTTTCTGCTGCTAGACCTGCAGTAATTTCTTGAGAGACTGAATTATAACTGAACTTGATAATATTAGTTAGCTTGTTGAGAATGACAGAAAGGAAAGAACCTGTGCAAAAAAAGAGGTTCAAACATAACAATATCACTCAAAAAGGAATTTAAAAATTATTTGAGTGTACAATGTTTTCATTAGCAAGCAAAATAAAAGAATTCATTTTAAATGTATTTCAGAGTATTTTAACATAATAATAAATTATTATTTTCTTTTTAAAATTAATTTATTCTTGTTACATCTCAATGGTTATCCCATCCCTTGTATCCTCCCATTCTTCCCTCCCTCCCATTTTCCCCTTATTCCCCTCCCCTATGACTGTTCCTGAGGGGGATTACCTCCCCCTGTATATGCTCATAGGGTAACAGGTCTCTTCTTGGGAACTTGCTGTCCTTCCTCTGAGTGCCACCAGGTCTCCCTCTCCAGGGGACATGAAATTCGTATTTTCTAATCTAAAAACATTACATATATTTATTCAGGCCCTATGAATTGAGATGGTGTTATTGGTGTTGTTAGTGTCAGAGCCTATGCCTAGTTAGCCACAACAAGGACAGCTTTGCCACTTTTCCTTGATAGATCTACTAAGACAGACATAATAGTGAAAAGAATAAACACTTTTTAATGTGGCCATAATGGAAAAGAGGAACAAATGAAAAGTTCCAGTGCCCATAGGTATTCATTCCTCAGTTTATCTTTCAGGGCCTCTTATAAGGTTTAGGTTTAAACAGAAGCCAATTGTTGTGTATAAGGAAGGAATCCTTGTGAACATGTGGCACTACACATCATGAACCCACCATTGTCTCATTTCAAACTCTCCTGCAAGGTGAGGTGATATGACAAGATATCATAACTGCACGGGATCTCTTCCTAGGAGACAAGTTACCCTTTAGGCTGACACAATATTTACACCATGAAAACCAGACATTCCTGAGGAAATTCCAATTTCTTGGGGTACATGGATCAATCACTGTTTGGACTATTGTCTCAAATGTAAGGTGGTCTGACAAGTTCTTAAAACTTGTGAAAATCTCTTTTTGATAGGCAGTACTTGGAAGGCTGAAATAGGATTATAAATTTAGAATGATCCTAGTCTTTATTATTAGACCCTGTTTCCAATCAATGAGATAGAATGCTTGTGACAACCCTTCTAAAACTAATTAAAAGCCAAAAGCTTTTTAAAAATGTTTCTTATGCATGACTACCTGGCACTAACTGTGGTCTGACTTTGGTCCTTACTTGTATTCTGTTTATTATTTTTGTTTCAGACATATACATATTCAATGTCAGAATTCAAATTCATAATAGGCCTAGAAGAAATGAAAATGATATTCTAAAGCTACTCTTGGATCTCTCAATCTTACTATCAGACTTTTGAAAAATGCACCCCAGAGAATCAGGAATCTCCCTAGAAATCACAAACTGAGATAAAGAAATGCAACCAGAGGGGGGACTAGTCTCTCCACAAAGTTTATTATTTTTAATCAACAATCTCCCAAACTCTTTTTGCTTCCCTATGTTAGTTACCTTTGGTTGCTATGACCAACATGACTAACATAAAACAAGTTAAGGGAAAAAAGAAATATTTAGAACCTAAATTCAGTATGTTGGCTCCATGAATGCCAACCCTATGCTTTGGGGTGGAACATGTAAGTGGAGGTTTGTGCCAGAGGACTTTCTTCACTTACCTGATGATAAAGAACAGAGAAAATAGAAATCAGGAAAGAGCTAAAAAAAGTTATAATCTAAAAGATCCTTGAGTGATCTATCCCTATTCCTGCTGTCTAACTGTATCCTACCTTCTAGATTTCATTGCTTACCAATACAACTGTCATGCTATGAATGTAATGAAGGATTCAAAGTTTCATTAGGTTACAGCCTTACTGATGTAGTCATCTCTGGGGAAACAATTACTGAGACATACATGTTTACTATATTCCTCAAGCATTTCCTAGTCTAGTACAAATGTCGATCATCAATGACCATCCAGCCTGTGTAACTGTCCTTCCATTAATTACTTTTGTGAGCTCAGCTACTTTAGACTCCATATGTGAGTGAGATCATGCGCTATTTGTCTTTTCCTTTTTTAAACGTTTTTAACTTGTGTGGTCACAAATGATACTATATATCTGTACTTAATGCTGAATTCATATTTCAATGTGCATGTATGCCACATTTTCTTTATCCAGTGATCCATTTCTAAGTACTCAGATTGATTCTGTATCTTGGACATTGTGAATTGTGCTTCAGTGAACATGTAAGTGCAGATGTCTTTTTGGCATGTTGGTTTTAGTTCCTTTGGATATATACCCAGAAGTGAGATCATATACTAACTGACATTCCCACCAATAGAGTCCAAGTTTCCTTTTCTCAAAGTCCTTGCCAACAGCTCTGCCTTAACTTTTTTTATAAAAGCAATTCTAACAGATATGAGGTGATATATCACTATGGTTTTAATTTTCATTTCTATAATGAGTAGTGACAAGCATTTCCCCACTTTATTTTGCAGTTGAACACGCAAACTTTCATTTTCTTTCCTTCTTAATTGGTTCAGATCATCTTGTCTTGTGATACAGAAAGTAGAGAAACTAAAGACAAGAAAAGTGCTCAGTGATTAAAATGCCTAAAAGCATTTTGTCTTTCTACTCTCTCACCTTTCTTTGAAAAACTGAAATATATCTAGAATATAATGTTGCTAAATTGTGAGATTATATGGTTTGAAACCATGAATCTTTGGTTTTTTGACTTGATTAGGTTTTGTTTATTCCTTCTTCTTCTTAGGCAACTTTAACAATTACATACCATCCAAGCTTATCAGTATACTGGCTTCTCCAAGACTGAGTGTTTTCCAGACCTAGAGCTTTCAGTACTAAAGGGGGGCAATTGCAGAGCAAGCTGAGATATGTGTCTAATCATATGTGTTCTTTGACTATATTTTTCTTATGTCTAATAAAGGTTTAAGCTTATACTTACTAGAGAAAGTGGAGGCTATCATGGAGACCTTACTTGATCTCCTTCTAACTCAGTAACTATAATTAAGGCTCTACTAAACAGCTCTGTCTACCACGTTGCCTCCCTCTGAGTATTCAGGAAATCTTATATCTGTTTATAGTATTTTTAAAGGGGCCAAGTCTGAACATACTACCAGAAAACTGTCTTTATGTGACTCTCAGTTTGTAGAGTACTATTCTATGCCAAACTTTTTGTATCATATAAAAAAGCATCATGTAATAATTAAAGGAAGATTTTTGTATTGTTCTCATTTAAATTTATCCTAATAAATGTCCTCTTAACCATTATCTAGAATCTTCTTTACAACCACAGAATGCTCATGGATACCCATTTTATGAATGTCATTATTTTTCCTTGAGTAGCAAGTAGACACAGCTTTGCTTTTCATAAGTCATTTTATTCACCAACAACATGAACATACTAAAGTACTTTTCAACTTCAATAGAAATTCCATTCTTCCTAACACCATCCGTTTCTCGTATTGTATCTCTCATTTTTCCTATTTACTCAGGTTGAAAACCAAAAGACACTTTCTCTCTTCCCATTCTCAGTGACACACAGTATCTGTTCTTCATTCTCTAAACCATCATGTAGTTAGAATTTTGCAATTTTGGTTTCTTTGAAAAATGCAGAAAGGTTATGAAAATATGTTTTCATTTCAATCACAGGGGTATGGGGCTGTTTCATATTTTCCACAGCAACTGATTGATCTTCCTCATTCTCTATCACAGGCGTGGTCTTGACAGCTACAGATAGTTTCTGGAAGTGTGTGATAGTTGGAATTCTGAGACCTTTTCAGAGAATATATAAGTGCTATAGCACCTGTAGGTGGGTGGCTGATGGTTTGTTGTTGGTTGGTGGCTGATTGCCGTTGGCTAAAATTTGTTAAGTAGTCATACACAAAGAAGAAACAACGAGTAGTAGTAGGAGGGGCAGGAGGAGGAGGAGGAGGAGGAGGAGGAGGAGGAAGAGGAGGAGGAGAAATTAGATATCCTGACAATGAAGATCAAACTTACTTCAGGGAATTAGATGTCCCTAAATAGCAGGAAGTATTCTAATAATAACAGTTGCTGCATTTCGACTCTATTATTTTCTCTCCTTTATTTTGTGTTAGGGGGTGAAAAGGGCAAAAAGAATGGAGAAAGGTGGAAGTAAAAGGAGTTAATAAAGTATGAACAATGGCTATAACATCCCAGTATTTATGTTTTGTATTATCAACAGTGATCTAATCCTAATGTTGATGGGAAGTTTAAACTTTTATGCTTTATTTAAAATTAGGATTATTTTTTAAAAATAAATCATAACAATGTAGAAATAATAATATAATTTTCTATGAATTTCTATGAAAGAAGCTATGAATTTTCTATTCAACTACTATATAGTTATTCTGTGAGTTTTGTGATCCTTCAGAATTTACTAGTTAGATACATCTCTACATTTATCCCTGAGAGTTATTGTAGTCATATTTTATGATTATATGGAACTCCCATCTACTTTTAAGTAGTTAAACATTGATTTAGTATTCAAAGAACACACCAGTACTGATGTTCCAATCTTTACATCCTAATCTTACAAATCAGTTTCACTGGCTCCATAAGTACTCAATGGCTGAAGTCTTTGTTAGAGCCTCATAGTACAATGACCATGTGTACAGCTTACATTCGGAGACTTGCCAAGTCTTACTCCATAATTAGTTTCAGATGAGATTTCTATTAGAACCACAATTCCTCCACATAGATTTCTGTCATCTCCAAGGTGCCTATGTCAAACACCCTGTGGTGATAACCACTAGAAACCCATACTTTCTCCTGTTCATCACTCACATCTAGCCAGTTATCAAGTCTGGACATTATTTACATTTCTTAGGTCTATTTCTTTCTGACTAACTGAGTTCTCAAGCTTTTAACACCGTACTTGTGCAGTAGTATTCTAAATGTAGTATTTTCCTGGCCATCTCAATCTATTAATTCTCCATATTTCTGCTAAAGTGATCTTTCAAAAACATAAATTTGGGTATATGGTTAAGATGTTAAGATGTGTGGGTTCTTGAGTAATATAATCTTGAATTTATAACTTGTTTCAACTCTTATTAGCTTCTTTGGGAAGTTGTTTAATCGCCCTAAGATTCAATTTCCTAATTGGTAATTGAGATTATTATTACTAAGAGCTTTGTTCTAAGGACTAAATGAGTAATTTATTTTCCAGAATTCCTTGAATATAAATACTGTTCAGTGTTTGGTGGTGCTATTATCATGGTTATGTTATCATTATTGTTGATATTTAACATCATTCTTCCTATTTGAATTAGTCTGTACTTCTCTATCAGATTTAAGGTAAAGCCATAGAGCTTGGGGTATTAAAGATGGCTTCTTATGCTTCATTTGGTTTCCCTAATATCATTTCTTATTATTGTTCTTGGTCTATTCTCCACTCATAGTGAATTATCTCATATTTCTTAACTTTAGACTTTCTTTTTTATTTCTCATCATTTTTTAAACCTTATTAAATATTTCTTGAGTTTTAAAAACACTCTACTTGGATAATTTCACTTTTTTCAAAGTTCAGTTCTGCTTTAGTCTTTTCGTAAGAAATTCTTGTCCTTAATGTAGTTTGGATCAAATAACCACCCATATGTTCTCTTCAGTCCCTGCGCACAGAGCTCCATGGTACCATATTGTTCAGTACATTTCCTTCTTCCAAAGACCGAGAATGCATCCAACTCACCAATAAGTTTTATTAATCTTTGCATTAATAATTTCAAAGCTACTACTTGGTAAATAGTGCTAATTCATATGCAGCTTTTCCCACCTTAATAATGGAGACTTAACTCAGAAAATAAAGTAATTAAAAAACCCAGTGATTACGTGCTTGGTCTAGAGGTTAGAAATCATATAATAGCTGACAATAGTAGACAGTAGTCTAGACAAATGTTGTCTACACATGTTAAAGGGAACAATACTGCATGAACACTGTCTTTAAGGTAAAGCATCGATTAGGTTCAAATACTAGAGGACTTTTGTATTCTTTCCGGAAAAGAAAACTGTAAGTGCAAAGACAGAAAGTGCTGAGATGTGTAGTGTGTTACCTACATCATGCATAATGGTGTTAGTTAATGTTGTCTTTTAAAAATTATTTTTGTGAGTATATGTGTATGACTGTGGATTATGCACACATAGTATGTGTGTGGGGTCACAGGACAGCTTCAGTATCCGGCCTTGACACCTGCTTTGATTGAGACAGAGACCGTGATGTTTAATGCTGTATACACTAACCTGTCTGTCTCCTGAGTTTCTGGAAGTTCTCCTGTTTCTATTTCTCAAATCACTATAGAAGGACTGAAATTACAGATGTGTCCTACCATGTTCAGGTTTCTTTTGTTTTTTAGTAATTCTGGGGACTCTGAACCCAACCCTCATGCATGCATGGCAGGTACATTGCCAACTAAGCCATCTCCCTAGTCCAGTTTTAACATTCAAAAATGTAATTTCCCCCATGTTTCTATGAAAAATGGAGTTGAGTTTACTGCTATCTAAAGGGATTAGTAAGTTTATAATGTTCTCAAATCTGTTTCATGGCAAACAAACAAAAAGCAAAATGCAACAAGCATATTCAAATTGAGCTCTGCCAGAATCTAAAGTATTTCTGTCTTTACAATAATCTAACACAACTCAAACTGATGTTTGAAAATATCAACAAGAATAGTTTAAGTTTAGACTATAGTCCACCTTCAAAGGAGAATAGAGTGAATACTTAAGTACTCTCCGTGTGGTCTTTCGTTATCTGTGTTATATAATTAAAGAGCCTGTGTCAAACAGCAAGGACTGACCAGATTCTTTAGCAAGCCTACTGCTAGTGTTCTTTTCTGTGCCCATAGGTATGTGATGCTAGTAGAGATACTTTTTTTTAAACCAGTGCTGGATAAGTCTTAAAATATTTATTAGTTTGGGATGCTATTATAAATCTCTTGGTTAGTTTATGACCATTTCCCACAAGAATCTAATTTCCTAATAATCAGTTACCTCTCAATCTTTGAAAGCAAGCTGAATGAATCCCATTTCCCAAAGTAGACCAATCACCATTTTATTCTGGAAGATTAGGGTTTGCTAGACTCTGTGACAAGCTACTATGCAAAAAAAAAAAAAATATTGTCCTAGTAGGACCAACCATGAGATATACTTTAACTTGGCTAGACAAATGCTTTAATCTCAAAGAGTTGGAACTTTAAGCTAAGTTATCCAGTGTTAAAGAAAATAATCCTTTGCTCTTTCCAAGACAAAGATTCTGATGGTGGAGTGAGGGGTGACTTTCTCTTATTTCTTTCTTACTCCTATACATCTAACTTTACCTCACCATCTCATTCATGAGTCTCTCAAAAATATTTTTCCAATGATTCCTACACCCCAAACTATTCAAAACCAATTTATTTGCCTTATAAATAATATATGTATAATCAATACCATTCTTACTCAGCCACAGTTGGCACACAATTTAAAAAGCAGCAGGGCTATGATTAAATAACAATAGCATGTGATTTAAATCTAATAGAATTTAAATATGGAAAACATGCTGTGGTATTTTTATAGTATGTTAGGTCAGCTAAGCGAGACATATATTTTCCATGATCCTATTCCCTTATGACTCCACATAAGACTTTGCCAGAAGATAAATGTTGTGAGATTTGGAAAGCAGAACTGAACCAGAGCTGTTATAACATGGGTATTTCTGGTCACTCATTCACGGTGAAAGATAGTTTCAGATATATCCTTAAGTCTGTATAAATATCAAGACTGTAGTAAATCATATTTCTGAACAACTGAGATTCTAACCCACAAACAAATATAGAATTTAGAGTCTCTCATTTTCATCTACCACTGCTGACCTTTACTTTCAGTTTTATCCCAGTAGCTGTGTATAACCAGTGTTCAGAAATTGGAAAGCCTGTTTTTCCATCCTGTTCATGCTTCCAATATATACTTTTGATCCTCCAATTACTCATCTTAGTTTACTTCTGCAACTTCTCTAATAGTGGTGCCATGCCTTATTCCACAATAGGCATCTCATTCTGTAATACTCACAGAGGTTCTGTTCCCATCATTGAACCTTTATTGTTTCAGTTATTTGTAAGTGATCTGGTTCTAGAAAAACAGAACACCTAAAGATGATAATCTATAATAGGCTTGCTGATCTAATAAAACCATTAAAGTTATTATGAGAAGTAGGAAAGGGACTACTGGCAAACCATAGTATGCAGAAACAAAATATATCCTTATCATCTATAATTTACTAGTACAAGTATTTGCTGCCATAGAATACTTTAATGAAAATGAATAGAACAGTGTTAATTGGTTGCATTGAAAAGCATAAAGAAAAAAAACAAGTTCATAATTTAAATTCCCAGATTAAGGTCTGGATAACTGATTAGAAATTTTTTGTGTCTTCTCTGAGGGAAACTCCTATTTTCTGAAAATTTTCTTAAAATTGAACCCAAAGTTTATATAGATAAAGTTTACTTACCTAAATATAGCTCAAAACAACCTTTCACTGCTTCTTAGATTAGGAATGATTGATAGTAACAGGGCCTTGGAAATTGGAATGGAGACATAAGGCTAAAGCCAAACAGAAAAAGGCCAGCTTTTCTTTTGTTGAGCCTCATGTATCAGGGAGAACAGCTTTTGTCTCAGGAATGAAGACTGTTGTTTTCTCTTCTATGAGTCACATCAATCCCCTTGCCTGAGTGCTTGTCCTGTGGTGGGATTCAGAGGCTCTCTACCTACCCACCAGCTTCTTTGGCTTTATTAACTGTGACCTGACTCAAGACATGGTCCTGGTATCAGATAAAGTCTATGGTCTGAATAAAGTATATATAGGCCACACCAAAATAATTATATTCATATAATTTACATTTTTATTCACTAAAACGTGAACTAAGCATGAAAATGTATTGAATGGATGTTGACCAGAACAAAATAAAAATATGTTGAGTTAGGTTGCCAGAATGCAAAGATACTGTTTATAGTGTTTTCACAGTGGCTGATAAATACCTCTACCTGTTAGATTGGAGGGGTGGCTGACATCAAGCTACCAAAACTTCCTTCGTATATAATAGAAGGATGAAAAGAAAATATATTTAGGGTGTAAGACCTGTTTATCTTAAATTTTTCTCTCATATAAATTTTTGAATGACATATACCCTACAAGAATGTTAACACCCATGAGGCGCTCTTTTCTGCTTGTGAGGAATGGCAATACAGTATCCTTTCATCAAAGTAGAGTTACTTGGTGCTCCATATTTGACCACCTCGCTTTGATGAGGAGGCCTGGTGCCACTCAAAGAAAGAGTAAGCAAGCTACCAAGATGAGACTTGATAGCCTATGACCGTATAGTGGGGGAGGAGGTCCCCCTGGGTCATAGACCTAGGGGAGGGGAATAGGGTAAAAGCAGGAGGGAGGGAGGAATGGGAGGATACAAGTGATGGGATAACAATTGAGTTGCAATATGAATAAATTAATAAAAATTAATAAAATAAAATAATATATGATTCACTAAACAAACAAACAAACAAAAAAAACAAAATAGTTACTGTGTCAGCCCACAGAAGCTATTGCTGCCTTCACAAGTCCAAGCCATGATATCAGGGGAGGCAGGTTTGAAGGATCTGGGGAAGTTTGAAGAAAGTAGTGGTAAGTAAGTAAGACAAACATATACTACATACACATATGAAAATTTCAAAGAATAAATAGAAATATCTAAAACTCTGCTATTGAATTAAATATAGGTGCTAGGATCCCAAAGAGGGGAGACAAAGTGATAATACCTAAACATCAGAGACTTCTAGGTAAGGTCTGTGTCCTGGAAGCATATCTGAAGTGGCTATCAGAATTTTCCCCTCACATTTTGTCAGTGGTTAGTTGATCATAATGTCCCAAAGGCTGACACACATGGACAATTTGTGAGATTTTATTTGATTTCCAGAAATGGAAAAATTCTCAGTTGAGTGAACAGAAATTTGACTAGCATCATCAAAATAGAGACTCAATTTCCATTGATGTGGTCCTTCACACTTGCTGGACATCTTAGGCGAGGCAGATTTGGATAAGGAATGGCTATACTTTGACAAAATCCTAACAGGGATATCTTTCTCTAGCCTTCCCCTAGAGGGCTCATGTTTATGTACATGAGAAAGTAAGGACAGGGGGATTTCCATGCTCACCAGGATTTACTTTACACTGACTCTGTACAAGACTCACATACAAAAATTCCCACAATGATTCCGCACTGAACAGAGGAACTTTAGATGGTCAGTATTGTAATAATATTTTAGCTTGAGTTTTCTCATAGAAAACTACTAGGTTACCAAACCCAGAGATAGTCTCAGAAGAAACCTTTGTTTACCCCTTAACATGTACGTTCAAGATTTCTGTTGTGGGAAGGGCCAAGTGAAGTAACAGCTGCATCCATCTCTGATTACGAAAGGATAGCACACAAAGGCAGTGCTTCATTTCCTGCATGGATTTCAAGATTAGTAACACTATGAAGAACCCAATATGTAGAAATGGTAATTTTTTCATATACTTCTATTCAACTCTTTGGCCTGTTAAGAAAAGGTGCCCCCTATTTGACCACTTCCCCATGGTCAAGTGGTGGCACTCAGAGGAAGGGTAAGCAGGCTACCAGGTAAGCAGGCTGTGATCATATGATGGGGGAGGAGGTCCCTTTCTATCACAGACCTAGGGGAGGGGAATAGGGTGAAGGAGGGAGGGAATAACAATTGAGATGTAATCTGAATAAATTACTTAAATAAATAAAAAAGGGAACAGGTATTGAAGAATGTTGTAACTGAGTGTTAAATTCAGTTGTCGCAGCTTATTAGATAACGGTTTTCTTACTGGAAAAGAAAAAATTTATATTATTTCCCCACCTCTTAATTTCAAAAAGGTTTATTTTCTCTTTGTTCATTAATAGACATAAAGCAAAATGAGTTAGCTTATTATATTGGCCATGGCCAGCTAAATGCCTTTCCCACACTATCATATAGCTACAGCAATTTTCACATAATCTCTATAATCTAGTCTACAGATTATCTGTGATTCACAGAAAATTCAGTTGTCCTAATTTATAGTCATATATAACACATGTAACATAAATATGTTATGTGTACAATTTATGATCACTTTTCAAAGTAAGCAGAGACAGTAGGAATAAGACAGTAACTATATTTATTGTAACAAAGTATGCATAAAGAGGCTATACATTCTATAAAATCCTGAAAATTTGTGTCTCAGGACGATTATATATGTGTCTAATGGCTGACTACTTGTCAAGATTTACCTGCAGCAATGGGGGATTTGCATAGAAAGACTCCTCTTTCTATGGAAAAAAACCAGTCCACTGTCTCTTGGGCTTCTTTAAGTTATAAAGAGAGTATCTGTCTCATTGTTTATTCACTTCAAGGACTGACAGTTTGATTTGGATCTAGAAGATCTGGGTTCGAACTGTGTTCTGGTTGAACTGTGGTAAAGGCGTGGTTGCCAGTCCGTGGAGACCCCGCTGAGATGACTGATCATTGGCAGAATCATAATTTTATAGCAATACAGGGAGCTGATATAAGAAGTGTGCCCTGAAGAAAGCAGGTCACTGGAGGTGTACATTGGAAGATATCTTGTCCCTGGGCTTCTGGTCTATTCTTTCTGTATTCCGCTGCCACAAAGTTGGCATCTATGTTCGCCACTATGCTCCTCTACCTCACCACAGTCCAGAAACAAGAAAGCCCAGGTATTATGAACTGTGATGTCTAAACTAGGACCCACAGCTTCTGCTTTAAATGTGACAGAGACTTGTCACAGGTTTGGAGAACCCCATCTAGTACAAGCCATTTGACCCAGCAGACCTAATGGTGCCTGATGTACTGTGGTAGAAAAAAAACCTCTATACATATTTATTTACTTTCTGTGTGGGTTTGTGCGTGCCACAGCACTGTGTAAGTGTCAGAGGACAACTTGGGAGATTCTGTTCTTCTCTTTGACTGTATGGGTCTGTTTGAATATTGAACTCAGGTTACCTGACTTGACTTGACAGAGTGGCATTATGTCTTGAACCATGACATGTAAACCACACTTCAAACATGTAGCAATTTGGAGTAGGTAAGCTATCTTCTTCATATAAGATGTCTCTTGAAAAAAATTCTTCCAATTTATTTTGGGTTTCTAAAAATATACAAACTGTGATCATGTGTAACAAAGCTATCATGTAATGTCATTTGTCTGTCATGGATCAGATGGCACCTGACATATTTAGGCTCAGATTTGTGTATGCTGAGCTTCTTTATTCCAGAGATAGATAGATATAGATACGGTTAGGATTTTGCTCCAGTCTGCCTACCTGTGGTGTCATTGCTTACCTACCACAAGGGCGTGGCCCTGTCCAGGCATATATAAAAGGACAAATCCTCCTCCTGGTCTCTCTTTACTTTCTCTCTCTACTCCTTTTACTCTTCCTCTCTCTTCATCTGTCTCTGTCTCTGTCTCTGTCTCTCTCTATATAACATAATATCTGGCATCTGGTGCCTTATTACCTTATTATATGTTATATTAATCATGAAAGACACTAAATGGTCAGCTTTTATCATATCAATATATAGAAACTAAGTTTTTCCCCCATACATATGTGAATGATCAAGTTTGAACAGGTTCCTGTGACTCAAGCAACATAAAGTTGGGAAAAAGATGTGTAAGAGGAGCCAGGGGAGTCTGCAGCATGCTCAGCCTTTTGATATTGTTTCACAGCACACTCACATACAAAGTTCACAACTGAGAGCTGCACAATTGGGTCATAAAGGAACAAAATACAGAAAATTCCCTCATGTTTTGGCTAAGCTTATGGAATCTTAGACCTCACTCATGGTTGTGCTGTAACACTTGTGATCTGTGTTTCTTGGTCTCTATGTAGGACTCTTCCGTGACTATGATCTTTGTAAATTTTTTATCTTCTAGGTCACAGGTTTTCTTCCTTCCACATGTCCAAAAATACCTTAGCATTTTTAATTTAAGTTGACAGGTAATCCAAATTATTTTAAATTTGTGTCTTACGTTTCAATATAGAGATTAAAAAAACTAAAAATCAAAATACCTCCAAATCCCCTCCACTTAAAAAAAAAAGCTTTTAAAGCCCAGCATGGTAGTGCATACCTCTAATCCCAGGACTCTGGAGGCAGAGTCAGGTAGATCACTGTGAGTTCCAGACCAGCCTGGTCTACAAAGCAAGTCCAAGGCAGCCAAGGCTACACAGAGAAACTGTCTCAGAAAAACCAAAAAATGTTTTTTTTAAAGACTTGGATGATTGCCCTGTGATATTGGCAAGTTACACTCTTAATTTGTGCAGAAAATTATAAAGTCTCATCTTTGCTGAATTTACTGCATAGATGCATATGGAATTGGAAAGTGCCAGACCCAGCTTTGCACTCCAGGAATGTGTGGGAAGGCTTAGCAGCACTTACAGGGTGGAAAAAATGAGACATAAGTAAAACTCATAAAACTACTTAACTTTTCTTTTATTGCCCTTGTTTTGGTGTATTCTGGATATATTTCTGAAATGTATATATTTATAAAGTGTATATATTGCATAAAATAGATTAGACCTCTAAAATGACAATTTTGTTTGGGGAGATATTTTCATAAGCACATTTTAATAATCAATTATACATACTCAAATTTCTAATTGACATTTTCCTTTTGGATCACAAGAATTTGATGAATTTGAATGCAGTTGAATACTATTTAGTTCAGTGGGAATTTTTCATCTAATTTGGAAAGTTGCATCAAGGAAGTATAAATTAAATGAAATTCTATTTCCCACTTAAATGTAATTCTAATATCTTGATGCCTTATTTTTAGCTCAGTGAAATATATGACATGGGGGAACTCTTAGATTTCTCTAAACATATTTGCACATTTTGTTCTTTTATATTTGTTATAGGCATTGAAGTATTCTCAAATTTTTCAAGACTTATTAACACTCATGCTCACTACATCAACTGTCTCCACATTTGAAGTCAATGAGAACTCTAGTTAATGGTGCAGATCTATTCCCTGGAGGCTGAACCTAGTATTTTCCTGAAAATAAATTTAAATATGTTGCCATTGCTTCAACTATTAAACCAGCTTTATTAAAATAAATGTCCATATTCAATCAGGCAAACAAAAGCACTGAGCTGGAATTAAGAAACAAAAGTCTCCTCAATCAAAACAGAAGAAATCATTAGTCTCTGGTTAATTGCTATTTATTGCAAATAGAAGTTTTTCTCATGAATGCTGAGAGATGTATTAATCTATAGGTTTAATAACAGATTCTTTTATTAGGCAGTTTAATACTTTGACCATTTAACAAAATCATAGTGGGCTTTCTCCTAGTCCCTGTGACTTTCTAGCTACAGGCTCTTGACCACACAATTATGCCAGGTATGGGGTTCAGCCTATGGAGTGGACTTAAATATAATCATAAAGTGATTGGTTACTCCAGTGATGTTTGTGTCAGTATTGTACCAACTGGCATGTCCTTCTAGGCCTGTCATTATAGGTGCTATCAAGGTTCACAGCTGGGTAAGCCTGATGATTACGCAGAGACTCACAATAGGACAAAGAACAGACAATAAGAGGCTGTGGAATGATCAGTCCTAAATGAAACATCCATTTTAATCCTTCTCCCGAGGCTCAGTGTCCTAGGGGAATACAGAAGAACATTGTCTTCAAGTTATAGCTGAGCAGTTGCCCATATGGACTGATAGCAATTGTGACAGTGTGTGTAAGTACTGTGCAAGCTCAAGCTGGACCAACTCCCAGCATAGAGAGGCA
Source organism: Acomys minous (assembly GCF_964271855.1). Classification (NCBI taxonomy): domain Eukaryota; kingdom Metazoa; phylum Chordata; class Mammalia; order Rodentia; family Muridae; genus Acomys; species Acomys minous. The sequence continues at coordinate 125,494,468 of NC_140483.1, forward strand.
TGAAATTCTACCCTTAGTCTAGGAGCTATTGATTCTTGATAGCTACTGGTGGAGAGAGGTTTTTTTTTTTTAAGAGTCCTTTCCCTGGTAAATTGATTGATCACATTCCAGTGCTATCGCTTTATGGATGATTAAAAAAAAAGAAAAAAAAGGAAGACATGAAGTTGGGTGTGTAGGAAAGGGAGAGAATCTCAGAGAAGTTGGGGGAAGGCTGAGTAAGATCAAAACACATTGTATGAAACCATCAAAGAACTAATAAAAATGGGAGAAATATGGGAAATGTATGGATCAAAATTATTTCTCTATTCTACTCATATACATATTGTTTACGAAAAGTGATACAATAATATATTATATGTGAAACCTAGTTGCAAAAAAATCACACAAAATACAGTAGTTTCAAAGTAAACTACCATTTATTATTTTTTATTCATTATAATAAACTATTTATTGTCTGCTTGTAACACAATTTTATTTTGCCTAGTAACTTTAGCAGGAAATACTCCTCTTTCAAGCCTTTACTGTGGATGCACTTTTCTGCCAGGTTAAGAGTAAAGCAAATGGTCCAGATGTCAGTTAATTAGCATTCCCATGGCATCTGTGATTGTTTTCTGTGTAGTCACATGACTCCTAAATAATTAATGAGGTACAATCAATAACTCTTTTTCACTGTGCTGTTATAAAAGCTCCTTATCTTTTCAATTGCCCAGGAGCCTTGGAGGATTAGAGACCATTCCTGGTGCAGCCATTTTGTGTTCACATAAAGAGTGGAACTAAATTTAAGGGAGTGGAAGAGGAAGAAATAAAGATGATAAAAAAAAGTGAATTTTGCTATCATAATTTGAATTTACATGGTCATAAGCCACACTATCAAGGTGTTCACTCTACCTGTTCGATATAATAAGTCTCCCCAACTCCATTCTGGTTTTTCTGGGTTTAGTTGCTATATGAGAAATAATTCTCATTTGTAGCTTCATCAACAGTAATAAAGTGGCTTTTTGTCTTGAGGGTAGTGAAGAGACTGAAAACACTGCTTTTGAGTTGAAGGAACTCATGTTCTGCAAGATAACACATATATTCATGTTATTTTTTCTAGGAAATGAACATTGTACATAGAATTTGGAAGCACAGGTTGAAAAGGGGGTAGACCAGAGAAAGCATTCCCAAAAAGGGACATTGAAATTAAACCTTCAAAGAAAAATGCATTTAAGGCAATGAATGTACTTTTGGAGCTTGTCTTCCTTCAAAAACAAGCCAAGAATCTGATTTGCATCCAAATACCTGTTCTGAGACTTATAAAGAGGAAGCTCACATGTAGGAATGCAAAAGAAGTGGCAAGAGTTAGTAGCCAGGTTTCACATCTCTGTGAGAGATAAAAGAGAGTAACAGTTAAGGAAGGACAACTTTATTTTGTATCATAGCATGCTGGATAGTCTCACTGATTTGGAGGCTGTGTTGACTCAGAACATCATAGTCAAATGGTGTACTGAAAGAAAGAGATACTCACTTCATGTCATCCACAAAGCACAGAGAACAACCAGAAGGAGGACAAGACAAAAATGCATCTTTCAAAAGCACGTCTCCAGTAACTTCCTCCAATTACGCCCTAACTGCTAATGTTTATATTGTCTTCCAACAATGTCTTTATGCCACACTTGATCAAGAGTTAAGTTTACAGGTGGGATAATAGCCCTCATCAGCTGTGAGGCTTTGACTGCTAATTTCACAGGAGCTAGAATCACCCTGGAGGCATGAGGAAGCCTTCTAGACTAGGTTCATAGTGTGAAATATAGTTTTCAGCATTTTATGGGCTGGGATCCCAGATTTCATAAAAACAAGAAAGTTAGCTCAGCACAAACATACTTTGCCTTATGAGTAAGGATAAAATGTGGCAAGCTGGGCTCTTGCTCCCAGCACTAAGCCTCTCTATCTCCTACCATGTCTTTCTCATCATGATGGAATAATCCTTTGAAATGTAAGCAAGAGAAAACTCTGGCTCTCTTGAATGGTTTCCTGACAGGCATTTGGTCAAAGTAAGAAGGAAAGCAAGTAACACAGTATGGAGTCACTTTCTGGAAATCCCACTTACGAACATTACTGCACTGGGACCCAAGACTACAGCATCCAATACTCTTTGGACAATGCCCTATCCATATCATAAAAATAGGAAAGCAAATAAAGGGTACATTCATGAGTATATTATCATGGACAATTGAGGATCAGTCTCATTAGTGGACCTCTGAGAATCAATTTGATTGGGGAAACTTCCAACTCTAAAATAGCCCATATTTGGTATCAAAGAGCAACTCTGAAATTCAAAGGAAACAAATAATTTCTTGTATTTTATCAGGTCATGATAAAGAAAATTAAAAGCAAGTAGCAAGAGAAACTATGGAATTATACAATATTTGGAGACCAAACAATGCATTTTTAAGCAACTGAGAACACTAAAATAAATAAAATAAAATAAGGTAGAAACAGAAAACTTCATAGAATCAAATGACAGTGACAGACAACTTCTCGGAGCTTTTGGGATACAGATAAAGAATGTCTAAGAAGGAAGATTATGCCTGGGGCTTGCTTATGTTAAAAAAAAAAGACTTTGAAGAAGACATTGGTTGATTATTCCCACAAGGTATATGCCACCCTAGCATATTTTGTAGGCAGGCCAGATTGTTGATCAAAGGTTTTGTGGCTGGGGCGGTGTTTACTTTTCTCTTTTGTATGCCTCCAGAGTACCATTTAAAAAATTTTTGACTGATTGGATAAGTAAGTCAGCATCTATATGCTATTTTAAACAAAGTTGAATATTATTTAACTTTTCTGAACAGATTTTAGAAACAAAGCAAATTATAAAATAGAATACAGGCAAAATGTAGGACACAATGTAACAACCTACTAATAATATAGGTTTATTTGCTGAGGTCACCTCTAAGAGTCTTCATAATTCAGTGATTGTTGCTGTCCTATGCTTTATAAATTATCTGCTGGGTAACAAAAAACGATTAAAGTAGAGATAAAGAAAGTAAAGAAAATGCTAGGTTAAAAAAATACGAAAAGTCCAATGCACAGTTTGACAAATGAACAGGAGCAGCAATACAGTATCAGCTTTTTTTCTTTTTCTTTTTTCTTTTTCTTTTCTTTCTTTCTTTTTTTTTTAAAAAGAAAAACTCTTTCTTCTTGACATAACAAATCACACCAAAAATTCCGGTTCACACTCAAGTCCCAATGTTATTGCTACCATTTCTCATTCCCCATTTTCACTTACAGTGCTCTCCTAGTCTCATCCACTTAAAAGACATGTTGAACACATGTAGCGTGAGAATTTGGAGCTTATCTAAACCACAAGGATGATGCATCTCTGAGGAAAACCACACATCACAGTTGCCCAGATAAGATGTTCCAATATAGCACATCATGGATCTGTTTTTATAAATAGATAGAAAGATAGACAGATGGGGAAGGTGGTTATAAGGAACTGATTGTTAGCAAGATTAACACAGGTCATTAACTGGTCATTGATTACCCGGGTTGCCCAATGTAGGTAAGCATAGCAATAAACAGCAGCACAGCATTCAGTCTCCACTCATTATTCAACTAAGTCATCACATCTATAAGGGATATAGAGAAATGCTATAGTGAAATGCTGTGGGAACCAGAGAGTGTGATGCTGTCTTGCAACCTAGGCTGATAATTTGTAAATCTTCTTTTATTTGTCTTCAGGTTCACGCCTCTAAATTTAAGTGTTTCCCACAACCTACAAAAATTGTGACATTTTTGCTAAATATCTGCTCATCATACTCTGAGGATTTTCCAGGAACAAATATTACTGCTGCAGTTTGACATATACACATTTACGCAAAATTTGACAAGATAGCAATGCCATCAAGGAAAAATAATTTTTTTTCCTTTGTAGAGTTCTTGTATACTAAAGATACCCCAAGTATCATTGCACTTAATTCCCAAAGCAAGGGTCAAAGGTTCTTCTCAGTTAGAGACAGTGAGGCAGATAGATGGTAAGAATCATTCCAAAAGAGCCGATGCTAAGAGCCCCCACTGAAACATTAGGTGGAGGCCAGGCAACCTTACGAAAGATGGATAGGAAAATATTCCACGGCCCAGAGGGGTGGAGGACACCACAAGAACACCACCCATAGAATTAACTAAGCAGAGGTCAGAGGGGCTCACAGAGACTGACTGACAGTCACAGTGCCTACATGGGTCTGTGCCAGGTCGGCTCCATGTTTTGGTTGTTTAGCTTGATGTTTTTTTAGGGATTCCCAACAATGGGATAGCAGAGGATGTCTTTACCTCCTTTGCCTGCTCATTGCACCCTTTTCCTCCTGCAGCTGTTCCTCCTCTAGCCTCAGTATGAGGGTTTGTGCCTGGCTTTATTGCTTCTTGTTAAGCAGTGTTCAGCTGATATCCTTGGAGGCCTGCTCTTTTCAGAAGAGAAATGAAGGAGCAGCGGGTCTGGGGTGGGTGAAGGAAGGCAGGAGGAGGCTGAGAGAAGTGGAGAAGGGAAGGATAGGACAAGTAGTAGTGAATGAGGGAACAAATAAAAAATTAACAAAATTTTCCAGAGAAGAAAAATCATGGAACGTATTTAACTCTCTGACATCCAGACACACAAATGAGGGACATCTCAAAATGTGGACTTCATGGCCTGTATTATTTTATTTTGGTGAGATGACAGACATCAAGAAAATAATTTAAAGATCCAGACTCTTCCAGCCCTTGGGGAGAAATCGTTTCTAAGTTACAATGCTCTTTTCTTCAGTGTGCTTACCCCATAGTCATGGCTTGTGACATCAGAAGAAAGGGCTGCTTCTCTGCTGGGGTCCTATACAGAGAAGCCTCGGCTCTATTCGGAGAATGAAGCAAGCACCCTGGAGATTTAGATATGACTTGGCAGTCAGGGTCAAAAGGCTGCAGGACTGGTGCATTGTGATACACCACACAGGCACACTTTGGAGTTATTACATTAGTATTTTAAAGGAAACTATTCGATATGAAACCAAAGAGAGTTAAAATTATAAAGTGGGGGAAATTCAGCTCTCAATCAAAAGCTATTTCTTCTCTGAGGTCTCACGTTATCGTTTTTCTCAACCATGTTCATAGCAGCCTTATTCATAATAGCCAGAACATGGAAACAGCCTAAGTGTCCCTCAGTAGAAGAATGGATAAAGAAACTGTGGTACATATACACTATGGAATACTATTCAGCTATTAAAAACAAGGAATTCCAGAAATTTGTGGATAAATGGATTGAGCTAGAAATGATCATAATGAGTGAGTTAACCCAGAAGCAGAAAGACTCAAATGGTATATACTCACTTATATCTGCATATTAGCCCAAGGGGCATGTCCCACCAAAGCCTTCACTTACCAGGAAACTGAGACAGAGGGGAGGACATTCTAGTGGGACTCTAGATGAGAGAAGCATGGGAGAATGGCAAAGTAGAAGGATCCAGAGGGTCCTAGAAGCCTACAAGTAGAACATTATGATAGGCAGATTTGGGCTCAGGGGTCCCACTCAAACTAAGGCACCAGCCAAGGACAATACAGGCGGTAAACCTTAAACCCCTACCCAGATCTAGCCAATGGACAGAACACTCTCCACAGTAGAGTGGAGAGTGGGATATTACTTTCTCACATACTCTGGTGCCTCACCTTTGACCATGTCCCCTGGAGGGGGAGACCTGGTGGCACTCAGAGGAAGGACAGCAGGTTACCAAGAAGAGACTTGATACCCTATGAGCATATACAGGGGGAGGTAATCCCCCTCAGGAACAGTCATAGGGGAGGGGAATAAGGGGAAAATGGGAGGGAGGGAAGAATGGGAGGATACAAGGGATGGGATAACCATTGAGATGTAACAAGAATAAATTAACAAAGGAGAAAACAAAACGAAACAAAAAAACAAAAGCTATTTCTTCCTTGATGTGTTATACCACTAATATAAGCATTATTCATGATGGACAAAATCCACTTTAGAGGTTAGTGTAAACCTCTCTTTTTTAATTGGTTTTTTATTTATTATAGTTTCTTCACATTACATCCCAATTGTTATCCCTCACTCTTACCTTCCTGTTCCCACCATCCCTCCCTTTTCCACTGCATTACCCTCTCCCAGACCTCCAACAAGAGGACCCTCTTCCCCCAACATTTGCCCTCAGTCCATCAGGTCTCATCAGGATAACCTGCCTTCCCTTCCTCTGTGTGCCTGCTAGGCTGCATTGAAATGATCAAATGGTAGGCACTAGAGTGCATGTCAGAGGGTCTGAGGCAGTCCCTCCTTCCCATTCCCCATGTAGAGAATTAGCTGTCCATCAGTTACATCTGAATAGGGGGCCTAGGTTCTCTGCTTGCATTGTCCTTGGTTGGTACATCAGTTTCTGTGGGACCTCTTGTGTCCAGATCTGCTGGCCTTGATGGTCTTCCTGTGAGTTACTTGACCTCTCGGGTTCCTTTCATCCTCCCCACTCTTCCATACAATTCTCAGCTCTCTGCTCAGAATCTGGCTTTGAGTTCCAGCATCTGTCTAGACCAACACTAGATGAAGTCTCTCAGAGGACATCTATGTTGGGCTAATATCCACCTGTAAGTGAGTATACACCAAGCGTGTCTTTCTGGGTCTTGGTTAACTCACTCAGGATGATTGTTTCTAGTTCCATCCATTTTCTGGCAGTTTTCAAGTTTTCTATTTAATATATTTTAAAATAAACTAGATTAGGTAGTTTGAAAATAATCAGGCTATGTGTACCAGCCCGCCTACCTGTCTTCTTCCTTCCTTCCTTCCTTCCTTCCCTCCCTCCCTCCTTTGTATTTTCCTGTGGAGTTAATCTAAGTGTCTTCCATGGAGTCATCAAGGAAAATAGCAGTGATTTAGCATGTTTTTTCCGCTCACATGGGCACCAGCAGCCTGTGCAAAACCACAAAGAAATAGTAATTGGCATATTATCTAATAACTTGTTTCTAGGGTTAGGAAAAGGCAATTTTATTTGGCCACAATAATATATTTTACTTTAAAGTAATTTTGAATTGGATTACTTATTTTCTAGTAAGAACATCAACATAACTCATGGAAAATTTATTTTGGAAAATGTAAGATATAGAAATGAAATGGTCATGAAACAAAGTAATAAAAGTAATGTTTATCTTTTACTTGTAAAACTAGGCAAGTGTTATAAGTGTGTACATATAAATACCCATTTCCTAATTTAGTGGTAAAGAATTACACTCCTCTAGTCTGAATAGTTATTTTCTATAAATGTAGGACTTTCCCCCATAACTATTTATAGACTACCTGACTTCCTACTGAAAATTATATACATCACCTTCTTTATTAAAAAGAAACCAAAACTTGTCATTAAAAAGAACAGATAAAGCAATCACAACAAAGGGAGCAATACTTTAAAAATATGTTCTAATTGACAAGATAATGAACCAATGTAAGCTCAGCAGCGTTTAAGTCCAGATTCATTTTTCTCACAGTCAGTGCAAGCCTCTCCAGGAAAGCTGCTCTTTATCAAATCTCTGCTTTTTATACCCTGCCTTCATTGAGGTATTTGGTGGCTGAACTGAAAGTTGAACTCACATGTATTTGAATTCCAAAACTAATTAAATCACATGTTCACTAGGACGAGACTATAAAGGTAGAAGACAAGATGGGTCGTTTTGAAACCTGATAAGCATACAAAAGTTCAACAACCATTATTGGTCTTCCTCCCTTGACAGCTGGCATAGGGCTTTCAGACACCATGACAGCTATGTCTCCAGGAGGAGGCTCCCATGTCAGTTCCAGTTCACTTTCTCCAACTTCTGTGTCTGAGGTGTGTGGTGTCCTACCTTTGAACTCTGTATCATTTGGGAAGTTTCTGGATTCCCCTGACCAACAACTTTAAAGGAGTTTTCCCATGCCTGTGATCAAGATTTTATTAGACAGTCTGCCAATAGAGAGAACATTAGCACTGCAGGTGGGACAACTCCATACACATGAGCACACACATATATTTTTCAAAATATTTTATTAATTTATTCATATTACCTCTCAACAGTTATCCCATCCCTTGTATCCTCCCATTCTTCCCTCCCTCCCATTTTCCCCTTACTCCCCTCCCCTATGACTGTGACTGAGGGGGACCTCCTCCCCCTGTTTATGCTCATAGGGTATCAAGTCTCTCCTTGGTAGCCTGCTGTCCTTCCTCCGAGTGTCACCAGGCCTCCCCATCAAGGGGACGTGGTCAAAAAATGGGGCACCAGAGTTCATGTGAAAGTCAGACCCCACTCTCCACACATATATTTTTAAGAAACAATAATAATATTTCAAGCACCATTAGTGTATCCATCCTCTTTCTATTCCCCCCCCCCCCCGCCCCACCTCTCCTTGCTACGTTGGAGTCTTGCCGCCATTTCTCATTTCTCCCTTCAGAGCAGCTGTGTCCTACTAAACCCCTCTTTAGAATGCCTTCTTTCTCTCCTCATGGTCTCTGCATTTTCTAGGGTTTTTTTTTGGTGGCTATTCTTGGTTATGTATTGACATCTAAGGAGGCACAGCTAAGATTGACAATGAATGGGCTTCTGACGTGTGTCTTCCTGGTACTGGTACTTAATATAACATTTTGTAATGCCACTCATTTTCTTGCAAATTTCATTTCGAGTTCAAAAAGAACTTTATTCTGTGTTTGCATCACATTTTCATTGCCCACCCCATAGGAAGAAGCTCATGTCTTGTACTAAAAACCTGCATGATATGCCTGTGGCAGTGAAGTTGTGGACTAAGAAGAAAACTTACTGCTGCTGTTTTCCTAAACTATTATCTAACTGCACTATAAAAGATAATACTTATGCTCACAGATAAGTGTAGCTTTCACTCTTACCAAAAAAACAAAACAAAAAAACCTTTTTGCAGTAGGTGGAGACAATGCAACCCCTACATCTATGGTTCATGGAACATTGCAGAAGAGATGCAGAAACATAATAAAAGCCAGAGGACCAAGATGTGCACTTCCATATAGTGTATTCTATATATAAAAAGGAAACCATACTCACAAAATCTCAACATATGACTGCCTGGAAAAGACTATCACAGTGACCAGTTGAGATTCTAATGTGAATAGAGAACATCTTAGAAGGCCCTACTCCCAGATGCAAAGTTACTGAGAGAGGATCAGGCCTCTTCAGGAATGAGCCTCATGGCTTATACAAGTTCAAGTTGAACTCACATTTCTTTTATCCTAAATGCATCAGAAAAAGCCAAATATGAAAAAAGGAAAACAAAATGTGTTCTTGCTAAGTGATATTCTGTTGTGAAATTGAAATAGCTCAGATATTGGGATACGAATTCTCTTTGCTACCCTGTGATCAGTTCATTAAACTTGAAGATTTAGGTAAGAAGAGGAAGAAAGAAAAAAAAAAAACAAGTCTAATTTGTGGTGCTGATATACTTGTGGGAGCATTGTTAAACTCCCAGTGGCCAGCCCATTAAAGAAAACTGAGTCTTGCCAAAGAAAGCTCTTTGCGGTACCTCAATGAAAACATGAATTCTAAAGGCCTAGAACCAAGACTTTTCAAATATCTTGTTTATTGTTACCTTTTTGTCATTCATGTGAGGCATAAATAATAATACTTGGGAGAAAACATTAAATAGTGCTCAAAATGACTAAAGTAAAATGAAAAGTAAAAAAAGAAACACAAGATTCCTTTTATAAATCAAATATTTACAGATTACATCTTAAACAGTCTCATGGGATAATCTTGCATAGTTTATGAGTGAATTTTTATAGTGTGTGACTATAATGTGATTTTAAAAATAAGAAATAGATGGAAAATGTAGGATATCTACTCCATTTCTCTACACTCTGACATCATATTGGGCCAAATTGTCTCTCCAAAATTTATATTGAAATCCAAACTTTTAATAGTTTAAAATATTCCTGCATTTGGAGAAAGCAGATGTTTGTTTATTTATTTTTTTATTTGATTGTTATGAGATAGGGTCTGTCTCTTTAGTCCAATCTTGCCTTGAACTATTGGTGATGCTCTTACATCAACTCCTGATGCTGGGATTACAATTATCTGTCACTATGCCAGCTAGACCACAGCCATTTTCTAAAGGTACACTAGATGCCAGCTAGACCCTTGGTGATATCTAGAAGCCCAGGAATCCCAGTGAATGCAGCTAATATGGTACCCTATTTGATATCTTTTCCCCCATATGTATGAATTTATGACAATGTTTAATTTTTAAATATGTTATGATAAAAGAGTAGGAAAAATAATGATAAAATAGGAGGCATATATGGATATACTATAATAGAAGATATGAATGTGGCCCTTGTCTCTCACCCTCTCAAAATTATACGGATCTGGGTCCTGGAGTCCTCCTCAAATTAAGGCACCAGCCAAGGAGAATTATAGCCAGTAAACTTCGAACCCCTACCAAGACCTAGCCGACAAACAGGATATTCTCCACCAGTGAGTGGAGCATGAGATCTGACTCTCACATGAACTCTGGTGCCCCTTTTCTGACCACGTCCCCTGGATGGGGAGGCCTGGTGGCACTCAGAGGAAGGATAGCAAGTTACCAAGAAGAGACTCGATATTCTAAGAGCATATATAGGGGGAGGAGGTCTCCCTCAATCACAGACATAGGGGAGGGGAGAGGGGGGAAATGGGAGGGAGGGAAGAATAGGAGGAAATAAGGGAAAGGCTAACAATCGAGATGTAATATGAATAAATTAATAAAAATAAGCAATAGACATCAAACTGAAAATACATTAAGTCCTGATGGGGCTTCAAGTGGTTGAAAAAAAATATTATTATAACTATTCTTCTTTTTTTGTAAGGGTATAAGTTTCTAGGATGCCTAAGTGATGAAAATAAGCAAAGAGAATTATATAAATAAGTGTTAGTCTGTTACATAATGTTTGCTTTTAGTAAAATACAGTGATATCTTAACAACCGCTCTCATAACTAATATGACTACTGATACACTAACAGACAAATGACATATACTCCATGGATACCTGGGCAAATATTATTTATATCCTGGCTGAGATGGATTAAAATGGTACCAAATTTATTTGTGCTACTGAGATTGAAATGCAGTTTAACACTTAAGACATGTTTATTTTTCTATTTACAATAATCTTACAGTATACTTGAATATAGGTAGCAAAAATATATGAGAAAACTATGGATCAGAGTGGATTACTGTATCATATTAATAGGTTCTTAATCAATATGGTTTATGTCTTCATAAAGTAAGATAACCATAATAAGTAAGGATGAACATAATTAGGAAAGATGGCCTCCATCTATAAACTAATAGAGATTTTAAGAATAAAACCTTCAAGAACTGCCACCTTGGATTTCTAGTCTTTATAACTCCCGAAGTCTTTTTATGTTGTATATTTCTTCAAATTTTTAGTAATTGACTATGGAAATCCTAGAAATCTAATATACATGCTATCATGATTTTAGTAGTTCGTGATGATTTCTTGTGGACCTGGTTATAAGAAGCAACATGTATTTTTATGCTGTGTAATCTACGGAGTCAGAATCATTACTTTTCTCTACTCAGATTTTTCATTTGTTTTCATCTCTTCAAATAGTGCTATTAAAATGGCATCCCTTTGTTTAACTGCTAACTGCTACATATATATACATATATATACATGTATATATATGTATATATGTATATATGTATATATATATAATATGCCTGAAATAGTTTCTTGTTTTGATATCTTGTTCTTTATAATTGGGTATAGTTATCATATTTTCCTATAAGCTTGAATGTTTTACTTAAATAGTGCTGTATTTTTGCTTTTTCTTCTTTTTTAACTTAGCATGCTTAGTTCTAGACTGAGAGCATAATGTTAGAATTTGAAAGCAACATGGTGTCCTTTTATTCTCTCTGGTATGCAAACTCCATTCTATAAAATGATTTTTAGATTTTACCAAACTGAGTGAATTTTTAACTGCTTTGGCTTGCAAAAAGAATAGGACCTGAACCCTTATGCCCTAATAACGGAGGGGAGTAAGGAGAAATGGGAGGGAGGGAGGAATGGGAGGATACAAGGGAGGGAATAACCATTGAGATGTAATATGAATAAATTAATAAAATAAAAAAAACAAAATCTCTCTCTCTCTCTCTCTCTCTCTCTCTCTCTCTCTCTCTCTCTCTCTCTGTGTGTGTGTGTGTGTGTGTGTCTGAGTACATGTGTGTATGTGTGTGTGGTATGTATGTATGTATGTGTATATGTTTGTGTGTATGTGTTTGCATGTGTGTGTGTGGTATGTCTATATGTTCATATATATGTGTGCGGTATGTGGGTGTATGTCTGTGGGGTGTGTGTATCTGTGGTGTGTAGTGTGTATGGATGTGGTGTGTAGGTATGTGCCTGTGAATGGTGTGTGTGGTGAGTAGGTGTATGTCTGTGGTGTGTGTGTGTGTGTTTGTGTGTGTGTGTGTGTGTGTGTGTGTGTGTGTGTGTGTGGTGTTTTGGGCATCAGGTCCAAGGCTGTGTGCATGCAATGCAAGCAGTCCACCACGGTTCTACTTCTCCAGCCACATCTAATCTTTACTGAGGTATTTTCTAGAACTCATTATCAACTGATTTCTTTCCAGCTAATTCAAGTGAAAATAAGTCTTCTCTTCTTTAAGAAGGCAGTGCACAGGCCTGCTTTTCAGGACTTTATCTTTACCAATTTTATATGCAACAGGAAAAAAAATATGCTAGCCAGCTGTTCACAGAATTTTCATAGCGTGTGATTTGAAACATGTTGGCAGGAGAACGTGTGAATATTCAAATGAACTTTCCTAGAAAGGATTTAAGAACTAAACTAATCTAAATCCTAATACAACTTTTTTTTTTCATGATACAAAGTACAATGTATCATGTGGGAGCAAATCTTCATTGTTATAACTTCTTAGAAGTATTCATGAATATTCACACAATTTATCTTTTATTTGTACATTAAATATTATCTCTCCTGTCTCAAAAGCCTAAGCATTGCCATAGAAACTGGACACAGTTACTGATAAGTGCACACAGAGATCATGGTTATGAGCAGCCCGCAATTTAGCAGGGAGACAGATGTTGAAGAGGTAATGAAAAATAATCACTTTCTACAAATGGCTAATTAGTAGTTTAATGTGATCATAAAGGGGAAATAGAAGTGATTGTGAGAGTATGAAAAATGAGATTTATCCACATTTCTGTTGTGTTAAGGGTTCCTCAATACTAATGTGGAGTACAGAGCCTATATCATGGAGCAACACAAGATTTTGGCTTTTATCACCAGAAAGATGGGAAACCATGAATAGGCTTTTAATAATGACAGGTTATTAGAAACGAACAACTGGAAGGTCTGAAGGAAAAAGGAATTTATAGAGATGCCTTTTGTGTCAGTCTCTGCTAAGAAAGTTGGTGAATCCATGGCAGATGTTGATAGTAGGGGGTCTAACAAAGAGGACAGACTCTGTACTGCCTAACAAGCATAATCCATAGGTCTAGGATGACATAGAGAGTAGAGAGGAATGAAGAATTCATTCACAATTTTGGGTGTTTATTGCTGTAACCAGTGAGTGGATTGGTTTACTTTGCAGACACTCAGAGTATGTATATGTTGAATGATATAAACTACATTATTCTGAGACTATAAATGAAAGATATATTACCATCAATACACTAATATCTGTAAACTTACACCTTGCCTGCCCATTTAGAAATCTAGTCTTGTATCTGAAGGGATTGCGATAAATTTTTTTGTGACCCATGGAAAAATCAAGGACATGATTCCTCAGGTTGTCATTTTGATTGTTCCACATCCAAAGGAAATTGACCAAGCTGTCTTTTTTCTCTGTCCTTGGTTGCCAGGATAGGATACCAGTATTCTTTGTCCCAGATACTCAGTAATATACTTGTCAAATGACTTGAAACCTTAGTTGATAGGATTGGCTGTTATGAACAATATCCCGAATATTTGTTTTCTGTCAGTGACTTTTAGTGTCAAAAGTTGTCCATAAATTAAGAAATGAAACCTTTACTTTTTCTGATATCGTTTATGGTGGCAACCTTTTTATAAGTATTCACTAGACCTCCAAACATTCTGAAGTTCCTTTACTTCACACATCCAGCCTGTGATGTCCACAGTTCTGTATCATGGTACTTGTGTTTGCTTTATTAGGTATTTAGAAAACAAATGACTTAACTTACCTTAAAATACATCATCTATACATATATCTATATTGATAAATTATACTAGGATATTTTACATTTTGCATTTTACATACAAATATTTAAATATAATATAAAGCTTATAAAACATGGCTAAACCTCACTTAGATTTTAGAATAATAATTTTAAGCCCAGTGTTAAGTTTATAGATAGAAAACTTCCTGGTTTGGTTTAAGGATGTTTTGTATGAGACTATATTCAATACAATTAAGGGCAGTCCTTCTTCTTCTTCTTCTTCTTCTTCTTCTTCTTCTTCTTCTTCTTCTTCTTCTTCTTCTTCTCCTCCTTCTCCTCCTCCTCCTTCTTCTTCTAAAATATTTTTTCATTTTCCATATGATATATTACTGTCTCGCCTCCCCCAATTCTCCTCAGTTTCTCCCCGTCTCCCTTGTGGATTCATACCCATTCTGATTCTTTTTAGGAAACAGGCATCTAAGGAGTAAGATAAAATAAAATAAAAACATAAAATAAAATTAGGAAAGGCTTATGACAACTTACAACAGAAACGGAGACTAAGGAAAAGCATGAGAAACACATACAAACACAAAGACACGTATATCTCCCCTCTGCAATAATCTCATAAAAACACAAAACTGGAAATATATATGGAAACTATATGGTTAAAAATTCCTTAACATACCATTTGAGTCTTTCTGCTTCTGGGTTAACTCACTCATTATGATCATTTCTAGCTCAATCCATTTACCCACAAATTTCGGGAATTCCTTGTTTTTAATAGCTGAGGAGTATTACATAGTGTATATGTACCACAGTTTCTTTATCCATTCTTCTACTGATGGACACTTAGGCTGTTTCCATGTTCTGCCTCACCCTTGACCGTGTCCCCTTGAGGGGGAGACCTGGTGGCACTCAGAGGAAGAACAGCAGGTTACCAAGAAGAGACTTGATACCCTATGAGCATGTACAGGGGGAGGTAATCCCCCTCAGGAACAGTCATAGGGGAGGGGAATAAGGGGAGGGAGGGAAGAATGGGAGAATACAAGGGATGGGATAACCATTGAGATGTAACAAGAATAAATTAATAAAGGAAAAAAATTGAAAAAAATTCCTTAACATAACATGATGAGATGGGGAACCCTCCAACGATGCCACTGAGTTTCTCTTCTGTTGGCTTCTACTGCTGTATGTTTGTCCTACCCTTCATAGTGGCATGTCTCCCCAGTAAGGCTCCCTTGGCAAAAACAAAATTCTCATTGGCAAGTGATCATCAGTTGGAGAAAGCTTCTGTGTTAGGGATGGGGACCTGTGTCCATTTCTTTCAGCTCCCAAGGAAGTCTTAAGACAGCCTGCATGGCTGTGTTCAAATTCTGCTGGTCAGAATAGTATTTTAAATGACTTATGAAGGATCTTGAGGAATTAGAAGTATACTCTTTTTGTCACTATACATTCCTATCATGAAAGTTGGGCTTTTTAAAGTCATTACTTTTGGTTATTAGTTTCTTTTATATAATTTGGACTGGATGTGATTCAGAAATTTATTTTCATTCTTTTTAAAAATTCTTTTAAAAAATTAATTAATTTATTCAGATTACATCTCAATTGTTATCCCATCACTTGTATCCTCCCATTCATCCCTCCCTCCCTCCCACTTTCACCCTGTTCCCCTCCCCTAGGTCTATGACCGATGGGGACTTCCTCCCCCGCTATATGGTCATAGGCTATCAAGTCTCATCTTGGTAGCCTGCTTATTCTTTCTCTGAGTTCCACCAGGCCTCCCCACCAAGGGGAGGTGGTCAAATATGGGGCACCAGAGCTCATGTCAGAGTCGTTCCCTGCTCTCCACATAACTGTGGAGAATGTCCTGTCGATTGGGAAGATCAGAGTAGGGGTTTGATGTTTACTACTTGTGTTGTCCTTGGTTAGTGCAATAGTTTGAGTAGACACCCCTGGGCCCCAATCCACCTGTCATGATGTTCTTCTTGTAGGTTTCTAGGACCCCCTGGATCCTTCTATTTCCCCATTATCCTATATTTCTCTCACCTAGAGTCTCAACAGGATGTCTTCACATCTATTCCCATCTTCTGGTAAGTGAAGACTTTCATAGCACATACCGTTTGGGCTAGTGCCCAACTATAAGTGAGTATATACCATGTTTCTGGGTTAACTCACTCAGTATAGTCATTACTAGACCATCCATTTGCCCACAAATTTTGGAATTTCCTTGTTTTTAATAGCTGAGTAGTATTCAATGGTGTAAATGTATCACAGTTTCTTTATCCATTCTTCAACTGAGGAAATTTAGGCTGTTTCCAGGTTCTGGCTATTATAAATAAGGCTGCTATGAACATGGTTGAGCATATGTCCTTGTTGTGTGGTGGAGCATCTTCTGGGTATATTCCAAGGAATGGAATAGCTGGGTCTTGAGGAAGTCCTGTTCCTATTTTTCTGAGAAAGGGCCAGATAAATTTCCAAGGTAGTTGTACAAGTTTGCATTCCCACCAGCAGTGAAGGAATGTTGCTCTTTTTCCATATCCTCACCAGCATCTGATGTCACTTGAGTTTTTGACCTTAGCCATTCTGATGGGTGTAAGATGGAATCTCAGAGTTGTTTTGATTTGCGTTTCTCTGATGACTAAAGACATTGAACATTTCTTTAAGTGTTTCTCAGCCATTTGATATTCCTCTGTTGACATCTCTGTTTAGTTTTGAGCCCCATTTCTTAATTGGGTAATTTGGTTTGGTGGTGTTACAACATAAAACCAGAGACACTAAATTGGTTAGAAAAAAAGGGGGGAGGAATACCTTGGAACACATTGGTACAGGAGACAACTTCCTGAATAGAACACCAACAGCCCAGGCCTTAAGGTCAACAATTAATAAATGAGACTTTATGAGGCTGAGAACCTTCTGTAAGGCAGAAGACACTGTCAACAGAACAATGCAATAGCCTACAGACTGGGAAAAGAGCTTCACCAACATTACACCTGAAAAAGTTCTAATATCCAAAATATATTTTCATTCTTTAACACCTAATAGGTGCCCTGGAGCCTTTGAACTTTTCAACTGTTTATGTGCATGATCATTTCTCTGGTATTTTAAAAATAATTAATATCTACAATATAATCAAGGGTAATTATAAAACATTAAAATATAAATATTTAGTTTATAAGAACCATACATAATAATTATATAGGAAGTATATAGGTTTGTAAATATTGTATATTTAGGTATATAACTATTATGTTTTTATATATTCTTATTAAACTTAATAACCGTTTATATAATTTTTGTTATGAAAGGTATATAATGCCTTTATAGAAATGTCTATATAAATCACTTTATAAAAACAGTATAGAATTCAATATTTATTGTTGATTTTCATAGTTTGGAACTCTATCAATGATTTCTTATAACTTTTTGAGATAGAGAATCTTATAGGAATGTTACATAAATAGTTTAAATCTGCATTCATCATGAATGAATTTTGTGGAAGATGGGCATAGGTAGTGATTTCTCAAAATAACTTTCCTTCTAAGATAATTACACACTGAGAACTGAAGCATCATTCTAGTTCCACAAGATTAAAAATGTTCAAGTATGATGTCATATATAATTTTTCTACATAAGTTGAAATAAAATATAAGTAGACATCTCAGTCTTTGACTGAGTGAATAATATGCTTATAACATCATTAATAGTGTTGCCCTATTTTAAAAGGACCCTTATTGAAGAGGAAATTACAAAGAACTTTTCACAAAATCATGTTCCAGATATTATAAGAATACTGTTTATAACAATTTTTGTTGCTTATTAGAAATTCAAAGAAGCTGGATACCTCATAATTTTACTTGCTAAATAAAGTTAATGATTTATTTAGGAAATGAGATAGCCTAGCTAAAAATCTAAGTTCTTATTCAAAAGTCAGTAATTTTACTCAAAGTTTGGTTAGTTGTTTGCATTTCCCTAGTTTACAACCCTGAGGATTAGAAAACCTATAAGCCTTCCAGATAAGCCTGCTAAAATTAACTTCTCAGTGTCTCCTGACTCTACCAAGTCCTCTGAGCAGAAGATAATATCTCCCCTCTTCTGTTTATTAGAAATTTTGCCATCTTACCATTGATACTTCAAGATATGATCATTTTTTAATTTTTAATATATTTTATTAATTTATTCATTATTACATCTCAATTGTTATCCCATCCCTTGTATCCTTCCATTTCTCCCTCCCTCCTATTTCCCCTTACTCCCCTCCCCTATGAGTGTGACTGAGGGGGACCACCTCCCCCTGTATATGCTCATAGGGTATCAAGTCTCTTCCTGATAGTCTGCTATCCGTCCTCTGAGTGCCACCAGGCCTCCCCATTTATGGACATGGTCAAATATGGGGCACCAGAGAGGAAGGATAGCAGGAGATATGATTATCTTACCTCATACAAGTGAGGAATCAAATCATATCACTCATTGTTAACAGAAGATGAAATTAAACTTGATGTGTCACTTATTATATGCAATGAAATTCTTGACATAACTTAAAAAATAAGTAGGAATGGCATTTGGACCACTGTGATAAGGTACTTTGTAATGGAATATTCATATACAATATAAACTTATATCTCATAGTTTCAGGAGTTGGGGAGTTTAAGATCATTGTGTCAGAATATTAGATGTCTGTTGAAGGGCTTTTCTCTGCTTTAAAGATAGCTATTCTGCTATGTCTTCCTACGCCATGAAAGACTAAGGCTGTGCTTTTATTTATATGTGACAGGAAATGCCAGGGAGCTATGCTGACATTTTTATAAGGTTTTCATGGACAAGAGGCTGCATTTGCTAATCACCTCCCAAAAGCCTTACCTCTTAGCAGTGTTACCTTGAGGGTTAGGTCTCAACATAGGAATCTTTAAGGGAAACATAAATCTAGACGATAGATCAGGCAAGGAGATGGAGTTGCAAGGACTAATTCCTCATCTACTGTGGCTGAAAATCAATACAAATTATCTACTGCGAAAATCTGAGGAGTAGCTGAATCAGCATTATAATTGGCAAAATGAACATTGCCTACAGAGCTGCTTATGCAGATATGCTGAAGCATGGTTACTGAATTTTTGGTGGAATAATTATTTTTAATTGATTTTTCTTTACTGCAAAATTTGTACATGTATACAATAACATAAACACATTCAGCCTCTATCTAATCTTTACTGAGGTATTTTCTATCCACTCTCCATTTCCTTCTCCAATCCTCTTCTTATTCCCTCCAACACATCCTTATCCCAACTTCATGCTGCCATTCTTGCTGCTGCTTCTGTCTTTTTCCTTCTTCCTCATTCTTTTTCTTCCCCTTTTCTTCTTCTTTCTTTTCCTCATTTCTTCCTTCTCCTTTTTTATTTCTCTTTTTCCTCTTTCATTTCTTCTTCTTCCTCCATTTTCTTGTAAGCCTGTTCATGCAGTTTAGCATCCTTTATATCACGGATTATAGAGCAAAACTCTGGGCTTGCAACTTTTATCAAAGGAATCAGTTTCCACCGACGTATGCTGGAATATTGGAACTGAATCAGCCTGCTGAGCTTTTATGCCCATGTCAAGCATTGAATACAGAGTTCTCTCTAGTCCCCTGATGCTTTTGATATTTCTCTATGTGCTTGATACTTGCATAGAAGATAAGGATTTTACAAGCTCTGAAGGAATCCATGCAGATGCTATCGAGTCTTTTGCCACCTGCAGCTTGTGTTGAACTTATTACTTTAGGGAGCATAGCAGGTTCATGAACTTGGAGGTGAAAGCATTTCAAAAAGCTATGTCTTTGGAGGAGCAAAGGATTTCTCTGTCAATCAACCACTCGAAGTGTTGGGGGCCCTTTAAAGTACTTGTTAGTCAATCCACACGTGGTCTTGAGGTACACCTGCCACCTCCATCCAATATGTAATTAGTATAGCAAATGGAATTCTGTAATTTAAGCATGTACCAGAAACATATCATACCTTTAACTTAAACAAAGACATTAGGTAACATTATAGCACTTGTATAATAGATTTCAGGAGTATGACATTTTAAAAAACAAACTATAGTTTTTGAGACTTTTTTTTTACTGTAATAGTTCATTTTTATCACTAGTTCTGATGTTTCCCTTTATTTTTAAGTTCATAAAATATTTATGTGGCTTGAGGACAGCTATGAAAAAAATAGGGCCTCTAAAGCTTTAACCTTCTTTACTGGTAGTTTTTTCTTTAACCTTCTAATCAGAGGTGCTATTACTAAAATTAAGTTGATATATTTATATATCTTCTAATTAATTTGATAACCTTAGAACTTTAGAATAAATGAGAACAATTGCATTGGTTCTTTGGTTGGTACAGCAATATCACTGGAAGTGTTAAACAGACTGCAGCATGTGCCATCAAGTATCATGTCTGGGTCTGTGGCCCTACTGCAGTAGAACCCATAGCACATGTTTCTACCAAAGTGAGAGTATGAGTACAGGAAAGCTGGCATTGGTCCTCAGTAGCCATGCAGTGGGTATGCACTGGAGATATACCTCTTCCTGGCCTTAGCCACAACCTGATGATGTCAGTGTAGGAAAGCTGGTGTGCAGACCAGTTCAGCTACCTCCCAGGCTAAGTTCCAGGACATTGCGTTAGCTCACCCAAACATCTATGCCACCTATGAGCTGCCCATTAAGGGGCCAGTTTTAAAGGATCAAAGCTGCAGTATCTCCATGACACAGGGCAACAACAGCGTAACAGAGAGGAGTCCTGATGAGGATCCAGTATTGAAAGTGTAGCAGAAGCCAGAAGCCTTGAACCAGACCAGCGATTCTTTGCAATGAACGTTTGTAAGTGAAACTGTTTGGAAAAAACTGTATACTCCTTGGCACATCATAACACATGAAGTTTTCAGTATCATGACTTTGTTTTGTTTTGTTTGTTTTCTTTGGGGGTTGGAAGGAGGTTGGAGAGGGAAAGGACAGATATGGAAGGACTGGGAGATGAGCAAGGTTGGGGTACATGATGTGAATTTTACAAAGAATCAATTTTTAAAAATTTTAAAACTTAGGTATTAAAAAGGACATATCTGACAATTTAAAGTCCAAAGCTACCAGTATACTAAGTAAAAACAGAGATATGATGTTGATTCAGTACATTTTTTCTGCCAATAAAGAATATTTCTAGAGCATTTAAGAGATGCTCTAGTGAATCAAGTCATGTGCCCAATATCTTACTAACTATTGAAGAATCCATTGACATTCTGAAACATAGGTTATTTTTGTGTGCTTATAAAATCTAAAAATTGATTCTCATTAATTAGCAGTAAAGCACATAGAAGATTTCTATCTACTGTTTGCTATGGGTATCCTGAAATCGGACAATGGTAAATTATGTAGAGATTTGAAATATTTCTGCCCTTATAAATAAGACAAATACTGGGGAAGAAAAGAGGATAAGTAAAGAAAAACTTCAATTGACCTATTTTTATCCAATGAATAATAAAAGATTATTGCCTGAATTTGAAAGAAGCAAAACTAAGTCACCCTGTCAGGGATGACTCTATGTCCACCATATATCTTCTTCCTCCTCTGTCTCCCTTCTATGTTTGTCTTTCTCTCCATCCATTTCCTGTGAGAACACATACCTTTATTCCCTTAGCCACCGCAAAAAAAAATGTCCTCACACAATGTGTGCAGCACCACATTCTAAAACACAATAACAATGTATTCTGTGGTTTATTCTTCATTCTTCATGTAAATTTTCAAGCAGCTTATCAATGTCAGATGGCATCAGATACACTGTTTAACAAATTTTATCACATAGAAAACTGGTCTTGCCTAGTCAGTCTTCTAAGAAATCATGGAAGAAGGAGTTAATAATTTTCTTGAATTTTTTAAAACCAGGTGTTCTTTTTTTCTCACCACTGCCCCTACTAAATTCACCACACACCTATTGGCCATATATTTACTGTTATTTAATTGTTTTCTGGCTATATTTTCAGCAATGATAACTATGAGAGGAATTTAACTAATACAGTAGGCAGGAAATGCAATCCTGGGAAGATAGTGTATTTGTAATCACTGTGATGAATAGAAGGTATATTTAACTTTCATTCTTAAGTCAATTATACTACTTAGACAGTAAGGCAAATGACTAACTGCCATCAAGTATATGATGCTGCAATTTTAGAATAAAAGGACTGATGGATGAATAAGTGAATTGAGGTTGAAATTGGCTTTTGGCTTTTGGGGGAGAAAGAGGCACTTGAGGTGCAAGACTTTACAGAGGACAGAAGGATTAGTTTTTTAATAAAGAGAAGAAGATGGTAGGAAAAGTGAGTGGAAATAGCTCTCAAGGTTTTTTTGTTCTTTCATTAAAGAAATCATTTTATTATTGAATTTTTACATATACATTTATATTATTAAACATATACACAATAAAATACCTACAGCAAGAAGAACCATGACATAATCAGGAATTATATAAATGTTACATTTTTAGTGTTTTGGCTACTTGTATTTGGCAGCCTTGAAGAAAACAAACATATTTTCTATCTTTGTGCATCTAAAATTCTGAATGTAAATCAGTATCCATAATATCTCATTATTATTACCTTAAAACATATATCTAGACCTAAAAACATCTTAACCCCTAAACAACTAAGCTTAATTGTAAAACTAAACTATATGGTCTTCAACCTCATCAGAGACTTGAGAGGAAAAAAATTGATTACCTGAATATACCCAGAGTGCAGGTAAGTAGCTTTCCAAATGAGAAGACGACAGGGGCAGTTTGCTATCTGAATAGATACCTAAAACTCTCAATAACATTTGAGCATCATCTTCAGCCTTCTGACTCAGTATATCTGACAGACATATTTGTGAGGCAGGAACTTTTGAGGACTTGCTTACCCTGTCTTGGCAGAACTTGGCCATCAACTCTACTTGCATCCAAGCTTGTCATTTTTAAGGCAGAATTCTGTGTGTGATAGAAATGAGGACATCTTGCCCAGTGGCTTGTTTGCCATGTTTGAAGACATCTCCACAAGGAGGTTCTTTGATGCTCATCATCCTTTCTGAGGTAGGCTGGGTGTTGCCAGGAGTTAACCTGTCTGATTGTTAGTGTATCTTTAAAATAATAAAAAACATTTGAAATGCTATATTCTGCATGTCTCTGAGGGTTTTGAAGACCTTATCTAATTTACCTTAACTTTCTATAGAATCATATGTATCTGTTATACCTAAGATGTATATTCTTGTGATAAAAATAGACTAGTAATTGATATGACAATGATTTGATCAACTAACAATTAACTTATTTATTCACCCTAAACAGCCTGCCAAAGCACTTTCAAAGTATTGGAAGTAAACCTTAATTTTATAATTGATTTATATGGGTACCATACCTTGTATTAGACTATAAATATATATGATATATGATGTGTGAATAATAATCTTACATTTAAAGTCCATACCACTGTATCTAAAATTAAACTTATTTTGCATCTATATACAAAATTCTATACCAGTGAAGTATAAATAACCTTCTGAGTAACAATTGAGGCATTAAGTTTAGGAGTAGTTTTGCTAATCTACTTATTGTTCTTCTCTATGCATTTCTATACTCCCCCTTCTTTCTTTTCAACCTCTATCTTCAAATCTAAAAATTGAAGATAAAGGAAAAGACAGACATTCCTGAGTCCACCCTTGTTTTCTCTCTAAGACCAGTAATTAATTTATAACCAACACCCATTGGAATATAACCCTCTACAGCCCAATAAAGCAACTAAAAACCTACCCAAATCCCCTTAAAGGAAACAAGGCGTTGTTCCCTTATGGTTTCTTCCAGCTGACTTGGGATGAATAAAACCTTTGTAGGGGCCGAAATAAAATTGAGGAAACAGTTAAAAAAAGCTTGGAATAGCATTTATGGTCTAGTTTCTAAATGTTGAGAAAGTCCAGGCTTAATTAGAGTCCTATGTGGAACAGTCTGAAATGCTGGAAAAATTGAGATTGGTAGCTTTATTAGAAAGTATCCAGTAAGATGTCTTTTTCTGTGAGGAAAAGCAACTGAAGCACTTGGTGATGGAACATGAAGGATGGAGGATGTCAATGTCTATCATGCTGAGAGGAATAAATCTTGTCAGCTCTGATCAAATGTCAGTGTCCAGTTCTTTTGCTCTGAAAACATAATTTCTCACAAACATTATACAGTACTACAATTATAAAAGTATGAGCTGTGCATGATGCATAGAACAATTAAGCCTGCTTTTCTGCTCTTTGTATGAACAGAAGCCAAGACATCTGTAAATCTTCATGTCCTACAAAGAATGGCATCTAATAATAATAACATAGGGGTTCTGCAGTCAACAAGAAGCCTTGTCTATGACTAGACATTTATGTCTCATCCAGTCTCAGAGCTATTCCATATAGTGGGATTAGCAATATAAGTTTCCCTCATGTTCTGGAGTTTAATTTCTTCACATCACAACTGTATCCCCCTTCTTCATCCCCTCTGGATCTCCCCTCCCTCCCTCATGCCCTCTCCCTCCCTTCCCTATTCCTCAATAAGGGTGGCCCTCCTCCTCTAATATCTGGCCTGAGCCTATAAAGTCTCATCTGTACTACTTGTAACCTCTTCCTCTATAGCCTGGCAAGCTGTCCTGCTAGGGGGAAGTGATCAAAATTTTGTGGACAAAGTGCATGTAAAAAGTAGTCCCTGCTCTCCACATTGTGGGATTCACAAGGACACTGGGCTGCTAAATCTTAGCACAGTGTCTAGCTCCACATCATACATGGTTCTTGGTTGATGTACCAGTCCGTGTGTTGTAGTGGAGTTATCCTGAATTATGTGGCTAATCTGCTTATGAGTGAGTATGTACCATGCATGTCTTTCTGGGTCTGGGTTTCCTCACTCAGGATGATCTTTTCTACTTCCATTCATTTGCCTGCAAATGTCAAGTTTTCCTTGTTTTTAATAGCTGAATAGTATTGCATTGTGTAAATATAGCACATTTTCTTTATCCATTCTTCAGTTGAGGGACATCTAAGTTGTTTTCAGAATGGCTGTTATGAATAAAGCTGATATGAACACAGTTGAGCCAATGTCCTTGTTGTATGGTGGAGCATCCTTTGGCTATATTCCCAGGAGTGCTATGTCTGGGTCTTAAGGTAGAATCATTCCAAATTTCCCAAGAAAACACCAGATTGACTTGCAAAGTGATTGTACAAGTTTGTACTTCCACCAGAAATGGAGTAGTGCTCCTCTTTCTCCACATCCACACCAGCATGTTATGTCACCTGAGTTTTTGGTCTTTGCCATTTGGATAGGTCTGAGATGGAATTTCAGAGTAATTTTAAGATTAAGTTCCCTGATAACTAGGGATGTTGAACATTTCTTTAACTGTTTCTCAGCCATTCAATGTTCCTCTGTTGAGAATTCTCTGTTTAGTTCTGTATCCCATTTTTTAATTGGATTATTTGGTTTTATGGTGTTTCATTTCTTCAGTTCTTTATATATTTTGGATATTAGGCCTTTGTCTGATGTAGGGTTGGTGAAGACATTTTCCCAGTCTGTAGGCTGTCATTTCATTCTGTTGACATTGTCCTTCACCTTAGAAAAGATTTTCATTTTCATATTAAATGGGAATTTAATAATGGTTGATCATAGTGTCTGAGCTGTTGGTGTTCTGTTCAAGAAGTTTTCTCCTATGCCAATGAGGTCAAAGATCTTTCCCACTTTTTCTTCTAACAGACTTAGTGTGTTTGGTTTTATGTTGAGGTCTTTAATCCATTTGGACTTCAGTTTTGTGCAGGGTGATAGATATGGATCTATTTTCATTTTTCTTCATGTAGCCATCCAGTTAGACCAGCACCATTTGTTGAAGATGCTATCTTTTTGCATTGTATGGATTTGGTTTCTTTGTCAAAAATCAAGTCTCCATAGGTATATGGGCTTATTTCTGGGTCTTCTTTTCTATTCCATTGATCAACCAGCCCATTTCTAAGCCAGTATCAGGCAGTTATTTTACTCTTGCTCTATAGTATAGCTTCAGAGATCTGGGGTGGAGATTCCTTCAAAAGATCTTTTATTGTACAAGGTTGTTTTAACTATTCTGTTTTTTTCTATATGAAGTTGAGAACTGATCTTTCAAGCTTGGTAAATAATTGTGTGGGTATTTTGATGGGAATTGCATTGAATCAGGAGATTGCTTTTGTAAAATAGCCATTTTTACTATGTGCTGGTCCACAAGCCAGGGAGATTTTTCCACTTTCTGAAATCTTCAAATTCCTTCTTCAGAGATTTGGAGTTTTTTCATACAAATATTTCAGTTTCTTGGCTAGGGTAACACCAAGATACTTTATATTATTTGTGGCTTTTGTTAAGGGTGCAATTTCCGTAACTTCTTCCTCAGCCTGTTTGTCATTTGTATACAGGAGGGGTTCTGATTTTTTAAAATTTTGTTTTATATTCAGCCATTTTGCTAAAAGTGTTTCAGCTGTAGAGGTTCCTTGATAGAATTTTGGGGTCACTTACATATACTATCATATTATCTGTCAATAGTGATAGTTTGACTTCTTCCTTTCCTTTTTGTATCCCCTTGGTCTCCTTTTGTTGTCTTACTACTCTAGCAATGACTTCAAGTACTATATTGAAGAGATATGGAGAGAGTGGACAGGCTTGTCTTGTCCTTGATTTCAGAAGAATTTATTTAAGTTTCTCTCCATTTAGGTGTGTGCCCTATATCCCTGCTCTCTCCACGACTTTCAACATGAATGGCTGTGGGATTTTGTCAAAGCTTTTTTGCATGTAAGGAGATGATCATGTGTTTTTTTTTCTTTCAGTTTGTGTATATAATGAATTACATTTATGTACATTGAACCACCCCTGCATACCTGACATGACGCCTACTTGGTCATGATGAATGATAGTTTTAATGTGTTCTTGAGTTCAGTTTGTAAGTATTTTCTTGAATATTTTCACATCACTGTTAATAAGAGAAATTGGTCTGAAATTCTATTTCTTTATTAAGTCTTTCTGGGGGTTAGGTATCAAGGTGACTGTGGCCTCATAGAACGAGTTTTGTAATTTTTTTTATTCTGTTTAGCAGAATAGTTTGAAGAGAATTGGTATTAGCTCTTCTCCAAATGTCTGATAGAATTCTGCATTGAATCCATCTGGCCCTGGGCTTTTTGTTGTTGTTGTTGCAACACTTTTAATGACTGCCTCTATTTCCTTAGGTGTTATAGGACTATTCAATTTGTTTACCTGATCTTGTTTCAATTTTGGTAGTTGCTAGCTATCAAAAATTCATCCATTTCATTTAGGTTTTCAAATTTTGTGGCACATAGACTTTTGAAATAAGACCTTTTTTTTTTTTTTTGCATTTCTTCAGTGTGTGTCTTTATATCTTCCTTTTAATTTTTCATTTTGTTGAGAAATTTTAAAACTAAAACTAAAACTAAAAAACTAAAATTTTATTAGTTTGGCTAAAGTTTTGTTAATCTTGTTGATTTTCTCAAAGAACCAGCCCTTGGTTTCATTGATTGTTTGAATTATTCTCTTTGTTTCCAATTTACTGATTTCATGCCTGAGTTTGATTATTTCCATCCATCTCTCCACTTGGGTGTGTCTGCTTCTTTTTGTTCTAGAGCTTTCAGATGTGCTGTTAAGTTGTTAGTATAGGATCTCTCCAGTTTCTTTATAAAGGCACTTAGTGATATGACTTTTCCTTTTAGCAGTACTTTCATTGTCCCATGAGTTTAGGTATGTTGTGCCTTTACTTTTGTTAAATTTTAGAAAGTTTAAAATTTTTCTTTTTATTTCATCCTTTACCCAGATGTCATTGAGTATGGAGTTGTTCAGTTTCCATGGGATTGTAGGCTTTCTATTGATTCTTTTGTTTTTGAGTTATAGCTTAATCCATGGTGATCTGATAAGATGTAATGGCTTATTCTGATGTTCTTGTATCTTTTTAGGTTTGCTTTGTGATCAATAATATGGTCAATTTTGGTGAAGGTTCCCCGAAGTGTTGAAAAGAAGGTGTATTGTTTTGTGCTTGGGTGAAATGTTCTGTAGATACCAATTAGGTCTGTTTGATTCATGATATCTATTAGTGTCCTTGTTTCTCCATTTAGTTTATGTCTTGATGATCCATCTAATGGGGAAAGAGGGGTGTTGAAGTCTCCCACTGTTAGTGTGTGAGGTTCAATATGTGATGTCTCTTTTACAAATGTGAGTGCTTCTGCATTTGGGACATAGATGTTCAGAATTGAGAAATCACCTTGGTGTATTTTTCCTTTGATGAGGATGAAGTGAATTTCCTATCTCTTTTGATTAGTTTTGCTTAAAAGTCTATTTTATTAGATAATATAATGTCTACTCCATCTTGCTTCTTGGGTCTGTTTGCTTGGAATACATTTTTCCAACCCTTTACTCTGAGGTAATGTGTATCTTAATTACTGAGGTATGTGTCTTCTTTGCTGCAGAATGATGGATCTTGTTCTCACATCTATTCTCTCAGCCTGTGTCTTTTTCATTGGAAAGTTGAGGCCATTGATGTTAAGAGAACATTCTCTACAGTAGAGTGGAGAGTGGGATATGACTTTCTCACATACTCTGGTGCCTCACCTTTGACCATGTCCCCTGGAGGGGGAGACCTGGTGGCACTCAGAGGAAGGACAGCAGGTTACCAAGAAGAGACTTGATACCCTATGAGCATATACAGGGGAAGGTAATCCCCCTCAGGAACAGTCATAGGGGAGGGGAATAAGGGGAAAATGGGAGGGAGGGAAGAATGGGAGGATATGAGGGATGGGATAACCATTGAGATATAACAATAATAAATTAATTAAAAAAAGGAAGGGAAAAAAAGACAGTCCTTGGAAATGGAAATAAAAATCAAAGGAATATTTAAAAAAGATATTAATGACTAGTGCTTGTTAGTTCCTTTTATTTTGATGTTGGTGGTGGTTGAGTGTTTGTGTGTTTCTTTGTTTTGGATTTGTGGATATGAAGTTATTATTTCCTGTGTTTTTCTGGGTGTAGTTAGCCTCCTTGAGTTGGAGTTTTCCTTCTAGTACCTTCTGTAGGGTTGGATTTGTGGCCAGGTACTGATTAAACTTGGTTTTGTCATGAAATATCTTGTTTTCTCCAACTATGGTGATTGAAAGTTTTGCTGGGTATCGTATTCTGGGTTGGCACCTATGGTCTCTTAATGTTTGCATGACTTCTGTCCAGGCCCTTCTAACCTTCATAGTCTCTGTCAGGAAGTCAGGTGTAATTCTGATGGTCTACCTTTATATGTGATTTGAACTTTTTCTCTTTCAGCTTTTAATATTCTTTCTTTTTTTATGTACATTTAATGTTTTGATTATTATGTGGCAGGACGATATTTTTCCGGTCGAATCTATTTGGAGTTCTGTAGGCTTCTAGTATGTTTATGGGACTTTCTTTCTTTAGATTGGGGAAGTTTTTTATATCATTTTGTTGAAAATGTTTTCTGAGCCTTCGAGGTTGGAGTCTTTTCCTTCTTCTATTCCTATTATTCTTAGATTTGGTCTTTTTATAGTGTCCCAAATTTTTTGGGTGCTTTGTGTCATTATCTTTTTAGTTTTAACATTTTCTTTGATTGATGTGTGAATAACTTCTATTGTGTCTACCATACTTTAGATTCTCTCTTCCAGCTCTTGTATTCTGTTTGTGTTGCTTGTGTCTGTCATTACTGTTCTCTTTCCTATGATTTTCAAACTCTAAAATTGCCTCAGCTTGTGTTTACTTTGTTGTTTCTAATTCCCTCTTTAGGTCTTGAATAGTTTTATTCATTTCTTTCTCCTGTTTGATTGAATTTTTCTGTAATTCTTAGAGGAATTATTCAATTCGTGCATCTTTCTGAATGTATTTTCCTGTGTTTCTTTGAGTGATTTACTATCCTCTTCCAAGGCTTCCATCATTTTCATCACATAAGATTTAAAGTCTTCTTCCTGCTCTTTGTGCATGTTCATATCTCCAGAGCTTGCTGTGGTAAGATCACTGGTTTGTCGTATTGTTATATGGCTCTGAGTTTTGTTGCCAGTTTTCTTGCACTGTCCTCTGGGCATCATGCTCTCTCTGGTTTTAGCAGGTCTAGGGTTCCTCCAATGAGGTCACTTTCTGTGTCACAAATGGGCCAGTCATGTTGGAAACAAGCAAACAGAGCCCCACGCCAAAGTTTGTTTGCTAGGGCTCCCCAGATGCCTCCTCAGTATGTTGGAAAGCAGATGTTACAGCCTGCGTCCAGCTCAGCTTAGCTGAGTTTACTGTCCATACCAGGTTGGGTCAGGCAGGAGAGGAGTGGGCTGAGAGTTTTCCAATCCCAAAGCTACTCAAGTGGCCTACAGTCTTTTTCAAGATGGCGGGGTGGGGTGCTGAAGGGCACCGGAGGCCAAAGCTACTTGTGTGTTCTACAGGCCTTCTGGAGATGATAAGACTCTGTGCCCTGTTGGACTAGGCTGGTAAGCTTTTGGCAGGTGGAGAGAGATTAGCTCTCAAAGCTTCTCAAGGAATGGCATCTAATGTAGAGTGTGTCTAGGGCTGGTCTTTGCTCTGCTTTTCTGTGATATATCAGGCCAGTGAGCTGCAGATAGGTGGGGTGAGACCAGAACCAGAAGCGGGTACCAAGATGGCAGCTAATGCCATTGGCATAGGCCTCTGCTTTGCTTGTCTGCTTTGTGTCTTAGCTGTGTCAGAGAAGTATGCTTCAGGTGCATGGGAGGAGACAGGCTCAGGCTCAAAGCTGTTCACAGGATGGCAGCTAATGCGGATTGTATCCAGTGCCTGTATTCTGCTCAGTCTCTATGCTCTGTGTCACAGATGTGTCTGGCTGATAAGCAGCTGGGGAACTGAGAGAGAGAGAGAGGAACTCAAAGCTGTTCAGATGCTCCATAGGCTTTCAAGAGATGGCAGGGCTCTGCCTATATGCTGTGACTCAGCAGGGCTAGGCCAGCAGCAGCTGAAGGTGGGGCTGAGAGAGATGAGAGCCCAAAGGAATTTGGGTACGCCACACTCTTTCTTGGGAGGTAGCTAATGTGGATTTTGTCTGGTGCCAGGACACAGCTCTGCCTGTCTGCTCCCTATCCCAGATCTGGAAAGCAGTCGAAGGGCAAAGAGAACCTAAAGCTGCAGGGATAACCCAAAGTCCTTCTCAAGATGACAGTTGACGTGTGTTGTCCTGCAGGATTTTTATGTGGGTTAGCTGGGTTGCTGGGTGCTGGACCCAACCATGCTCCGAACAATGTGGAACCTTCTCATCTGGGAATCAGCAGCACTGGTTTTTTGTAGATCTCAGTTTGGTCTTTAGGTCGCTCTGTAGAACTGGTTGTCTTGCTAATCAGAAGCAGTGTGCTGCATGGCTAGTATTTTAAGTAGAGGCTGGAGTTCATGAAAGGCCAACCCAGGTGAACATGTGGCTGTGTGGCTGTGCTTGTGCTCATGGTCATGCTTAGTGGCAAATGTAAAACTTATTGATATCCCCAACTTGCCACCATCAGTAAGTATCTCAATAAGAGAGTAAGAAAAAAGAGAAAACAGAATGCAGACTGACTTGCCTGTGATAACACATAGACAAAATACGTGTTTGACATTTACAATTGTTCCTGTTGCTTTTCCCCCCTCTCCTATTAACTCCACTACAGCAAAAACAGATTTATAGTCATGTGGAGTTGTTCCTGAACTGTGGGGATTAGCTTGCTGGACGTGTTTAGTAGATCCAAGAAAAGGTAGCTCATTTTGCTGTCTGAGTATGTCCATACTTTTCCCTTGACTGTTTCTTCTCTGAGTGAAACTGACCTGAAAAATCTACCTGGCCAGTACATGCTGTGTCTCTTTGCCTAATTAGTAGTTTCACAAACCTCAAATCCTTTTTAGATTCTTGGAGTACTTTCTAGTCAGGTGGTAAAAAGAACACCAGTACAAACAATGTGATTGCTAATAAGTGAGACAGATTCAGACTAGTTCTTCATTTTGTATTGCTAGAAAAATCAAACCATGCAGTCAAGTTGAACTTTTAAAAATGCTTAAAAATAATTAATCCCACTCCTCCACTAATCCACTTACTGATCTTTAGGGGAAATTACAAAAATAATCTATTATTTACTGTTTTTCTTCAGTAAGAACATTCCTTGCAAATAACATGACAAAGATAATCAGATATAGAATTTTATTATAACTGCTCACTCACAATCTGAGTGGAGATTTGACTGATATTTTGTTTAATGATCTGTTGGCATTCTAGCATTGGAGTGAGTGGTGAAGGTCATGCTGAGTTCAACTAGATTGCACCTGTAATTCTAGAATTTAGGAGACTGTGGAATATGGAGTTAAAAACAAGAAATAAAAAAGACACTTAAAAACCCAACAGAAATAAGGATTCAGATGATAAGTGCTTTCTGAGGGAAAATGAGACATTATTTTACGTTTTTATTTAGTTATTTTAAACCAAATGATTTTTTAGGCATTTTCAAGTGATGATTCTGCTAGAATTATTGAGAAGAACACTGAGTGTCTTTCTTAAAAACTATACTAAGAGTTTTGTTTTTCCAGGTGACTTTTATTTTTTTGTATACCTGACTTGATGTTTTCCATGAAAATATGCGTCTGAGTATTTGTTTCATGTGCTATTAATATGCTTTGAGAGCTTGTTATGGAATAAATCTATATTTCCTTGTGCAAATGAATTATTATTTTATTTTCCTTTAAAAGAACTTGCAGCATAAATTATAATGATTTCACCAGTTAAAATATTTTATTACTATTTTCTATGGCATGTATACATGTGTATTCATCATAAATTAAAAGGCATTTCGATTGCATACTGGGTTCATCCAAGGCTTGGATATGCTAGGTCCCTTACTCTACCACTGATCTAAAAACCCAGCTTACCTTTGCTTATTTTATTGGAAAAAAATTTTTTACTTTCTACTTATTTGGATTTCAATGATTTTGGTACTTTTGAGTATACATATCTATGTATTTATGTATGTATGTATGTATGTATGTATGTATGTATGTATGTATCTATCTATCTATCTATCTATCTATCTATCTATCTATCTACTTATGTATCGATCATCTATCTATCCATATAGACTTACTCTATTGGAGAAAACTGACTTTTTTTCCTCTCCTAGCAGGTATAAGTGACAGTTCAGTTATTAACCTTTAGCCAGCTGGCTAGGTTTTAATTAATTAATTCAAATCTTAAGTATAAAAAATAAATAGAATAGGATGAAACAAATCTATTACTTCAGAATTGGATAAGACAAGCTAATCAAAGGATAAGAGATTAAAAGAAGGCACAAGAATCAGAGACTTATTCATTCCCTCACTTAGGAATCCTATAGAAACACTAAACTGGAAGCCATAAAATATATTCAGAGGATCTGATACAAATGTGTGCAGGCCTTGTGCGTGCTGCTTCAGTATCCTGTGAGTTTGTATGGGCTTTGTCCATATTGACTTAGGTGTCTTGTTTCATAGTGCCTTCAGTGCCTTCTGGCTCTTACATTCTTTCCCTGAGCTCTGAGTGGAGGGATTTGATTGATTCTTTTTTGTTTTTTGAGACAGGGTTTCTCTGTGTAGCTTTGGCTGTCCTGGAACTCTCTCTGTGGACCATGCTGGCCTCGAACTCACAGAGTTCCTCCTGCCTCTGCCTCCCAAATGCGATTTGATTGATTTTTAATGTTGGCCTTAAATTTTGCTTGTGTATATTTAAAGTAAGCCCTAAAAGCATATTCATCTATTCAGATTTATTTACTTAATCTGGCTTAACTAAAATGCTAGAGCAAGTAAATCTTTCATACAAAAAAATTGTTTAAGAAGAGGGGGTGGGGTTGGGGATTTAGCTCAGTGGTAGAGCGCTTGCCTAGCAAGCGCAAGGCCCTGGTTTTGGTCCTCAGCTCTGGAAAAGAAGAAGAGGAAGAGGAAGAAGAAGAAGAAGAAGAAGAAGAAGAAGAAGAAGAAGAAGAAGAAGAAGAAGAAGAAGAAGTGATTAATTAGAAAAATCTGCTTTCAGAGTTTTCATACAGCAAAGTTTCAGGGTAACAATGGCATGAGCAATAAAAATTGGTTTTCTTCAAGAAGTCAAATTTTTGGGCTTCAGGTTCAGTTGATGCCATAATTGTAGCAACAACTGTGTATGTGCATATATATATTATATATATGCAGATATCTATATAGATATTAGAAATACACCTTCAAATTTGCTGTCATATGTGTACATATGTACATTTGTATGTATGTATGTATGTATGTATGTATGTATGTATGTTTTTGAATGTCTATGTTTCCATCTGTAAAAATCACTAAGTTTTATTTTGCCCCAGGTAAAGAGTAAGCTATGGTGGGGTTAGGGAGCACTAGTTATTTATGACCTATGTAGATCTCTAACAGTAATCAGGAGACCTGAGGAACAGGTATCTGTACAATAGTTATATTAGTAAACCTTTAGTCAAAATGGAGAGCATTTCTTGGACTCCTTTGCTTTTTATAGTTTTAAGTATGTATGACTCTTCTGCCTGCACGTATGCTTGTATACCTTGCACATGCCCTGTGCTCACAGAGGTCAGAATAAGGCCCTCTATCTCCTGAAACTGGGGTTATAAATGGCTGTGAGCCATCATGTAGGTTCTGGGAATCAAACCTCAGCATCTGCAAAAGTAGCAAGTGCTATTAACTACTGTGCCACTGCTCCAATTCCTTTCTTTTCCTCTTAAAATTTTATGTGCAGTTTTAAAATATTTACATTTTATTATGTAGTCAAGAGAGTACCTTGAATATTTTAGCCTAAAAGAGGTCCTTGAAATTGTATGTGTTAGCATTTACTAACAGGAAATAAAAAATTGAGAGGACAACCGTCTCCTTTGGCAGTTCTCCTCAGCCAGATATGGTCATCTATCTTCCCCAGTGGGTGATAAATAGTGCAGATACACATTATTTAGTGTGGGTTTAATATTTGGCATTCTTCACTAGTTCATATTCATATTCTGAGGGAGTTCCAGTACCACCCTGACACATACATAAAGCATCTTAGTCCCCAGTGTTCATTCTTCACGGAATGTGCACTTATTCCATTATATTCAGTAAAGAAGCAGAAAATGTGCACATCCCTTACATAAAGTTCTTAGTCAGAAACAATTCTATCTCCATGGAATTTCATAAATCTTTGCAATTTTTAAGTGAGAAATCTACAACACTTAAGCAATAGTTCCAAAGAACTCCTTTCTCATTTTGGAGAGAATTTTGTTCTCTGTGTTTTAAAATATTTCCAAGAAGCTTAATGTTTCAAATTCCTAAATATATATAAGTTACAGGCAAAATGTAAAATACAATGCATTTTGTGTTACTTCAAATGTTTACCTACAAAATGCAAAAGGAAAATAGAGTCATATGCAATCTGACATTCTACCTTCAAGCTTGAGTGTCCCTCCACGGTCAAGAGAAAGTGTAAATATGTGCTGGAGATACCTAATGACATAATTAGAGAAGACGCTTTCCACTTTGACTTAAGGCCTATTCTAACAAATCTTCTTATAAAAATTAAAGTTAAACAGATGATCTGAATGGTATGTAGACTTGAAAAGGGTCAAATGCATAATGAACATTCAATAAATATATAAGTGAAGGCAAAGACGATGGAAAATGACAATGTGGGAATGGAGACATGGCTCAGTAGGTACTGTGCCTGCCATGAAAGCTGAGCATCTAAGTTTGAGCTACCAGAACTTTATAAAATTGGATGCTCTAATTTCCATGCTCTTCTGACAAGATTGGCATCAAGGACAGGAGAATCCTTGGAAGCATGTGGAACAGCTAATCTTGAGTACACACAATCAAAAAGAAAACTAAAAGACATATGTTAAGGCAGAAGTAGAACACCAACACCCAAGGCTTTCCTCTGACTTCTGTAAATGTGCTGCTGCAAGAGAGAACCTCCACTCACACACTAACACATACTCTTGCATACACACGTGCACACAAGGATTTTAAAAACTCATGTGTGCCATTGCAACTTCCTTTTCTTGGCCACCTCCTTAAACATTGCCTCACCTTTGTCATAATTGACTTTCAAGGAACATTTTATATTTCTTTTGTTAGCCATAATGGTATTTAAGTTATAAATCAGATATGTATTTGTGTCTTTAAGCTTGTGTTTATTGCTGAAGGTACAACATGACTGTTTGATTACATCTCTATACCACAGTTAAACTCTTGTGCTTTCACTCATAATAATGTCTGTTTTCAGGATAGGAATTATTAATCCAGCTGGTTTGTATGATATTTACTTGAATTTAAAATCACAGGCAAACAGAATAACTTAGATAAGTCATATAATTTATTCCTTCTTTTAGCTAGAAGGGTAAATTAGATTCAGAATTGTGATGAAATACATGCTGGGTAAAAAACTCCAGTGCATTCATACAAGGACTATGAATGTCTTTAGGGGCCAACATGTTAAAAATTTGCTCCCTGTGTTGGTGCTATTGTGGAAATGTGGAATTTTAAAATTTGAGCCCAGTGAATCTTTTAGTTCATGAGTGACAAGCCCTTGTAAGGGTCCTGGGGACTCCTTCTACCTTTTTCATGTTTCCTTCCCATAATCCATGATTTTTTTTCTGACATGGATTTCTGCCATAACTTGCTACCTCACCACAGGCCCCAAACAACAGAACTAAGAGATCATGAAGTGCAACTTCAAAACCATGAGCCCAAATAACCCCTTTAGTTTTATAAAGTAATTACCCCAGTGGTTGTGTTATAGTAATGGAAAGCTGATTAATACTGGTTGTAGGCAATGAAGCTGAATCATTTATGTGACTTTTATTACTGAGCCACTTAAAAATGAGGAAGACCACAGAGGCAGTTTGCAGTGCTGAGCATAGATAAAGCCTTTGAAGTTGGAATAAGCTCCAGAGCGAATATGACTACAGAAAGCCAATTCCAACAAGATATAAAATATTAAATCCAATTGAGAGTTTAAAAGGATTTATTGCATATTTTTAGTATTTATAATTTAAACATACTAGTATCTTAAGTTTATTCATTTTGTACCTATCTATCTCCTGGATACTCATAGGTCATGGTGGTTAAATTCTTTATGGTTGCCAGTAACACTGCACTAGTGAATCTGGAACCACTTTTGTCCTGAGTCTCAGCATGTTTCTTCATTTAGCAAAACTTAACTTAGTTTTATGTATGGCTCTGTTCAGAAACTGTACTTAACATATATTTTTAAATTAGTATTGAAGTCATGGTCCTCAATTAAACAAACTTCTCTAGTACACATATTTCCTTTATAATAGACTTCACACTTTTCTTGTATTTAGGAAACTAGACAACACCTTGTTGTTGAGGTTTGAGAGCAAAATTTAATCAGTGAAATTGCCAATAAGACCCATAAACTTGAAGAAAAGCATACTATATATACTATAAAATGACACTTGTTTGTAGTATGAGTGTTGAAAGAAGGTAAAAAGTTGCTTTATTCCTTGTCAGTGTTAAGGTAGACGGCAGATGACTTCAAAATAATGTGTCTACCGGTAGCTGTACAACCTAAGTGACAGAAGTACTGATGAGGCACCTTGAGTACTGCTATCCAGGGTCTCACAGTGCTACTTCACAAATCAGAGCCTGGGAAAGCCAAGGATTGACTCATTTCTGTCACTGTGTGCATGGGATTTGCTTAAGGGATTGTCCTAGTTACTTTTCTATTTCCGTGAAGACACCATGACCAGTGTAACTTAAGAAAGATTTAGGGGCTTATAGTTTCAGAAGGTGAATCCATGACCATCATGGCAGGGAGCAAGACAGGGATGTTTTTGGGGAAGTTGGTGAAACCTGCAAGCATGAGGTATGGAAGGGGCGGAGCCTGACAGCTAAAGTGGAAGCAGCAGGAGGACTTTGAAATCTTAAAGCCCACCCCCAGCAAGCCTTTCCAAACAGTTCCACCAACCGGGGACAAAGTATACAAATATATAAGCCTATGGAGGTCATCCTCATACACGTCTCACAGAGTTCTATTCTTTTTAATACTTATATAAAATTCACTTTGTTACAAAGGGAGAAAGATAAACATTTAAGCACACATTCCTATGGGTTTCCTATACATCATAGTATTCTATGTCCATTTTTGTTATTCTAAGAAAAGAAAATTTCAGAACGGAGATAAGCCCTCCTGGTACCTACCACTTTGTGGACAGCACCCCTCTGCGACATGCAACCTCTAACAATTGAAGATCTGCTTTCCTTCTTATGGTTCATCTTTGCAAACCATCTTCTAAATGGAATCACACAACCCATGCTTTTTGAGTGTGTCTCTTTCACTTAAGACACACATATTCGTCAGTGTTCTATTGTGTAGTGCAAACTGTTCTGGAGTATTTTGTTATGCTCTATAATGCAATTTATTTATGCATTTGTTAAATAATACATGGGTTCCCTTCAAGGATTGGAAATGGGAAAGGCTGCATGGGTTTGTTATTGTGTTCAAACTCATTTCTCTTGAAAACATATCCAGACATAGAATGCTCTTGCATTTCTGCGTTCCCACCCATGCTGGTTAGTTTCATTTGCTGTAGGCCATCACAAATGATTGCTATTACCCTCTCTACTTTATTATTACTTTTAAACATCTTAGCCATCTTATTGAGCTTTTTGTATTATTCATAGTGATTTTCATTTTAATAGAGAATTTGATCATTTTTTAAAAGACTTCTTTTACTGCTGATTATTTTTTTGCCAGATACATTGTCTTGTTTTTTCAATTTTTCCTAAAGTCCAATTCACTAATTTAGAAAGAACTCTATGAGAGAAAATTTTGTTTAGAATAAAAATAGTTTTAAAAATATTCTTTTGCTTTTACTCAGAGTAAAAGGCAAGGAAGGCCAGAGAAAAATGTAGACGGACTTTCCAGTGCCATGGTCCATAATTTGTAACCTAATTCAAGGTCACATTAAACTGTTGTCCTTTTTCAGGTCACCTGGGAAGAGGCAACCTCAACTGTGAAATATCTCCATCTCATCAGCCTGTAGACAGCATTTTCTTGGACAATAATGGACATGGAAGCACTCAGTCCATCAACGGCAGTGCCAGTCCTGGTCACGTGGTACTAAGTTGTATAAAAAAGTAAGCCAAGAAAGGCACCAGATCAAGACAGTAAGCACGAATACTCCATGGTCTCTTTTTCTATTCCTGCCTCAAAGTTATGGCCTTCAGTTTTTGCCCTAGTTTCCTTTAATGGTAGATTGTTGCCTCTACATAGAACACACCCTTTCCTTCCCAAGCTGTTTTTCTTCACGTTGTTTATCACAGCAACCAATAGAAAGAAAGCTAAAACTTATTAGATTACTACTTTTAGGAGTTCATTATATACATGCAATTATGACACTCAACCTTTCTTAGTAAATTGATTTGTTGTCAGTCCTTTCAAGGAGCAGAAAGAGCTCTTCATTGTTTAGATATAAAAATGCACAAAACACCCATACACAGAAAATAAAAATTTACTGAAATTTTTGATAGTAATTTAAGATTTAAGTATATGGAGCTTAAAATCAAATTATTGCAGTTGATTTATTTTAGTGTTTTTAGTCATAATAAAGAGAAAGGATTGGAATGAGTGTCTTCTGTATTTCTTGATGCCATAATTTGTACACAATATATTTATTTTAAAATTAATGCTTTCATTTCAGTTTCTAACATACTGGGTTTCATTTTTAAACATATGTGAGAATAAACTGCCTCCTTCAAAGAAAAAAAAGATACCTAGAAACAGAAAAACCATTCTTAATATTTAATATCACAAAATATTCAATGCTGATAAAAAGTTGATTTTTCCATGCTGTAGTCAGCTATCTTTTGAAAGAAAGATTCCAGTTTTGGCATTTAGTTCCCAGGGAAAACTGTGTTGTGTAGAAGATGACCATATCATAGAAAATATGTTTACCAGAGGACATGAGGTTCCATTAAAGTGAATATCGGTGTCTACCAATCTCTT
This sequence comes from Acomys minous, assembly GCF_964271855.1. Taxonomy (NCBI): domain Eukaryota; kingdom Metazoa; phylum Chordata; class Mammalia; order Rodentia; family Muridae; genus Acomys; species Acomys minous. The sequence goes on from NC_140483.1 coordinate 125,534,685, forward strand.
TCAATGCTATGACTTTGACTATTTTTACATAGTTTTTTTTGCTTATTTTTCTAGACAGGGTTTCTCTGTGAAGCCTTGGCTATCCTGGACTCACTTTGTAGATCAGGCAGGGCTTGAAATCACAGAGATCTGTCTGCCTCTGATTCCCTGAGTGTGCACTACCACACACAGCATACTTCTTGCATTTTAAAGTATTGCTATGCCACAGTTTCAATAGTTGTATCTTTATTAAAAATCATGTTAAACTTCAATCACTAGTGTATTATTAAAATATGGATAAATTTTGGGAGGTGAATGGGACTGGGGAGGTTCTGCCTTCACTGACTAAATTAGTGATCATATAAAAAAATGAACAAAACTAACTTTATGTATCATGTTCTATTTTCTTGCATGTGAAGACACTGCAATTTCATTGCAGTAATAGAAGTAGATTGAGGGACACTGACATTGCCAGTGTCTGGATCTTAGATATCCTAGCTTTCAAAATTATAAGAAATACATTTTCAGTCTATATACAGTTTTAACTGATCAAATTTTATTATGGTAGAATGAATGGGCTATGAGATATTTAATCAATAGTTTCTATATACAAATGACAAATGGGCTGAGAAAGAAATAAAAAAAAAAACCCACAGCTTACACAATAGCCTCAATAATATACCTCAGGGTAACTCTAACCAAGAAAATGAAAGTCTTGTATGATTAAAACTTTAAGACACTGAAGCAAACAATTTAAGATGCTACCAAGAAATGGGAAGATATCCATTCTTGTGGACCAATAGGATTAAGATAGGAAGAGTAGCTGCACAGTGGCGGTACATGCCTTTAATCCCAGCACTTGGGAGGTAGAGACACACGTAGACAGATCTCTCTGACTTCAAGGCCAGCCTGGTCTACAGAGCAAGTTTCAGAACAGACAGGCTATAAAAAAAATCCTGCTCCATAAAACAAACAAACAACAACAACAACAAAACAAGATAGTAAAAATGCCCTCCTACCAGAAGCAGTATATAAATGCATTGCAATAACCATCAACGTCCCAATGAAATTCTTCACAGATCTTGAAAGGCTTCATATGATGAAAAGAAAAACCTAGGATAGCAAAACCATTCTGAAATAGCAAAAATATTGCTGGATGTATTACCGTGCCCAACCTCAAATTGTATTATAGAGCTATAGTAATAAAAACAGCATGGCATTTGCATAAAAATGAATATGTTGATAAATGGAATCAAATTGAAGACCCAGAGACAAGTCTTCACAATATAGACATCTAATTTTTGATAAAGAAGGCAGAAACACACTGTGAGTAGAAAGCATCTTCCAAAAATGGTGCTGTTCAAACTGGATGACTGCATGTAAAAGAATTTAAATACATCCACATTTATCACCCTGAACAAAATTTAATCCCAAATAGGCCCAAACCCTCCATGTAAGGCCAGTTACACTGAGTCTGATAGACAAGAAAGACTAGAAGAGTCTTGAACTCAGTGGCTAGGAAAACACTTTCTGAAGAGAACACTGATAGAACAGGCACCAAAACCAACAATTAATAAAAGAGGTACCATGAAACTGAAAATATTTTGTATAGAATGGACAGCACATTCTCCACAGTTATGTGGAAAGTGTGGACTGACTCTGACATGCACTCTGGAACCCATATTTGACCACCTCCCCTTGGTGCAGAGGCCTGGTGGCACTCAGAGAAAAAATAAGTAGGCTACCAAGATGAGACTTGATAGCCTATGACCATATAGTGGGGAAGGAGGTCCTCTCGGTCTTAGACCTAGGGGAGGGGAGTAGGGTGAAAGTGGGAGGGAGGAATGGGAGGATACAAATGATGGGATAACAACTGAGTTGTAATCTGAATAAATTAATTAAATAATAAAAGAAAAGAAGAAAAAAAGAAGACCATAATTTGGGCAAAACAGCAGGATACAGAAACAGTTTTAGCCAAGTACACATAAAATAGCGGCCCAAAATCTGGAATACATAACACACCCCAAAAACTAAGCATCAAGGAAATAAACAAGCCATTAAAAAATTGCATACAGACCTAAGGAATTCTCAAAAGAGGAAACACAAGTAGCTTAGCACTTAAAGAAACGTTCGACATCCTTAGTCAGTAGAGAAATACAAATCAAAACTACTTGGAAATTCCATCTGACACCAATCAGAATGGCCAAGATCTAGAAAACAAGTGACTGCTCATGCCGATGAGGATGTGGAGCAAGGGGTACACTCATCTCTTGCTGGCAAAAATGGAAACCTACACAGCCAGTATAGAAATAAACTGATGGTTCCTCAGGAAGCTAGACATAGATCTACTTCAGAATTCAGTTTTATTTCTCTTGGACATATTACCAAAAAATTCGACATCCTAATACAGACACACCCACTCAACCATGTTCATTGTCGCTCTAGTCATAATAGTCTGGTTTTAGAAAAGGCACTGAGGTTCACCAGTGGTTTAATGAATAAAAAAATACAGAGTGTGGATTAAGTGGCTGGGGAAGTGGGGGAAGATCTTGTAGGAGTTTGAGGAAGGGAAAGTATAATCAGAATATATTTTTAAAAACTACAATAAAATGTAGTTACAACTGGCTATAAAAGAAACCCAGAAGTCAAAGTAAGGAAAGGGGAGTTAAACAGAAGTTGAAGGGATGTTGTTGGAAGAGGATCATGAACCACAATGTGCTCCCTGCTGCCAGCTTGACACTGCAAAGACACTGAGCCTCTACTCACACTGGATGTTTAACCTCCACAGCTGACATACAGCTCATTTGTGTATTGGGACACTCCTTGGTTACAACCCTTCCAAAAATTTGTGTAGTTGTTTAAGTGTGTAACTATTCTGCTATGTTGGGGAGATGACAGAAGAAAGGATGCAAATGCCATCACTAATTAAAACTTCAAAATATTGTAGAAGATTCATTCTTCAGAATAGAAAAGACAAGAGAACGTGGCTCATCAGATTACTGATGGGTGCCTTCTCAAACCCATTGAAAGAAATTGTTTAGGGAGATAGTCTGTGAAACAGATTCATTGTGTACTTGATATTCACATACATCAATCTTTTAAAAAAATACCTCTTTCCACAGCAGTCTGTAAATAGGAGGTTTACAATTTGCATATAGACAGTAATTTTGTAGCCATAGACAGCAATAGTAGCATAAGATCAGAATCTGTAAGCCCTTTTAAGATTACCACTGCCTTCCAGGGCATTTGGAGTTTGGATATGAGTGTCCCCCCATTTTTTTGTTACAGATAAGTGACTCTGGAAAACAGTCTGCTTAGTGTTTAATATATTGAAAAGTGTGACACTTTGGGTTAAAGCATTAACTGACTTCCTATTTCTGAGTGGTACAAAGTCCAAGATAGTCCATTCATTTCTCTCTTATCTTAAAATGTGTAATTTCCAGTGTGTTCTAGAATTATTCTTTTTTTTCTCATTTAAAATTTTGTTATAGTTGATTCAGATAACATCCGAGTTGTTATCCCCTCACTTGTATCTTCCTGTTCCCACCCTCTCTATCTCTTCCATCCTATTCCCCTCCCCTAGACCTCTTACAAAGGGATCGCCTTCCTTACCACATGACCACAGTCTTCAGGTCTCATCTGGATAGCCTGCTTCCCTTTCATGTTTGTGCCAGCCAGACCTCCCCACCAAGGGGAAGTGATCAAATTAGGAGAACCAGAGTTCATGTCAGAGTCAGTTCTTGCTCTCCCTACAACCTTGGAGAATGAGCTATCCATTGGCTAGATCTGAACAGGATGTCTAGGTTTACTGCATGACTGTCTAGATAAACTTCAAATTATTCTTAATAACTGCAAATGAATATGAAATAAAATAGATTTTGTAAGTAGACTGGGGTAGGGTAGGATTGGGAACAGAAAAATCAAGCAGGTAGAGGGAAAGGTAAAGGGAAAGAACACTGGGAGAGAGATCTAGAATTGGAGGATACTTCAGTGGGTGATATAAAAAGCTTTTACAGTAAAAATTCCCTGGATACTACAAGGGTGACGCTAGATAAGACTCCTAATAATGGGGAATACAAAGCCTGAAGTACCCATCTTCTACAACAGGGGAAAAGCTGCCAGTGGTAAGAGTGGGGACATCAACTTAGAAAAATTTTGACTTACAACTTGTCCTGCCTACAAGATGTGCTGGAAAAATGGTGTCATAGATCTTGTGGGAATGGCCAACCAATGGCTGGTCCAACTTGAGATTCATCCAACAAGAAGGAGCCAGTACCCAGCACTGCCTGTATAACTAAGAATCAGAGGCTGGAGGAGAATTTGGATAGAATAAAACATGACTGGCACAAAAGGCAATGAAATAATACATAATGATACACTGCTATACTCATATATTAGAGCCTAGGCCAACTGCCACTAGAGATGCTTCATCCCGTCACTGATGGGAACAGATTCAGAAACCCACAAACAAATATAAGGTGGAGAGAAAGACCAAATTGGAGATCACCATTGGGCCTCTCCCCTCAGAGCTTGAACACAGCAGAAGAGGGGGAGGAAGGACTGTAGGAGCCGGAGGAGTCAAGGACACCATGAGAACATGACCCACAAAATCAACTAACTATAGGGGTTCACAGAGACTGAAGTGACAATCATGGATCCTGTATGGGTCTGAGCTAGATCCTCTGCATATATGTTATTGTTGTGTTGCTTGCTGTTCTTGTAGTGTTTGTCAATTTCATGGGAGTGGGGGAGTGCTCTGACCCTTTGCCTACTCTTGGGACCCTTTTCCTCTACTGGGTTACCTCATTCAGCCTTGATATGAGTGTTTGTGTCTAGTCATGTGGTTATTTGCTATGCCACATTCAGTGGATAACTTTGGGATGACTACTTTTTTTCTGAATGGTAATGGAAGAAGAATGGATCTAGGTGGGAGGAGCTGGTAGAAGTGGAGCGAGGAGAAACTGCATTAAACCAGGATGTAACAAAAAATGCCACCACCAAAAACAACAACAAAAACCTGCAAATGAGGAGTAGAATTGTGTTAGTGCAATATCACCCAGCTTTTAATTTTGAAAAATTAGTATCTTGGTGTACCTCTAACCAAGAAAGTAAAAGATTCGTATTAAAAAACCTTCAACTCTCTGAAGAAAGAATTTGAAGAACATTTCAAAAGATGGAAAGATCTCCCATGCTCATAGATCAGGAAAATCAACATAGTAAAAATGGCCATCTTACCAAAAGCAATCTACTGATTCAATGCAATTCCCAACAAAATACCCACACAATTCTTTACCAACTTTGAAAGATTAATTCTCAACTTCATATGGAAAAACAAAAAAACCAGAGTAGCTAAAATGATCCTGTACAATAAAAGATCTTCTGGAGGAATCTCCATCCTGGATCTCAAGCTATACTATAGAGCAACAGTAATAAAAACAGCATGGTACTGGCATAGAAATAGGCTGTTTCTTCAATAGAATTAAATCGAAGACCCAGAAATAAACCCACATACCTATGGATACTTGATTTTTGCCAAAGAGACCAAATCCATATAATGGAAAAATGATAGCATCTTCAACAAATGGTGTTGGTCTAACTGGATGGCTACATGTAGAAAAATGAAAATAGACACATATCTATCACACTGCACAAAACTGAAGTCCAAATGGACTAAAGACTTCAAATAAAACCAGAGACACTTAGTCTGATAGAAGAAACAGTGGGCAAGAGCCTTGAGCTCATCAACAGAGGAGACAACTTCCTGAACAGAACACAAACAGCTCAGGCACTAAGACCAACCATCAATAAATGGGACCTAATGAAATGGAAAAGCTTCTGTAAGATGAAGGACACTGTCAACAGAACCAAACAATAGCCTACAGACTGGGAAAAGATCTTCACCAACTTGACGTTGGACATAGGGCTAATATCCAAAATATATAAAGAACTGAAGAAATGAAACACCATCAAACCAAATAATCCAATTAAAAAATGAGATACAGAACTAAGTGGAGAATTCTCTATAGAGGAATATGGAATGGCTGAGAAACACTTAAAGAAATGCTCAACATCCCTAGTTATTGGGGATGTGCAACTCAAAATATCTCTGAGATGCCATCTTACACCTATCCGAAAGGCTAGAATCAGAAACTCAGGTGACAGCACATGCTGACGAGGATGCGGAGAAAGGGGAACACTCCTCCATTGCTAGTGGGAGTGAAAACTTACACAACCACTTTGGAAATAAATCTGGAGCTTTCTCAGGAAATTGAGAATAATTCTACCTTAAGACCCAGCCATACCATTCCTGGGAATAAACATAAAAGCTGCTCTACCATACAGCAAGGACATTTGCTCATCAATGTTCAGCTTTATGTGTAATAGCCAGAATCTGGAAACAACCTAAAGGTCCCTCAAATGAAGGATGGATAAAGAAACTGTGGTACATCTACACAATTGAATACTATTCAGCTTTTAAAAACAAGGAAATCCTGAAATTTGCAGGCAAATGGATGGAACTGGAAAAGATCATCCTGAGTGAGGGACCCCAGACCCAGAAAGGCACATATTGTATATACTCACTCATAGTTGGACATTAGCGACATAATACAGGATAACTACACTACAAAACAGAGTCAGAAAGATCAACCAAGGACCATGTACGATGTTGACCTAGACCCTTTGGATGGAGTAGCACAGTCTCCTTGTGGATCCCATGTCTTGAGAATAGGGACTACTTTAGGCATGCACTCTGGCCACTGAATTTAGAACACTTCCCCATGGCAAGATGGACATACCAGGCTACAGAGGAAGAGGTTACAGCTAATACAGATGAGACTTGATAGGCTGAGGTCAGATATTAGGAGAAGAGGGCTCCCCTGTCTGAGTACTAAGGGAGGGAGGGAGAGATATGAGGGAGGTAGTTGGGATTGGGAAGGAATGAAGGAGGGGGCTACAATCAGGATGTGAAGAATTTAAACTGCTGAAGAAGCAGGTAACTTATATTGCTAATCCCACCATATGGGACTAGCCCTGAGACTGGCTGAAACGTGAATATCTAGGCCTAGACAATGATTCTTTTTGACTACAGAACCCCTATGAATTACTATTAGATGCCATTCTTCATATGGCATGAATGAAGATTTACAGATGTCTTCTTTTCCTGCTCATACAAAGAGCAGAAATCCAGCCTAATTGTTCCATATATCACTCACACCTTTTATACACTTATAATTTTAGGACTGTGTAATGTTTGTGAGAAATTATATGCTTTCAGAATAAAAGAACCAGACACTAACATTGGATCAGACTTGACAGGATGCATTCCTCACAGCATACTGGGCATTGGCATCCTGTTTGGAGAAAAGAAAGAAGGGAGAATATAGAAATGTACAGGGAAGATAGAACAAAAAGTAGATTAGTAAATCTACTCCTCAACTTAATGCCTCAATTGTCACTCACAAGATATTTTGAATTCACTGATACAGAATTTTGTATATAAATGCAAAGTAAGTTCTAGATACAGTGGTATAGAATTCAAATGTAAGATTATTCTTCACACACACACACACACTATATATATATATATATATATATATGTATATATATATGTATATATATACTCTAATATGAATTAATGTACCCACATAACTAAATTATAATACAAGGTTTACTTCCACTGCTTTCAAAGTGCTATCAAGCTGTTTATGAGAAATAAATTATACAAATTAAATATTAGTAGATTAAATCATGGTCATGTCAATTGCTAGTCTACTTTTATCACAAGAATATACATCTTAGGTACATCAGATAGATATGACTCTATTGAGAAACAATGTCTTCAAAAACACTAGAGACATGCAGAATGTAGCATTTAAAAATGTTTTTATTACTTTAAAGATTCATTGACAATAAGACAGGTTAACTCCTGCCAACACCATGCCTACTTCAAAGAAGATGATGAACATCAAAGAACCTCCTTATGGAGATATAGCTTCTGATGTTGCAAATTGCCACTGGGCAAAAGTTCCTCATTTCTATCACAGACAGAATTTTGTCTAAAAAAAGGTCAATTTGGATGCAGGCAGAATTGACGGCCAAACTCTGCCAAGACAGGGTAAGCAAGTCCTCAATAGTTCCTGCCTCACAAATATGTCTGTCAGATATATCAGGTTGGAAGGTTGAAAAAGATACTCCAATATTATAGAATTTTGGATGACTACTCAGGTAGAAAACTGTCTCTGTCATTTTTTAATTTGGAAAGCTACTAACCTGCACTCCCAGCATACTCAGATAATGAAGTTTACTCTTTCTCAAGTCTCTGATGGAGCTGAAGACCAGGTAGCTTAGTTTTACAAGGAAGCTTAATTGTTTAAGGGTTAAGATGTTTTTAGGGCTAGATAGGTGTTCTAAGTTGATAACGACAATATGTGATGGAGATTGATTTACATTCAGAAATTTAGATGCACCAAGATAGAAAAGATTTCTTCGTCAAGGCTGTCAAATACAAATAGCCAAAACACTAAGAATGTAACATTTATTTAATTCTTGATTGTGGCATGGTTCTTCTTGCCATAGGTAATCTATTGTATAATAGTATAATGGTATAAATGTATATGTACAAAAATGGAATAATTAAAAAAAAAGAAATATTAGTTAAGTCAATAAAAATGTAAAAGTAGAAAAAAAGAAAAATTAGTTATTGATATCTATTCAATAGAAAATTGATTATACTGTTATCATATATGTATATGTACTATGGCAAGGTTTATGCATAGATAAACATGTACACAAAACACACACTGAAATGTGTTTCTAGTCAGTTTTCTTGAGTCCTCAAACTTGTTCATTTTTCTGAACTACAATCATAACATATTTCAGAAATGTAACTTACTAAAATTAATAAAAATTTCCTTGAATTTTGTATTAGTGCTTAAGTACCTCTTTCCATCTGCTTAATTATTTATGTCCAGTCTTTATTAGTCTTTATTTACTCATTCACCCAAAAAACTTCTCACAGCATCACTTTTTGTGCAAGCATTGGTTTGACACTAAAATACAGAAACACAAGTAGAGCCGCGGTGCCACAACATTTTATACTGTATTGGGAGAGATCCAGATGTTAACAAATAGCCTTAGCAGCAAGGGAGAATTGAATCAATACCACATAAAAGTATATGTGAGGGACTTGGGAGTATTAGCAGAGTGATTAATTGTGCTTGGAGAGATAGGGGGAGGAGAAAGCACTTAAGCCTGATTCCCCAAATGAAAAGCATTTCAAGGTTTGGGAAACAGAGAAAGAAGAGCCATTTAAATGTTATTCCTTCATTGAATTTCAGCAGTTTTTCCAAATTATCTTCCATCTTCTAAAAACAATATCATTGCTATAATTCTTATGAACATAACATTTAAAAATACAAAAATAAAATATCACAAAACTGCTTTTTTACCTTTCCATGTCTTTGTTGGGGCTTCATCAGATACTTGTAAATAAATGGAAAGAGAGACATATGTGCATGTTCATGTTATACATAGACCTGTTCTTAGTTTTGTTAAGGCTCTGGTTGGTTAGTTAGTTAGTCAGTTTGTTTTGTCAACTTGATACAAACTCGAGTTATCTAAGAAGAGGAAGCCCCGATTGAGAAAATACCAACATCAGATTAGCAAATAAGCAATCAGGTTAGATACTTTCTTTGTTGATAGTTACTGTGGGGCTCATTACCCCACTGTGAGAAGTACCTTCTCTTGGTAGGGAGTCCTGGAGTGTATACAAAAGCAAATTTAGCAATCCTGGAGGAATAAGCCTGTAAGCAGTGCTGGCCTCTTCTTCAATTTATGCCTTAGGTTCCTGCTTTGAGTTTCTGCTCTGACTTCCCTTCATGGTGGATTGAGATTGGGACATAATCTAAAATGAACATTTGACTCCCAGTTAGCTTTTGGTGATGGTCTTTATCACAGCATTAGTAGAAAAAAAAAAAAAAGGAAAAACTAACTCAGGCATTTATAACAAAATATACCACACACTCTGTGACAGCAACAACAAAATTGTTTTGTGGAAGTTTTGGAGACTGGAATGTTTAAGTTCAAGAACAGAGTTTGGTTTGCTGACCCCTTCTATGGGAGATGAGAGTTTAATGAAGGACAACCTCTACTCTTTTTATAAGACCACATGTTCTATCAGGCCAGGGACCAACTCTCAAAGCACCATTTAAATTTATCTATGTCCTGAAGACATGGCATCAAATACAATTATAATGGGTGAAAGTTCACATACAAATTTTGTAAGAATACAATTCCATAGACAGCTTTCACCCACAGGCTAAATGGAATGAGTAAATGCATAAAATATGAGTGTATAATTACTTTGTTCCAAGCACCACTTTTGGTTTTTAGTGATAACGGTGGGGCACCCTTAGTCATAGTAGGTTAATATTTTGTTGTAGGAAGAACCAGGATTAAAAATGATAAGTAATTGGACAGAAATGTTTGCGGCTCAAAACAAGTTCTATGAAGTAAATAAAGTGCTATGATTACTGGAAAAGGAAAGGAATATATTTTAAAATAACTTAAAACTTCATAGTCTCTCTCAGTAGGTAATATTCATTCTAAGATAAAATGAATGAAAGCTCCAGCCATGTGAAGATAAGGGAAAATAATTTTCTAGGCAGAAGCAGAAGTAAGAGCATAAACCTTGAAGAAGCAAAGAGCTCCACATCTTAGGAAATGAAGAGTAGCCATTCTGGCTGGACAGTGATGATTTGCAGTGCAGGTCTGAAATAGGTTTATCAAGACAGGTCAGAGTCATATTCTATAAATTATGAGAAGAGTGGAAGGCAATTAGAAATTTACACACAAACAATAGGAAATCATAGGAGGGTTTTATGCAGATTAAGAAAGTACTAAATTTGTTTTTAAAAGATTGTTTGGGTTGCTGTGTACAGGGATTGCGGTGATGATGAGGGGGTGGAAATAAAAGTGTTTTTCAATGGTTTAGCATAAATTAGAAAAGAATATCCATCTATTAAAAATATTTAAATCTGTCAGTAAATGTATTTTTACTGGGATAATTCACCTAGCATCTATGTTAATTAAAAATACTGGGTCAATTAAGAGAAAAATATACCTTTGTTTGTATATGAACAATACATGCAGACATTTAAGAAATCACAGGATCACAGATAGCCTGTTCATTACCTAGGATGGTTGACATTCCATGTCCTGGTCTCTAGTGGAGATGCAGAAAAGTAGAATGGATACAAAGAATATTGATAAAATTACAGGAATATTAATGGTTGGATTTAGAATATTATAAATTATATCAGAAAAGAGATTTGTGTCAGTGTGCCAGAAAAGTGAAGGAAGTTCTGATTTTATTTTTATTGGTGCTATTGTTAGTGATAATGGAGGAGAGGTCCAATAATGATGAGTGGCCAGTAATCATTTCATCTTTAGTATTTTCGTGATAGCAAGCAAGAGTCAGTGCTAATTGAATAATGGCAAATGAAATCAGAACCATCAAGAATTTCACTTGCCAGCCTAGGAGTTCAAACATCAAAGCTCAGTAACTGAGAGCTGCTGGATATTTGCAAATGACAATGGAAGGTCTTCTTTTTGTTATGATATTTTTACCAATTCTTTGTGAACATCGTAAAATGTGTTTTTTAATCATAATCAGCCCTAATTCTCCTTAGTTATCCCAGATCCAACTCGTTCTCAATTTTGTGTCTTATTTTTAGTTACTTAAATAATCTACCAATTTTTGGTTTGTGCTTCCCATATATTCATGAGTTGGAGCCATCAAGTCGAGCATGGTTGTTTGGTCAGGGACCACAGCCTCAAGTAAATATCGACTGGCTTGATATTATAAATGTCTTCTGTAGCAACCACAGCCACTGTGAGTTCATGAATGCAGTGGACTTGTCATGTCCAGATGGCAGTGTTTAATTTCAGTCCCTTCTGAGATCTGGATTCTATACTCTTCCAACCTCTTCTGTCCTGGAGCCTCGGTGGAGAAAGGTGAGTAAGAAAGGCCAGCTCCACAAGAGGAAATGGATGTCTACTATTATAAATCTGGCCAAGAATCTACAGTTGAAGCTCACAGACGCACATGGTAACCCTGTTACTGTTATTTTGGTAACTGAACATAATATCAAACTAATGATCTCTAAATTCAAGTCTTTATGCCCATAGATTAGTGCAGCTCTCAGGCCTCGTCAGGGAAGTTTCTTCCTGTGGTGAACAACTGTTAACTTAGAATCTCCCAACTTATCAGTGTGAAAAGAATAAATGTCAATGGAATGCTCAGCCATAAATGGAAGGTATTTTTATTCATTTACTTAAAATTCTGAATTGTGACTACTTGTAATCAGGCAAATGTGTTTCGATTTGATTGAAGAAGAAATTAACACAGGTGCAGTGGGCTGGCACATAGCTGCCCATAGGGTTTCTTCAAGCATGTCTTACTTTGTCTGGACCTTTAACTCTCAACTCTGCTTTGTTCCTCTGTACCAAACTGTGACCTGGTGATATGCTCAGAGTAACTATGAAACATTGTCATTATTTATCTTTAGAAATAAAAGAAAATAAGAACAGTTATATGTTAAGGTCCAAATCACTGAATTAGATCACAGATTATCTTTAGATGAATATGTTCTAATCACAGGGATTTACTTCCTAGGTTTGTTCCATTAAAAAATGAATGGAAGGCTTTGACAAGGAACTAGTGCTTGGAAGTTGGAGGGGAAATTCCAGTTGTCATGCATAGCAGTTTGATTACATCTTAATAAATAATACAATAGTCTCATGGGAGTCTACCAGGGCCTAATTTTTGAAACATAAAGGATGAGACAAAACCCAGGTTCTTTCTAAGAGGTTTCTAGGGATGCTAAGGCCTGGTTTTACTTAGAATATGAAGAACATCAATACACAACTGGGAAATGTTTCACCCAGAGAGCAAGAATTGATACGATCACGTAAATGGGTAATGGAGGACACATGTTTACAAGTTGTCAAAACAAATTATATGTTTAATATGGATGAAGTCACTCTCACCTGGGATTTTCCAGGAGGTGATTAGTGTAGCTTTGCATGAGATATTGTAGTTGCTGGCAGAATTCAAGGACAATAAATGGAGTTTGGTAATTGTTTTAGGCTATATATAAGATTATAAATATTCTTTTGTTTTGTTTTGTTTTTTGTTTTTTTTCTCCTTTATTAATTTTTTCTTGTTACATCTCAATGGTTATCCCATCCCTTGTATCCTCCCATTCTTCCCTCCCTCCCATTTTCCCCTTATTCCCCTCCCCTATGACTGTTCCTGAGGGGAATTACCTCCCCCTGTATATGTTCATAGGGTATCAAGTCTCTTCTTGGTAACCTGCTGTCCTTCCTCTGAGTGCCACCAGGTCTCCCCCTCCAGGGGACATGGTCAAAGGTGAGGCACCAGAGTATGTGAGAAAGTCATATCCCACTCTCCACTCTACTGTGGAGAGTGTTCTGTCCATTGTCTAGATCTGGGTAGGGGTTTAAGGTTTACCGCCTGTATTGTCCTCGGCTGGTGCTTTAGTTTGAGCGGGACCCCTGGGCCCAAATCTGCCTATCATAATGTTCTACTTGTAGGCTTCTAGGACCCTCTGGATCCTTCTACTTTGCCATTCTCCCATGATTCTTTCATCTAGAGTCCCACTAGAATGTCCTCCCCTCTGTCTCAGTTTCCTGGTAAGTGACGGGTTTCGTGGGACATGCCCCTTGGGCTAATATGCAGATATAAGTGAGTATATACCATTTGAGTCTTTCTGCTTCTGGGTTAACTCACTCATTATGATCATTTCTAGCTCAATTCATTTATCCACAAATTTTGGGAATTCCTTGTTATTGGCACTAAAAACATCTATAAATCTGTTCAAACCTTATTGACGGTAATAGGTGTCCTTGGTTGGTGCATCAGTCTCTGCAGGACCTCTTGCCCAGCCAGATTTGTTGTCTCCATTGGTGTCCTTATGAAGCTTCTGTGTCCTCCAGGTCCTTCTATCCCCACAACTCTTCTTTAAGACTCCTTGCATTCCACCTCAAAGTTAGGCTGTGAGTCTAAGCATCTGTTTCAATCCCCCTTTGGGTGGAGTCTTTCATAGGGTATATATGGTGGGCTCCCATCATGTTCCTTCTCTTCAATTGCTTCTATAAGCTTCTGAAAAGATTTTGAAACATTATACAATTTCAATATACAATGTCACATTCCCAATTCCAAAAAACAAGACACAAAGGCATAGCAAGGACAGGAGTGTAAGACGATTCCAAAATACAGCAGGATACCAGCAAACCCTATGGCTCATGTTCAGCCTTTAGAGCTTATAGTAGTATCATCTAAGCTCAAACAGGCATGGACAATCTCTTATAGCTTTGCTGCCTGCAGCACCCACAGCTTCTCTCTTGGCCAGTTTCATTTACTATGGCAGCTTTTCTTCACAGATGTTGCATGCTCCTGGCAACTAAATATCCTGGGAGCTCTGATTTAAGTTAGGCTTCACTTTTATAGTTTCTTAGATGACAACCCACCCATGAACTCATAAAAAAATTCAAATACTTCTAAATATTGCCTTTCATTCATGGGCTTTCTGGAACCATGTGGTGGGCCATCATAGTCCCATGACTACTGTATCGTGAGTAGAAGAAAACTTAGTACTACTATCCACTCAAGATGTTTTCTGGCACATTGGATTTTAACTTCAAAGCATTCGAAGTTGACACCAGAGAAACATTTCTCCAGGCCTCTATTTTCCATCAGAATAACCTAGAAGGTTTATCATGTCAGGCATTCTCTATTTATTTGATTGTTCATATTGGACATTAGAGAGTCCTAGATCATCTTGAAATAAGGACAACTTTAATGTACCTTTAATCTTTAATGTACCTGCATCTACCTCCCAAGAGATAAAATTGCAGGCATAGACTACTACATTGTACAGTCTTTCTTCTTTTAAAACTGCCTTCCAGTTTTTTATATTGGAGCCTTTGATGGCCTTGAGGTCCCCAAGATAGCTTGCCTGCAGTCCCAGGACAAAGTATGCCATTTCTGTGTGATGGTACTATCCAGTTTAGCACTTGCATTTGCTTTGTCCATATTTTCCTGTCCAATATTTTGAGAGGGTTCACAGTGCTTTCCTCAACAAGAAACATTTTTATTTTTATAATATATTTGATTAATTTATTCATATTATGTGTCAATTATTTTCCCATCCCTTGTATCCTCCTATTCCTCCCTCCCTCCCATTTTTCCCCTAACTCCCCTCCCCTATGACTGTGGCTGAGGGGGATCTCTTCCCCCTGTATATGTTCATAGGGTATCAAGTCTCTTCTTGTAGCCTGCTATCCTTCCTCTGAGTGACACCAGGCCTCCGTATCCTGGGGACATGGTCAAATATGGCGCACCAGAGTTCATGTGAAAGTCAGTCCCCACTCTCACTCAACTGTGGAGAATGTGCTGTCCATTGGCTAGATCTGGGTAGGGCTTTGAAGTTTACTGCATGTATTGTCCTTGGCTGGTGCCATAGTTTGAACAGGACCCCTGGGCCCAGATCTGCCCATTATAATGTTCTTCTTGTAGGTTTGTAGGACCCTCTGGATCCTTCTATTTCCCCATTCTCCCATGTTTCTCTCACCCAGAGTCCCAGTACGATGACCTCCCCTCTGTCCCACTTTTCTGGTATCAAATTCTTCCTCATTCAAAATGTCAGGCATGGGAATAAACCAGAAGCTTGGCTGAAATGTAACATGAATGGCCTCTAACTCAGTGTCTGATTGCATTCTTGTTCCTCTCTGACTCACTGCGAGCCTTGCCTTCCCAATCCACATTTCTCTCAGCATTTTGATTTTTCCCACTATCTCAGAATCAACTAAGGGAAGAAATATTCATTCTGTCTGAGGGTTCATGGACCACAGTCCATCATGACAAGGGGGCTATCTGTGTATGTGGCAGTGGGGTCTTGAGGCAGATGGTTAAATGCATTGGATCTCAGGTGGCATAGCTAGAGTTCCTGTCAGAACTAGAGCTAGGCCAATACCTACTTCTTCGAGGCTCCACATTAAAGGTCCCACAACATGCCTGAGTAGGGCTATCAATTAAATTGTGTTCGCACCCATGACATCAGGAGAGATACTTAGCTTGCAAACCATAACTAATAGCTATTATAAAGGAGATGGTTTAATTTTTTTGACCCTTCATTCTTTAGTATATAGAAATGCAACTGATATTTGTATATACTTGATTCTGTTGCTGTTGTTGTTGAACAATTCTGGCATCCTGAAATAAGTTGAATTCAGTTTGCTTACTTTGTTGAGGACTTATTTCTATCTTCATCAGGAACATTGCTCTGTAACAGTGTCCTGTCTGACTCTGGTTTAATGGTAATGGTGGACTCATGAGGTATGTTTGAAAGTGTTTTTTTTTTCTTCTTCTCTCTAACTTAAAAACTTAAAAATTACATTTACTTTTAAAATCTTATACCTATGTGACAGTGGGGACACTCTGTTTCATTCTGCGTATATGTATGTCAGTGGACAAATAATGGTACTTGGTTCTCTCCTTCTACCTTCTAGAACAAACTCAAATCTACAGCTACCACAGCAAATTCTCTTACCTGCTGAGCTATCTCATCAGCCACTCTCTAATTTTTTTTGTAAGACGTCGAGAAAGACTTATATGAACTCATTAAATATTTGGTTGAATCTAGTAGTGGCATCATCAAGTCCAAAACAATTATTGCATGAGGGATTGTTTTTGACTTGATTCATACTCCTCACTTATTACTATGCTCTGCCATTTTTGTCTTTGTCATTATTCCTTGCATGTCCTATGAGTTTCAAAATATATGTTACTCTTCTGTTTTCTAATTTGTCGACATATAGCTTTGTATTGTCATCATGCATGATTCTTCATATTTCTGTGTGACCAGTTTCTCTTTCATTTCTGGTTTTATAGTGTAGGTCTTATTCTCAGTTATATTAGCTTTGTGTTTGCCAAGTTTTACAAAAGAAACTCATAATGTTCTGTTGTTTGTCTAGTCTGAATGTCATTTATCCATCATCTGGTCTTTATTGCTTCATTTCTTTTGGTAGGTTTGGGATCAGTTTTTTTTCTTCATTGGCTAATTTAAGTGAGTCCCCCTTTGTGTACTGTAATTTATTAGTATAACCCACCTTCCCCTACACCTTGCAGCACATATGTATTTTGACATGTGTGATTCTATTTTTATATTCTGAAATTATTTTAAATTTCCCACAGTTTTAATTACTGATAAAGAATCATGCTGATTAGATTTTGTCACCTGACACAAATCTAGACATGCCTGGAAAACTGAAAAATTGCTTCTATTAAGTTAGTCTCTGGACAAGAATGTGGGGGAATTTTTTCTGTTGCTTACCACTGTGGGTGGTAACATCTCTGGTCATGTGGGATGAGGATGGATTAGAAAGATAATTGAGCAAGCCAGTAAACAAAATTTCTTCATGGTCTTGACTTCAAATTTCTGCCTTGAGTTTCTGCCTAGACTTTTCTTACTGATAGGCTGTGAACAGTAACCTGAAATAAATTGTTTCCTTTCCAAATTGCTTTTATTCAGAGCTGTTCATTATTCTAACAGAAAGCAAACTAGAACAGAAGTACAGTGCTTAATTTTTGAAAATTTCTGACATTCCTTATTTTTTATTTTTGCTTTCATTCCTTGTGGTAAGAAGCATTATTTGATATGATTTCTGCATACTGTTTTTCTTATTGATTTATTCTGTGACAATTACACATGTTATACCAAATGTTCTGGTCACATTCATGCCCTACTGTCCTTCTCTTATCCTCACCCAAATTCCCTTTCACCAGGTCCCTGTCTTACTTTCATGTCATTTGTTTTGCTTTTGGTGCTACTTTCTGGACATCTGAGCTAAACCAGTGCCCATAATGGTGTGAAGCTACACACTAAAGCAAGCACACCTGTGGCTTAGTCACTAAATCAATTACTTCTGTCTTACATAAACAATTAGCATTTTCAAATTTACTAAATCTCATTTCATGGCTTACCATTCAATATTCATATATGCTGGAAAAAAAGCCCCATTCTTATTTGAGAGCTTTAGACTTACAGGCTGTTTTGAGAAGTGTAAGTACAGCCACTACTTCCCTCTTTAGGTTTCTATTTGTGTGGAATATCTTTTCTTACCCTTTCCTTTTAGTAAATGTGTATTGTTAAAGTTGAAATGCATCCCTCATAGGCAGAATGTAGTTAGGCCTTCATTCAGTAACTCTTCCTTGTGTCTTTTTGTTGAACTGTTTAATCCAGTTTGTACCTGTAGACTCGTTGCTAAAATTAAAAGTTTAGTATATTATGTTAAAATTTTAATTTGGATATTTCTAGTAAAGATGACATAACGAAGCATAAATGACACATATAAAAATGTGACCTTTCGTTTCTCCACCCCGGGAGCAGCTGTCCTGCCTTGACCCCTCACCCCTGAAAATGTATGCCTGCTCCAAGTTCGTCTCCACCCGCTCCTTGGTCAGGAGCACCTCCCAGCTGCTGAGTCGTCCACTCTCTGCAGTGGAGTTGAAGCGACCACATGTGCCAGCAGATGAGGGCCTCCGT
This sequence comes from Acomys minous, assembly GCF_964271855.1. Classification (NCBI taxonomy): domain Eukaryota; kingdom Metazoa; phylum Chordata; class Mammalia; order Rodentia; family Muridae; genus Acomys; species Acomys minous. The sequence goes on from NC_140483.1 coordinate 125,553,293, forward strand.
AGCTTGGCCGTCCAGCGGCCTCTGACCTCACTCATCTCTAGCCGCAGCTTCCAGACTAGCACCATTTCAAGGGACGTCGACACAGCCGCCAAGTTCATTGGGGCTGGACCTGCTACAGTTGGGGTGGGTGCCTCTGGGGCCGGGATTGGGACTGTTTTTGGGAGCCTCATCATTGGCTATGCCAGGAACCCTTCCTTGAAGCAGCAGCTCTTCTCATACGCGACTCTGGGCTTTGCCCTCTCAGAGGCCATGGGGCTCTTTTGCCTAATGGTGGCCTTTCTCATCCTCTTTGCCATGTGAACCAGCTGTCTCCACTGTCTCTGCTCCCACCTCCCACAGTTCTTGTGTGTCCCGGCTGCCTTGTATGCGCCTTTTCCTGTCCCTCCCCAGGAAGTCTTGGGGAAGTGCTCGGCTCAGGGTTTGACAGAGAGAAGACAAATAAATACCGTATTAATAAGATGTTAAAAAGATGTGACCTTACATTTGTTTAATTATTTTATGTGACTGCCTAGATGTAACTTCTCTTATCCATGTTTCCCCAAAGCTGAGAATATTTTAGAGGATCCTACTCTTTTCCCTACTTAGCTTTCTGTATTAGTAATTCTAAATAAAGAACCTGATAAAAAGTTATAACCTATGACTTGGATTTAACTCGGAGGAGAATGTCTGGAGCAGATGCAGATTCTGTATACTTGGACAATCACTTGATTTCTTTGAGCCTTGGTTTCTAATGATATTGGTGGTTTATTCTTCATCAAATCAACTCTGTTCAACCCTTTGTCAGGACTTGCTTCTCTACCTTCTACTATCCACCTGAAACTAATTTGGAGTTGAATATAAGTTCTCACCCATGTCTCAGAGAAAAATACAACAGTTAAACCCATAAAAGAGAGCTGGTAAGGCATTCAGCCTATGGAAAGGTTTAATCACCCACTAAGACTATACAGGGTTATTTGGACCAAAATCACTATTCAATAAACTTCATGTTTCTGTATTTCATGATTTTTTTTAATGAAAATTGGTTCCAATTTAATTGTGTGTTAAACTTTGGGTTTTAGGGCATAAATAGTGATGCAGATGATAATAACTTATCTCTTTTATTCATCCATCCAACAAATATTTATTGATAACCCAGAAAGCACTTAGTACAAAAAAGTACCTGTACAGTAAAACAAAACTATGTTTTTAAACAATTCTATATTAAAAATAATCCTACAGGAGTGTTCATTAGACCTATTACTACAAGTGATGAATGTGAAATTGACATAACTAGCAAGCTGAAAGGTCTGGGTTTAGATCCGTCAGAGGAGCTACTTCTCTTATGATTTTGTGCCTGTGATCCTCTGGATACACCTACTCTCTAGACTTGATGTTGCATTAGCGACTAGGATTACACTGTCGCAGCAGCACTGCACAACTGTCCAGAATAGCATGTGTAGAATTTATGTGTGTACTAGCACGGAAGAGACTGTCCTCTCTACATAAACCCCCCAGCCTTGGGGCTCCTTGACAATCAGTAGAGCCACGCTGCTTGAGGTGAGAGCCAAGGATGGGTAACCATCAAACTCTGCCTTCTGGAGTCACCAACACTAGTCTCACGATATCCCAGAAGAAGTATCCTGCTCCAGAAGGCACAAAGGAAAACGGTTGCTTGAGAAGCTCTGGTTTTTGGAAACATAAAGCTCATTTTAGTAATAGTCTTATTTGTTTACTTAAGCAATGCCCATATATCATTTGCTTATAGTCAAGACATTTCTAAACTTCTCTCTTAGAGATCATTTAAAGTCTTGAGTTAATTATACTGTATCTATATTAGAACATGCAAATCTTGTGAGAGGATTAAAAAATATTAGGTCAAGAAAAGAAATGTGCCTTCCTACTCTGATTTCTATCTCAATGACATGAGTAATACCGAGCCAGGGGGACTTTTGATATATAATATGGTGATCTAGAGATGAAAAACTGAGAGCTGCGTGCATATGGAAGCACTATTATTACGCCATCTCTGAGAACACCATTTCTTCTAGTTGTTTTAATTAAATCATCTTATCACTTCTTTTATGCCTATTCCAAATAATAAGATCTGAAAAACAGAAGGCCCAGCCATTTATCAGAGTGCTAGGGGGTATGTGCTCTCCTCCAGTTACCACAGATTGCTTTCATATCTGTAATAGCATTTCTGTAGCGCAAAAGGTAATTTAATAACACTTCCTTATGATAGATTTGAGAAAAGTGCTTGGTTAAAACTTTCATCCCTTCTGCTTCCTGGTTGAGTCTTTTAAATTTCAAGTAATTTGC